>NC_036851.1:27584729-27642547 GCF_002910315.2 Salvelinus sp. IW2-2015
CGTCCCACCAGGCCAACATCCGGTGAAACTGCAGAGAGCTAACATTTTAAATACACCATTCGTTGTATTAAACATTCTTGTAAATACATGTATCTTACATCATTTAAAAGATGAACGTCTTATTAATCCAGCCGCTGTGTCAGATTTCAAAAAGGTTTACTGCAAAAGCAAACGTGATTTTCTGAGGACGGCGCCCCACACACACAAGTATTACTAGCATTTTCCAACCAAGCATTAGCGTCACGAAAGTCAGAAATAACAATAAAATAAATTGCTTACCATTGAAGATCTTCCTCTGGTGGCAATGCCAAGTGTCCTAACTACACAGTGAATGTTCGTTTTGTTTGATAAAATCTATTTTTATAGCCTAACACGAAACATTTGTAATCCGGTTGCGTCGGGATTTCTTCTCATTCAACTTTGGACGAAGCGTTCGTGGTAATTACACACACTAAATAAACGTTTATCCATCATGGTTGGTTTCATTGCATTCTCTGGTTGTTACTAACACAACCATACATGATGGCTCTTTTCCCGGGGCGTATTGACCGAAACAAACCGATTTGAAGACACCAAATCAATGACCTCATTGCGCACCAATGGTAGGACCGGTCTATCGTTGATTGACTGTATTTTGGCCCAATGACCACTGATCATCTTGAAATCTAGCTTGTAAGATAGCCAATGAGCTGAGGTAAACGGCAATATGTAATGGTTATACGTTTGAAGACCAGCCTTTGTCGTAAACTCTGGCGTAAAAGAGGTTCATTCGCCATTGCAAATCCTACTTGACGGAGCCACGAGTGTTACGCATAGCAGTACATATTCAATAGCATTTTCAAGAAGTTTATATATTTAAATTATGGCGAATAAATCAGGAAAAGCTAAAACAAAGTCTAGGTATACAGATTTAACCCAAATTATAGAGGAAATTGATAGAGACAGCCCCCATCTCACAGCTAGCCTTCAGGGAGCTGCTCATCCAGGAAAGTCCACTGCAGCACCTTCTGCTCCAACCAGTGGTGTTCACTTGCCCAGTTCATCTCTGCAGGCATGAATGTGCCTCAGGGCAAAAAGGGCACAGTGGGGAGGCGACGTTGTGCCCTTTGTCACAGGAAATGCCCCATCACCTGCACCACCTGTTCAGTAAGTGTCACGTTCCTGACCTGTTTCGTTGTTTTGTATGTGTGTGATGGTCAGGGCGTGAGTTTTGGGTGGGCAGTCTATGTTTGCTGTTTCTATGTTGGTTTTGGGTTGCCTGGTATGGCTCTTAATTAGAGGCAGGTGTTTTCCGTTTTCCTCTAATTGAGAGTCATATTAAGGTAGGTTGTTCTCACTGTTTGTTTGTGGGTGATTGTCTTCCGTGTCTGTGTCTGCGTACCACACGGGACTGTAGCGTTTGTTGTTCGTTCGTTTGTTATAGTCTGTACCTGTTCCTACGTGCTTCGTGTTTATGTAAGTACTCATGGTGTAGGTCAGTCTACATTCGTTTTTTGTTATTTTGTAATCCTTCCCAGTGTTTGTTTTCGTGTCTCGTCGATTGATTTAATAAATCATTATGTATTCAAAACCCGCTGCATTTTGGTCGAATCACTACTCTCCTCTTCGTATGAAGGGAGGAGGAACACCGTTACAGTAAGCCTCTGCTTTACAGCAGAAAGAGACTGCTATGGGCCGTGGCACCAGGACTGAGGGCTGAGGGTCTTCACAAATATTATCTATTTATTTATTTATAAAATATACAATATTGTAAATAGAAAATGTGTAAATAGTTACCCTTGTTATTTATTATTATTTTTTTTTTTTTTTTTTCTCCATATATATATATTTTTTTTTGGGGGGGTGTTAGAATAGCATTTATGTATTTTGTATATAGTTATTTCCTTCAAAATGTATCACTGTACCATTCGGCCCTTGGGTACATTTGTGTGGGACACCTGGGTGACTTCATGCTCAATGTCATGTAGCTCGCTCATTTTTTAAGTTATCTGTCTAAAACTTTGCGCAGCTATGGTTGCCATCTTATGTTCTTCATTCAAATCATCCACAGCATCCTATATGTATGTTTGGCTGTTCTTGGTCATTTGAAAGATGATGCAGCAACAATAAAAAACAGAAAACGTATGTTTATTTCCTTRTATTTTCTTCTACCAGATCTATTGTGTTATATTCTCCTACATTCAATTCACATTTCCAAAAAATTCAGAGTGTTTCCTTTCAAATGATACCAAGAATATGCATATCCTTGCTTCTGTGCCTGAGCTACAGGCAGTTAGATTAGGGTATGTCTTTAGGCGGAAATTGAGAAGAAGGGGGGGTACCCCAAAGAAGTTAAAGCAGAGACTGTAATATTTGGTAACTGTGTGACTTTGGGTTTTCTCCTCAGACATTTGGCAGAAATATACAAAATATATTGTCCTATTGTCCTGTCCTGTGTTCTATTCCATTGTGGTTCTGTACTAAATACTGTGTGACACCTGTTTATTGATATTCAGAGCGTGTTACACGTGGAAACGGTCAGACGCAACAAACTGTCAGTGTTGATCATTAGAATGGCTCATCTGAATCTTTGGAAGTTCCACTGCAACTTTTAACCTCTCTAGGGTACGTGAGACGGTAGCGTCCCACCTCGTCAACAGCCAGTGAAACTGCAGGGCGCCAAATTCAAAACAACAGAAATCCCATAATTAAAATTCCTCARACATACATGTATTTTACACCATTTTAAAGATACACTTGTTGTAAATCCAGCCACAGTTTCCGATTTCAAAAAGGCTTTACGACGAAAGCAAACCAAACGATTATGTTAGGTGAGTGCCTATTCACAGAATAACACAGCCATTTTTCCAGCCAAAGAGAGGATTCACAAAAAGCATAAATATAGATAAAATGAATCACTAACCTTTGATGATCTTCATCAGATGACACTCATAGGACTTCATGTTACACAATACATGTATGTTGTGTTCGGTAAAGTTCATATTTATATCCAAAAATCTGAGTTTACATTGGCACCTTACGTTCAGAAGTACCAAAACATCCTTTGATTTTGCAGAGAGCCACATGAATTTACAGGAATACTCATAATAACATTGCTAAAAGATACAACTGTTATGCATGGAATTTTAGATGCACTTCTCCTTAATGCAACCGCTGTGTCAGATTTCAAAAAAGCTTTACGGAAAAAGCAAACCATGCAATAATCTGAGTCGGCGCTCAGAGCCCAATCAAGACACAAATATATCCGCCATATTATGCAGTCAACAAAAGTCATAAATAGCATTATAAATCTTCACTTACCTTTGCTGATCTTCGTCGGAATGCACTCCCAGGACTCCCACTTCCACAAAAAAAAAATCATTTTGTTCGGTAATGTCCATCATTTATGTCCAAATAGCTACTTTTGTTAGCGCGTTTGGTAAACAAATCCAGTCACGAAAGCGGTTCATAAAAGCAGACGAAATGTCAAAAAGTTCCGTAACAGTCAGTAGAAACATGTCAAACGATGTATTGAATCAATCTTTAGGATGTTTTTACATAAATCTTCAATAATGTTCCAACCGGAGAATTCCATTGTCTTCAGAAGTGCGATGGAACAGAGCTCCCTCTCATGTGAACGCGCATGGTCAGAGCATGGTCAGCTCATGGCAGACCTTACTCATTCCCTTCTCCTTCGGCCCCACTTCACAGTAGAAGCATCAGACAAGGTTCTAAAGACTGTTGACATCTAGTGGAAGCGTTAGGAAGTGCAACATTACCAATATCCCACTGTATCTTCAATAGGAGCTCAGTTGAAAATCGACCAACCTCAGATTTCCCACTTCCTGGTTGGATTTTTTCTCATGTTTTTGCCTGCCATATGAGTTCTGTTTATACTCACAGACATCATTCAAACAGTTTTAGAAACTTCAGAGTGTTTTTTATCCAATATTTTATCCAGCATATTCTAGCTTTTATGGCTTTGTAGCAGGCCGTTTAYTCTGGGCATGCTTTTCATCCGGACGTGAAAATACTGCCCCCTAGCCCAAAGAAGTTCAAGAACTAATCTTGTCATGTGTTGGAGTAATCTAACCTGAATGACTGACAGGAAGGGAATTAAATGTGAAGGGGTTTGGGAGACTTACTTTGGCTTTGCACAACACACTCACTGGTTACAATGATTGATGAGCTAACTGGCGTACCCTCCCCTCCCTTGGAACACAACATTTCATGTGAGGAAAGGGGAGAATTTTCCATTTGTGAGAGGGAGAGAAAGGTAAATGTAACGGGAAAAGTGTGTCCGTGTGATGGTATCTGGTGGGAGCTCCAGTAAGTGACAGTGTCACATAGAGACAGAGATAACCTTGCTGTCTGAAAGCCTCCTCTATCAGTTAGAAATTCACCTTATTAGATTAACAAGCACCTACCCTGTCACACAACATCAGATCTCCAGCCGATAAGCATGAATATTAATTACAGAGTGCAATTAAGTTTTGATGGCCACCAATTAGACTAAAACACATTAGTGGGTTACAGTCACTCTGCTGTGTGTTCTGGTCAGAGGGACAGACAGACGGACGGACGGACCGATGGAGTTAAAGATGGGTTTCAAATGTATTGAACTGTCCGTTTTGTCTGCATACAGTCAGTATTTTGTAGGCAAGGCTGTGAAACTTTGAGTAAGAAGGTGAAAATGTCACAAAACGGACAGTACCCCATAATGAGGACATTTTGGAACGTGTGAAATTACAAGTAAGGGCATGTGTGTTGATTGTGAGGGGTCCTGAGGCTTGGCTTGGTCTGGGAGGAGGAGGAGAACAGGGAACAGGGTAACATGGATGACTCCCCAGAGAGTGGTGGGGGATCAGATAAAACACTCTTCCCAGAGAGGGACCATATTGACTGGGTGACTGAGACAGAGTGATGGGCTGGGGGTTACAGGAGACATGGGCGTGGCTGTGTGGGTGTGTGTGTGTTTGTGTGTACGTGTGTGCGTGCATGTGTGTGTTAAACATGTTGGTCCTTTGCCGCTCATTAATAGAACTAGTAATCAGAATAGAACTAGTAAGTCCTGTGCAAGGCTGTATACTGAATGTAAATGATGGGGGATGATGCTGTTGGTCTCCAGGGGGTTATGAGTGGGGTCTGGGAGGAGGTGCTGTGGCCCATTCTCACGCTATGTGGCTGGGATAGGACAGGGCAGGACAGGGAGGGACAGGCTATAAGACAGGGCAGGACTATGTGTAGGGGGGTCACCTGTGTGTCTGAGATCCACATATCTGCCCTATTCTCACAGTGGGTTCATATTGATCTCACTGTCTGAGTGACAGCCCTATTCATAGATAATACTGTAAAATATATAATACAATAGTAGAGTAAAATCAACTGAATCATAAATGCCTGGCCCTCTGATCCAGAGCGCCAGACACAAAATGTTGCCAAAGGAAATGCCAAGTCAGAACCCACCACGATCACCTGTGGTGTCCCTCAAGGCTCTGTCATAGGCCCCATCTTATGCATCATCTACATGCTCCCCCTTGGTCTCCTAATCAGGAAACACAGCATCCAATTCCACTGCTATGCTGAAGACACACAGATCTACATAAAAACAACCCTGGACTCTCTCCCATAAATACCTTCACCAGTTGTCAGGATGACCTCAAGGCCTGGATGTCAGACAATTTCCTACAACTCAACAATACTAAAACAGAAGCATTCCTCATCGGCACTCCCCATCACATCAAAACCAGTCCCATCAACACCCTTACCCTTGGCGGCCACTCCATCCCATGGTTCTCCTCGGTTTCCAACCTTGGAGTGTTACTGGACCCCTCACTCACTTTCTCCGTCCACATAAAATCTGTCTGCAAAAAAAAACATTATTTCACCTGAGAAACATCACCCGGCTCAGTATTGTTCTCTCCAAATCTGATCTGGAAAAGCTGGTCAACTCCCTCGCCACCTACCAACTTGATTACTGCAATGCCCTCCTTGGTGGTCTCCCCTCAAAAGGAATCCCCAGGCTGCAGCTTGTGCAGAACAGTGCTGCCTTGGTCCTCACAGGAACCCAGAGATCTGCCCAATTCACCCCCATTCTACTTTCCCTCCACTGGCCACCCATCAACTTCAAAATCCTCCTGTTATTCTTCAAAACCCTCAATGCCTGCGGTCCCAAATACTTCAGTGAACGCCTCAGTCCCAAACAGTCTTCAAGTTCACTCTGGTCAAATTATGAAAGACTCCTTGCAGTCCCAAAGACGCGACTAAAAACAATGGGTGACCGAGCATTCTGCTGTCTCGGCCCCCAGCTCTGGAACGAGCTCCCCTCCACCTCTGCATGCCCAAGACCACCACCTTGAAGTCTCAAGAAACACGTCTTCGAACTGGGAGCTTGGGCCGGAGGCCTATAGGGAGATCTGTGGACGTGCCCTTGGGCAGGGCGTTGATCCTGGTTTCTTCTGTGGGTCGCTCTAAATGAAAAACGCTCTACAAATGTAATTTATTATTGAGAATATCTTATTGTCATGGGTTGAAATGATTTCCAGGCTCAGATGTAGTCCCACTGTGAACTTTAACAACCCTAACATATAAAATGAGTGTGCAGTAGGTACATGTGTACATGAATAGCACCAAAAGTATGCACAGTAATACAGTTGAAGTCGGAAGTTCACATACACCTTAGCCAAATACATTTAAACTCAGTTTTCACAATTCCTGACATTTCATCTATATAAAAATTCCCTGTCTTAAGTCAATTAGGATCACCACTTTATTTTAAGAATGTGAAATGTCAGAATAATAGTAGAGAGAATGATTTAGTTCAGCTTTTATTTCTTTCATCACATTCCCAGTGGGTCAGAAGTTTACATACACTTAATTAGTATTTGGTAGCATTGCCTTTAAATTGTTTAACTTGGGTAAAACATTTGGGGAAGACTTCCACAAGCTTCCCACAATAAGTTGGGTGAATTTTGGCCCATTCCTCCTGACAGAGCTGGTGTAACTGAGTCAAGTTTGTAGGCCTCCTTGCTCGCACACGCTTTTTAAGTTCTGCCCACACATTTTCTATGGGATTGGGGTCAGGGCTTTGTGATGGCCACTCCAATACCTTGACTTTGTTGTCCTTAAGCCATTTTGCCACAACTTTGGAAGTATGCTTGGGATCATTGTTCATTTGGAAGACCCATTTGCGACCAAGCTTTAACTTCCTGACTGATGTCTTGAGATGTTGCTTCAATATATCCACATCATTTTCCTTTCTCATGATGCCATCTATTTTGTGAAGTGCACCAGTCCCTGCTGCAGCAAAGCACCCCAACAACATGATGCTGCCACCCCCGTGCTTCACGGTTGGGATGGTGTTCTTCAGCTTGCAAGCATCCCCCTTTTTCCTCCAAACATAACAATGGTCATTATGGCCAAACAGTTCTATTTTTGTTTCATCAGACCAGAGGGCATTTCTCCAAAAAGTAAGATCTTCTTCCCCATGTGCAGTTGCAAACCGTTGTCTGGCCTTTTTATGGTGGTTTTGGAGCAGTGGCTTCTTCCTTGCTGATCGGCCTTTCAGGTTATGTTGATATAGGACTTGTTTTACTGTGGATACAGATACTTTTGTACCTGTTTCCTCCAGCACCTTCACAAGGTCCTTTGCTGTTGTTCTGGGATTGATTTGCACTTTTCGCACCAAAGTATGTTCATCTCTAGGAGACAGAACGCTTCTCCTTCCTGAGCGGAATGACGGCTGTGTGGTCCCATGGTGTTTATACTTGCGTACTATTGTTTGAACAGATGAACGTGGTAACTTCAGGCGTTTGGAAATTGCTCCCAAGGATGAACCAGACTTGTGGAGGTCTACAATTTGTTTTCGGAGATCTTCGCTGATTTCTTTTGATTTTCCCATGATGTCAAACAAAGAGGCACTGAGTTTGAAGGTAGGCCTTGAAATACATCCACAGGTACACCTCCAATTGACCTAATTAGCCTATCAGAAGCTTCTAAAGCCATGACATAATTTCCAGGAATTTTCTAAGCTGTTTAAAGGCACAGTCAACTTAGTGTATGTAAACTTCTGACCCACTGGAATTGTGGTACAGTGAATTATAAGTGAAATAATCTGTCTGTAAACAATTGTTGGAAAAATTACTTGTGTCATGCACAAAGTAGATGTCCTAACCGACTTGCCAAAACTATAGTTTGTCAACAATACATTTTTGGAGTGGTTGAAAAACGAGTTTTAATGACTCCAACCTAATTGTATGTAAACTTCCGACTTCAACTGTACATTATTTACACTGAGTAGACCCCACATCTACTACAGCTCCAGGATGGCTCATCCAGACACCCAGCGTCGGGCGGCCTCCTACCCAGCTCCCCTCTCTCTATCTCTGGGTTGCTGGGTTGAGCTGCCTGCTGGCTCAAATCTGACCTCTCTGGAGCCCCAACAGCATAGGCCAGCACAGAGCTCAGCTTTGATACATTGGATACAGTTTAGACTGGAATGAAGAGCCTGTTTACATTAGAACTGGATTAGTGTGCTGAGGAGAGGACGGGAAGATGGAAGAGGGAGAAGGATGGAGAATACTGAGGTATATAAGAAAACATGCTTCAAAAATGTATCATTGTGAGGAATTTGTTCTAGTGCACTTTGAATGGGAGAAGCTTTTTATGTAAATGTTCGTAATACATGTATTGAGTCCCATGGTCATGGGTGTATGGGTGCGGGGACATTGCAATATTATGGTGTCAAACTGTTGGTTTTAAATGTTGTTTGAAAGGAGGTGAGTCATTGTGAATAAGGATGTTGGAGTTTCGGGGCAGAGAAAGGCACCATTAACACAGATGAACGTAGCACTGTTCGTATGACAGCAGACTGATTGCAGCCATTGAGAGAAAAAGCTTTTAATTTGGCTCTGGTGTGGTAATTGGGTTTAAATTCTCTCCTCTCACTAAGAGGAATGGGCTGGGTAATGAAGTTAATCATCTCACTTCTTCCAGCTCTCCTGTACTGTATGTGTGTGTTTGTGGGATATGTTTCAGTGCCCCTCTCCCTCTCTCTCTCTCTCTCTCTCTCTCTCTYGCTCTCTCTTTCTCCCCATAATTCATCATGTAATGCTGTTTATTGTGGGTATCATGGTGCTTTTATGCATTAGTTAAATGGATCCAGCACATTACTGTAATGGAGAGGGAGCATGAAAACACACTGAAACCAGATCTACTTCTCCCTCTCTTTCCTCTGTCCCCTCTATCATTATCTCCCTGCCCCCCTTTGCCATTAGACCTCAATTTGCACTCCATCGTTCCATTTCATTCACTCTCTCTCCATCCCATCTTCATCTACCTCTCCTTTCTTCCCTTCTATCCTCCTCCTCCCTCTCCCTCTCTCTCTCTGCTGTTCCCACTCTGCTCTGTCCTTATCATCCTGTCCCTCTATACTCCATCCCGCTGTCCCTCCCCTCCCCCTCTCCCTCCCCCTGCATCTGTACTGATTTGATGTCACTAATGGCTGGGGATATTTAGCAGAAAGAACAGAATAGTGACTTCTCATTTTACATGACCTGGGAGAGAGGCAGGAGAAAAGAGGGAGGCAAGAAAGGACAAATAGAAGGAAAGGACTGGGACAGGAGGAGAGAAGAACATGGGGGCAGTAGAGGAAACGAGGGGAAGAGAGGGATGCAATAGAAGAGAGAAGCGGGAGGAGGAGGGGAAAGAAGCATAATGAAATGTTATTAGGTAATAATGTTCTGATTTTCCAGTTTTATGAAATCAATCGCTCAAGTATGTGTGCGTATGTGTGATTACTTTTGTGTTCATGTGAGAGTTCATGCCCCTGTGATTGTGTGTATGTCATATTCTGTGTGATTATGATGTAGTAGTGTGTTCATGCCTGTGTGTATGTTATTTATGTGTGTGTGTGTGTGTGTGTGTGTGTGTGTGTGTGTGTGTGTGTGTGTGTGTGTGTGTGTGTGTGTGTGTGTGTGTGTGTGTGTGTGTGTGTGTGTGTGTGTGTGTGTGTGTGTGTGTGTGGTGTGTGTGTTGTGTGTGTGTGTGTGTGTGTGTGTGTGTGTTTATGTATTTGGCAGTGGGCACAGTAGCCACATGACGACCCCTGGGTGACCCCTGATAAGCGTGTAGGCGCCGGGCTGCTTCAGTCTGACTCCCGCAGCTCTCCTGCTCTATTCACACAACAGTATTAAACATCTTAACACACACACACACACATTGAACACTTTCAATATCAACCATGGGACACAACCCACAATTAGATCATACACGCTACCTCTGAGCAGTTCACACAACACACACTTCTCTCAATATTTTCCTCGCTTCCTCTTCCTCACTCTATTGCTCTTATTTGTTTCTCTCCTTTCATCCATGTATTTTCTCCATGCTTCCTTCTCTCTGTCTGTATCTAGTGGTAGTGTTCAGCTGCCTGAGCTGAAGGCTGATGGAAAAACACCATGGTTAGAATTCTTCAATTCCTGAGAGGTTGAACTGCACCTGGGGCCACAGCCCAACCCGTTCTATTCCAGTCCAGACCTGCCTAGCACAGCCAAAGGATCATCATCATCATCCTGATCAATTTTCATCATCATCATCAATCATTATCATCATCACATCACCACCATCCTCCTCCTCCTCCTCCTCCTCCACCTCCTCCTCATCATATCACCATCACCACCATCCTCCTCCCCCTCATCATCATATCCACCATCCTCCTCTTCCTCATCATCATCATCATCAATGCAATCCTCCACCATCCTCCTCATCATCATATCCACCATCCTCCTCCTCATCATCACCACCACCATCCTCCTCGACTCCCTCCTCACCACTCTCCTCCTCACCATCATCACCACCATCCTCCTCATCATCACCATCACTCTGCTCAGAGAGACCATTCATTTGACCGACAACCATTTTCAATTGGTCCCTACAGACATGGGAAATTTGACTACTTAGTTTTTCATCAGTCCTCCGGGACAGTTCCCTCTCTTTTGCTCTCTCTCTTTCTCTGTCTTCTGCTTTCTGTAGCCTCTTTTGCCCTCCCTCTCCCTTGCTCCCTAGCTCTCTCCCCCTCCCTCTCTCTTAGAGGTCGGTCATTATAGGATTAGTTGGTTGATTGAGTGTAGCTGACAGGTTGAGTGGAGGTAGAGGTGGAGCAGGGGGTACACTTTCACTGCTGTGTAAATCATGGACACGTGCCTTCTGTCAGTTAAACATCCCTCAACCAATGACTCTAACTTCAGGGTCTTAAAGCTTGACCCATTGGCCAAAGCTAGCCGTTCTCTGCTTACTTAATCAGTAGAGGTTATATGTTAGATTGAACAGTTGAATCCAGTAAATGCAGTACAGTCTAATGTAAATGTAATTAGTCCCCTAGCTTGTACCTTTTCCCTCTCTCCCACGGTCTGCGCCTAGCCTGGCCTCCAGCATACCAGCATCCTTGGTGTTGGCCTCACTTCCAGTTATGGAAATTTATGGAACCATGCCCCCCATACCTACAGCCTACACTGCTACAATGGTGAAGGAGTAGCCTACACTGCTACAATGGTGAAGGAGTAGCCTACACTGCTGCAATGGTGAAGGAGTAGCCTACACTAYTACAATGGTGAAGGAGTAGCCTACACTGCTACAATGGTAAAGGAGTAGCCTACACTGCTACAATGGTAAAAGAGTAGGCTACACTGCTACAATGGTGAAGGAGTAGCCTACACTGCTACAATGGTAAAGGAGTAGGCTACACTGCTACAATGGTGAAGGAGTAGCCTATACTGCTACAATGGTAAAAGAGTAGCCTACACTGCTACAATGGTGAAGGAGTAGCCTTACTGCTACAAATGGTGAAGGAGTAGCCTACACTGCTACAATGGTGAAGGAGTAGCCTATACTGCTGCAATGGTGAAGGAGTTGCCTATACTGCTACAATGGTGAAGGAGTAGCCTACACTGCTACAATGGTGAAGGAGTAGCCTATACTGCTACAATGGTGAAGGAGTAGCCTACACTGCTACAATGGTGAAGGAGTAGCCTATACTGCTGCAATGGTGAAGGAGTAGCCTACACTGCTACAATGGTAAAGGAATAGCCTACACTGCTACAATGGTAAAGGAGTAGCCTACACTGCTACAATGGTAAAGGAGTAGCCTATACTGCTGCAATGGTGAAGGAGAAGCCTACACTGCTACAATGGTAGGAGTAGCCTACACTGCTACAATGGTGAAGGAGTAGCCTACACTGCTGCAATGGTGAAGGAGTAGCCTACACTGCTACAATGGTAAGGAGTAGCCTATACTGCTGCAATGGTGAAGAGATAGCCTACACTGCTACAATGGTGAAGGAGTAGCCTACACTGCTACAATGGTGAAGGAGTAGCCTACACTGCTTGCAATGGTGAAGGAGTAGCCTACACTGCTACAATGGTGAAAGAGTAGCCTACACTGCTGCAATGGTGAAGGAGGAGCCTACCACTGCTACAATGGTGAAGGAGTAGCCTACACTGCTGCAATGGTAAAGGAGTAGCCTACACTGCTACAATGGTGAAGGAGTAGCCCATACTCTTACAATGGTGAAGGAGTAGCCTACACTGCTACAATGGTGAAGGAGTAGCCTATACTGCTGCAATGGTAAAGGAGTAGCCTACACTGCTACAATGGTGAAGGAGTAGCCCATACTCTTACAATGGTAAAGGAGTAGCCTATACTGTTTCAATGGTAAAGGAGTAGCCTATACTGTTTCAATRGTAAAGGAGTAGCCAGAACTCCAGTCCCTTAACACAGGGTCACACACACCATAGTGYGTCGTCATGGTTCCTAACCATATCACGTCACACTGCCCGCCATATGAGAGAGTGTGTTGTTATCTAATACACCACAATGGATATATAAAATCACAGACACCTCTATAAACAAGCCTGTTCCACACGACAGGTCTAAATAAATGTCAAGCTACTTTACACAGAACAATCCAAGCCCAGAATATTGTGTTTGTGATGAAGATATGGGTGCCCAACCAATGTGCTTCTGGATGGCACTAGGAACGCATACTGTAGTTAGAACATATGATTCTCTGACTAATAGTTAATTGTGGCTGTTATCCTTTGGTATGGACATCTGATGTATTCCTGATGTATTTSTGTTAAAAGCAGGGTATAGTGCCATGTCTAGAGGGTAAAAACTTAATGAACATAGAAAACAGAATGCATAGGAGAAGGAGAGGAGAAAAGCGGAAGCTTAGGGAAGTACAGTGCATTCAGAAAGTATTCAGACCCCTTGACATTTTCCACATTTTGTTACGTTACAGCCATATTCTAAAATTGATTAAATTGTTTTTTYCCCTCATCAATCTACACACAATACCCCATAATGACGAAGCAAAAACATGTTTTTAGACACTTTTGCAAATGTACTAAAAATTTAAAACAGAAATATCAGATTTACATAAGTATTCAGACCCTTCACTCAGCCCTTTGTTGAAGCACCTTTGGTAGCGATTACAGCCTCAAGTCTTTTTGGGTATGACACTACAAGCTTGGCACACCTGTATTTGGGGAGTTTCGCCCATTCTTTTCTGCAGATCCTCTCAAGCTATGTCAGGTTGGATGGGGAGTGTTGCTGCACTGCTATTTTCAGGTCTCTCCAGAGATGTTCGATCAGGTTCAAGTACAGTAAAGTAACACACCTGACATTACAGGTGTGTGTGTGTGTGTGTGTGTGTGTGTGTTGTGTGGTTGTGTGTGTGTGTGTGTGTGTGTGTGTGTGTGTGTGTGTTGTGTGTGTGTGTGTGTGTGTGTGTGTGTGTGTGTGTGTGTGTGTGTGTGTGGTGTGTGTGTTGTGTGTGTGTGTGTGTGTGTTTGTGTGTGTGTGTGTGTGTGTGGTGTGTGTGGGGGTGGTGTTGTTGTGTGTGTGTGTGTGTGTGTGTGTGTGTGGTGTGTGTGTGTGTGTGTGTGTGTGTGTGTGTGTGTGTGGCATGAATGCGTGCGTGCATGTGAGGCAAGCAGAAAGACAGCAGCCTAAATAACCTGATTACAGTGTGTGTGTGTTGGTGTGTGTGGTGTGTGTGTGTGTGTGGTGGTGTGTGTGTGTTGTGTGGTGTGTGTTGTGTGTTGGTGGTGTGTTTGTGTGTGGTGTGTGTGTGTGTGTGCTGTGTGTGTGCATGAATGCGTGCGTGCATGTGAGGCAAGACAGAGAAGACACTGCAGCCTAAAGTACACCTGATTACAGTGTGTGTGTGTGTGTGTGTGTGTGTGTGTGTGTGTGTGTGTGTGTGTGTGTGTGTGTGTGTGTTGTGTGTGTGTGTGTTGTGTGGTTGTGTGTGTGTGTGTGTGTGTGTGTGTGTGGTGTTGTGTGTGGTGTGTGTGGTGTGTGTGTGTGCATGAATGCGTGCGTGCATGTGAGGGAAGCAGAGAAGACACTGCGGCCTAAAGTAACACCTGATTACAGTGTTGTTCAAGTACTAATGGTGGTGGAGGCGTAACTGTAACTGGAGTGTGGTACAGTACAAAGTGTAACAGAGAGGGGAGGAGAGGGGTGAGGCTGGTGAGGAGGGTGAGGTTTCAGTACATGGACTAATAACCCTCAGTGTCACTAAATCCAGTGTGATTGTGCCTCGGCCCTGGGTCGTTGTCACGGCAATCTGAGCACTACTCAGAGTGCACTGAGGCTGTGGTTCTCTAAAGGAAGGATTTTCTTAAATTACAAAAAAATCAAGTAGKCTGCTGTGTTATACAAATGTATTTAATAGTTGTATAAGATTGCTGCTTTGCATCCCTGTGTTAATTTACATTTTAGTCACTTAGCAAACAGAGTGACTTACAGTTAGTGCATTCATCTTAAGATAGGTGAGACAACCACACATTTCAGTCATAGTAAGTACATTTTTCCTCAATAAAGTAACTATCAGCAAAGTCAGTGCTAGTAGGAAAAAGTCAAGTGTGAGGTTTAGTTCACAAAAGGCAAGGGTGTGGGCGAGAGGGTGCTGTGGGATTATTTCAAATACTCTTTGAAGAGGTATGGTTACACAGAGCCACTGTTAGTCAGACAGAGTGTGTTCTCATGCCATCTTCTCCACTGGTACACTCTCTCAATCACACACTGAGCCCTAATGATTATGTTGCGCTAACTGTAGGCGTGTGGACAGCTGGATAAGATGGCAGAGGTAAGGCTGACCTGGCTGGCTTGGTGCTATGTGATTGGCTGAGCCTGGACTGGTCCTGCCCACATTGAGGCCTGCTGAGCTGCCATCGTGACTAAAGTCTGATGGTTACACAGTAAACACATTGTGCTCCACACTTCCCCCCTCACCACCTCACCCTTTACCCCTTCTCTGTTCGTAGTTTGGTGACATGGCATGGAGAGGGGAAGAAGGGGGAGGATATCTCCACTGATCAGCTGGTCATGAGAAGYAGCCTGAAACTGAGTTAAAGAGAGAAAAATCTACAGAGAAATGGGTTGCAGAGAGAGAGAATGAGAGAGAGGTATATTTCTGTACTGTTGTTCTCCACATATAGGCCTATTTTCTCTCACACTCACTCTCCCTTACTGTAAAAAAAATCCTGTAATTGTTACAATAAATTACTGGCAGCACCGTAGCCAGTTATTACTGTATATTTACAGGACCTTTACTGTAACACAAATKTACAACATATTACAGGAACACCTGAATACAGTAGCAAGTAAGATATTATATTCACAATGACACACTGTACAATACTGTAAAATTGACTAAATGCTAGTTTAATTGCAATTAATTAAAACTGAAATCCGTAATGGTGAAACTACCACGTCTTCCAAACTGGCAGTGACTTCAGGGCAAAACAGACTAAAAGGACATGGCGAAATACTCAACCATTGAAGGTTTAAGACTTGCTTCTACTCCAATCTTTCCCCTGTACACATACAATTACTGGGGCCCGACTATCACATATCAGTTAAATTGGTACAGCGCTCTCACTAACAGGGGTAAATATAGCCTCTTAAAAGGCACGCCTCAAAATATGTTAATGAGCCAACGATTCTTTCCCCACCCATAACATCCCACAATGCACCATCATTTACAGTATGCTGCAGTAAATATATAGAAAAACAGTAATACAGTTCTTTATTGAAAAATCTTATTGTAAAATTACAGCAATTGCTAACAGTGCACTGAAGCCCCATAATGCTTTGCTCTTTACTGTACTGTAATATAAAATTCCAGTAGCTAACTGTATGAGTTTTGCCGTAAATGTACATACATTTGTACAGTATTTTACATCTCTGTTTGCCAGCATTCCACAGGGATATCAGTCGTGTCTGACAGCCAGGGGAACTTATCGAATAGCCCTCTCTTTAACTGTCTCTCTCTTCCACTCACTCTGTTCCCTACTTTATTTCCATATACCCCTCCACATACAGTATCACTCTTATTTGCCATATCTCAATCTAACATGCTGACCAAAACACGTGCGCCATCGCGCGCACATTGATTTTGTTCTCCCACACCAGAAGCGATCAGGACAACCATGGTTATAATATCATAACAAACTCTGAACCAATTATATTAATTCGTGGACAGGTCGAGAAGCATTAAACATTTATGTAAATTTAGCTAGCTAGCTTGCTGTTGCGAACTAATTTGTCCTGGGATATAAACATTGGGTTGCTATTTTACCTGAAATGCACAAGGTCCTCTACTCCGACAATTAATCCACAGATAAAACGGTAAACCAAATTAGTTTGTCGTCATCTCCCCTCCTTGGCAACCAACTTGCATTACTACAACCAACTGGAATGTGGACGTCATTACATCTTTCAGTCACCCACGTGGGTATATGCTTCTAAAAACCAATGAGGAATTTGAGAGGCAGGACTTGCAGCATGTTGAGCGTCACAAATATAACCAACTTCTATTTTAGCACCTGGCCACGCAGTCGTGCGCGAGCAGTGTGGGTGCAATGATTGAATAAAATGTATGTGTACATTTATTTTGCAACGTTCGCGCACGTGACGCGAGCGGTCTGGTCAAATCAAATCAAACTTTATTTGTCACATGCGCTGAATACAACAAGTGTAAACTTTAGCGTAAAATGCTTACTTACAAGCCCTTAACCAACAGTGCAGTTCTCATCTACTTCCGGCGCCGACAGAAATGGCCTCCTCGCTTCGCGTTCCTAGGAAACTATGCAGTATTTTGTTTTTTTACGTGTTATTTCTTACATTGGTACTCCAGGTAATCTTAGGTTTCATTACATACAGTCGGGAGGAACTACTGAATATAAGAGCAACGTCAACTCACTATCATTACGACCAGGAATATGACTCTCCCGAAGCGGATCCTGTGTTTTGCCTTCCACCCAGTACAATGGATCTGATCCCAGCCAGCGACCCTAAACAACGACTCCGTAAAAGGGGCAAACGAAGCGGTCTTCTGGTCAGGCTTCGGATACGGGCACATCGCGCTCCACTCCCTAGCATACTACTCGCCAATGTCCAGTCTCTTGACAACAAGGTTGATGAAATCCGAGCAAGGGTAGCATTCCAGAGAGACATCAGAGACTGTAACGTTCTTTGCTTCACGGAAACATGGCTCACTCGAGAGACGCTAACGGAGTCGGTGCAGCCAGCTGGTTTCTTCACGCATCGCGCCGACAGAAACAAACATCTTTCTGGTAAGAAGAGGGGCAGGGGGGTATGCCTTATGATTAACGAGACGTGGTGTGATCATAACAACATACAGGAACTCAAGTCATTCTGTTCACCTGACTTAGAATTCCTCACAATCAAATGTCGACCACATTATCTACCAAGGGAATTCTCTTCGATTATAATCACAGCCGTATATATTCCCCCCCAAGCAGACACATCGATGGCCCTGAACAAACTTTATCTGACTCTCTGTAAACTGGAAACCACACACCCTGAGGCTGCATTCATCCCTAAATTCATCCCTAAATTCATCCCTAAATTCTATCAGCATATCGATTGTGCTACCAGGGCTGGTAAAACCCTGGATCATTGTTATTCTAACTTCCGCGACGCATATAAGGCCCTCCCCCGCCCACCTTTCGGGAAAAGCTGACCACGACTCCATTTTGTTGCTTCCAGCCTACAAACAGAAACTAAAACAAGAAGCTCCAGCGCTCAGGTCTGTTCAACGCTGGTCCGACCAATCTGATTCCACGCTTCAAGACTGCTTCGATCACGTGGATTGRGATATGTTCCGCATTGCGTCCAACAACAACATTGACGAATACGCTGATTCGGTGAGCGAGTTCATTAGAAAGTGCATCGGCGACGTAATACCCACAGCAACAATTAAAACATTCCCAAACCAGAAACCGTGGATTGATGGCAGCATTCGCGTGAAACTGAAAGTGCGAACCACTGCTTTTAACCAGGGCAAGGTGACCGGAAACATGACCGAATACAAAYAGTGTAGCTATTCCCTCCGCAAGGCAATCAAACAAGCTAAGTGCCAGTATAGAGACAAAGTAGAGTCTCAATTCAACAGCTCAGACACAAGAGGTATGTGGCAGGGTCTACAGTCAATCACGGATTACAAAAAGAAAACCAGCCCCGTCGCGGACCAGGATGTCTTGCTCCCAGACAGACTAAATAACTTTTTTGCTCGCTTTGAGGACAATACAGTGCCACTGACACGGCCCGCTGCCAAAACCTGCGGGCTCTCCTTCACTGCAGCCGAGGTGAGTAAAACATTTAAACGTGTTAACCCTCGCAAGGCTGCAGGCCCAGATGGCATTCCATGCAGGCCCAGATGGCATGGAAAACAGAAAACAGTCTATAACTTGGGTGACTGGAGTCTCTGACAATTTTATGGACTTTCCTCTGACACCACCTATTATATAGGTCCTGGATCAATCAATCAATCAAATGTATTTATAAAGCCCTTCTTACATCAGCTGATGTCACAAAGTGCTGTACAGAAACCCAGCATAAAACCCCAAACAGCAAGCAATGGCAGTGTCGAAGCCACGGTGACTAGGAAAAACTCCTAGAAAAGGCCAGAAACCTAGGAAGAAACCTAGAGAGGAACCAGGCTATGAGGGGTGGCCAGTCCTCTTCTGGCTGTGCCGGGTGGAAATTATAACATGGCCAAGATGTTCAAATGTCCATAGATGACCAGCAGGGTCAAATAATAATAATCCACAGTGGTTGTCGAGGGTGCAACAGGTCAGCACCTCAGGAGTAATGCAGTTGGCTTTTCATAACCGATCATTCAGAGTATCTCTACCGCTCCTGCTGTCTCCTAGAGAGTTGAAAACAGCTGGTCTGGGACAGGTAGCACGTCCGGTGAACAGGTCAGGGTTCCATAGCCGAAGGCAGAACAGTTGAAACTGGAGCAGCAGCACGGCCCAGGTGGACTGGGGACAGCAAGGAGTCATCAGGCCAGGTAGTCCTGAGGCATGGTCCTAGGGCTCAGGTCCTCCGAGAGAGAGAAAGAAAGAAAGAAAGAAAGAAAGAGAGAAAGAAAGAGAGAAAGAAGAAAGAGAGAGAATTAGAGAGAGCATACTTAATTCACACCAGGACACCTGATAAGACAGAATAAATACTCAGATATAACAGATTTGACCCTAGCCCCCCGACACATAAACTACTGCAGCATAAATATGAGGCCTGAGATAGAGGGGTTAGGAGACACTGTGGCCCCATCCGACGATACCCCGGAAGGCGCAAACTTTTCTTGTAGTCCACGATCATCTCCTTGAGGGAGAGTTTTGTTGTCCTGACACAACAACTGCCAGTTCTCTGACCTCCTACAGGAGGTAGGTAAGCACGCACAACCTGAGGGAACCCGTGCTGAACCCTGTGTGGCAGATGTTGTTGTTGCCTACCCTTACCACCTGGGGACAATCCCGTCAGGAAGTCCAGGATCTAGTTGCAGATGGAGGTGTTTAGTCCCAGGGTCCTTAAGCTTTACTGATGAGCTTTTGCGCACTATGGTGTTGAACGCTGAAGTGTATCAATGAACAGCAATTCTCACATATGGTGTTTCTTTTGTCAGGTGAGAAAGGGCAGTGGTGGAGTGCGATTGAGATTGCGTCATCTGTGGATCTTGGGCGATATGCGAGTTGGAGTAGGTCTAGGGTGTCCGGGAGGAATGCTGTTGATGTGAGCAATGACCCAGCCTTTCATAGCACTTCATGGCTACCGACGTGAGTGCCATGGGACGGTAACATTTTAGGCAGGTTACCTTCGCTTCCTTGGGCACAGCGACTATGGTGGTCTGCTTGAAACTTGTAGGTATTTACAGACTTGGTCAGGGAGAGTTGAAAATGACAGAGAGGACACTGACAGTTGGGGTCCGCGATGCTTTGAGTACACATCCTGGTAATCTGTCTGGCCCAGCGGCTTTGTGAATGTTGACCTGTTTAAAGATTTTGTTCACATCGGCTACCGAGAGCGTTATCACACAGTCATCCAGAACAGCTGGTGCTCTCGTGCATGCTTCAGTGTTGCTTGCCTCGAAGCGAACATAAAAGGCATTTAGCTCATCTGRTAGGCTCACGTCACTGGGCAGCTCGCGTCTGGGTTTCCCTTTGTAGTCTGTAATAGTTTTCAAGCCCTGCCACATCCGATGAGCATCAGAGCCGGTGTAGTAGGATTCAAACTTAATCCTATATTGACGCTTTGCTTGTTTGATGGTTCGTCTGAGGGCATAGCGGGATTTCTTCTAAGCTTCTGGATTAGTCTCCCACTCCTTGAAAACGGCAGCTCTAGCCTTTAGCTCGATGCGGATGTTGCCTGTAATCCATGGTTTCTGGCTGGGATATGTACATACAGTCCCCGTGGGTATGATGTCATCGATGCACTTATTGATGAAGCCCATGACTAAGGTGGTGTATTCCTCAATGCCATTGGATGAATCCTGGAACATATTCCAGTCTGTGCTAGCAAAACAGTCCTGTAGCGTAGCATCCGCATCATCTGACCACCTCCGTATTGAGTGAGTCACTGGTACTTCCTGCTTTTGTTTTTGCTTGTAAGCAGGTCAGATTTGCCAAATGGAGGGCAGGGGAGAGCTTTGTATGCATCTCTGTGTGTGGAGTAAAGGTGGTCTAGGATTTATTTTCCCCTGGTTGCACATGTGACAAATTTGCTCACAATTTGGTCACAATTTGCTGGTAAAAATTTGGTAAAACTGATTTAAGTTTGCCTGCATTACAGTCCGCGGCCACTTGGAACTGCACTTCTGGGTGAGCATTTTCTTGTTTGCTTATGGCCTTATAGAGTTGGTTGAGAGTGGTCTTACTGCCAGCTTCACTTTGTGGTGGTAAATAGACGGCTACGAATAATACAGATGAGAACTCTCTTGGTAGATAGTGTGGTCTACAGCTTATCATAAGGTATTCTACCTCAAGCGAGCAATACCTCGAGACTTCTTTAATATTAGACATCGCGCACCAGCTATTTTTGACAAAAAGACACACACCCCCACCCCTCGTCTTACCAGAGGTAGCGTCTCTGTTCTGCCGGTGAATGGAAAATCCCGCTAGCTCTATATTGTCAGTATCTTCGTTTAGCCACGTCTCGGTGAAACATAAGATATTACAGTTTTTAATGTCCCGTTGGTAGGATAATCTTAATCATAGGTCATCAATTTTATTTCCCAATGATGGCACATTAGCAAGAAGAATGGAAGGCAATGGGAGTTTACTCGCTCGCTTCCGGATTCTCAGAAGGGTGCCCGATCTGCGACCTCTTTTCCGGCGTCTTTTCTTCATGCAAAAGGCGTGGATCTGGGCCTGTTCCAGTGAAACCAGGATATCCTTCTCGTTGGACTCGTTAAAGGAAAARGTTTCTTCCAGTCTGAGGTGAGTAATTGCTTTTCTGATGTCCAGAAGTTATTTCCGGTCATAAGAGACGGTAGCAGCAACATTATGTACACATTAAGTAAAAAAACAAAATAGCACAATTGGTTGGGAGAATGTAAAACATCAGCCATGTTCTTCGGTGCCATCTTATACAGATAGCGCCGCATGGAAGCCTACTAGAAAGTGCTTGCCCTCAGGCCTGGAGGGAAGTTAAAGCAATTCCGCAACCCAAAAATATTAAAGCCCCCTTTACTTTACAGACTTTCAGCACTGTTATGTGGAAGGAAATTCAACAAGCACAGCACTAACACAAATGACTGATGATTGGCTGAGAGAAATTGATGATAAAAAGATTGTGGGGACAGTTTTGTTASACTTCAGTGTGGCTTTTGACATTATCGATCATAGTCTGCTGCTGAAAAACGTATGTGTTATAGCTTTACACCCCCAGCTATATTGTGGGTAAAGAGTTACCTGTCTAATAGAACACAGAGGGTGTTCTKTAATGGAAGCCTCTCCAACATAATCCAGGTAGAATCAGGAATTCCCCAAGACAGCTGTTTAGGACCCTTACTTTTTAAAATCTTTACTAACGACATGTCACTGGCTTTGAGTAAAGCCAGTGTGTTTATGTATGTGGATGAGTCAACACTATGCATGTCAGCTACTTCAGTGACTGAAATGACTGCAACACTTAATAAAGAGCTGAAGTTGGTTTCAGAAGGGGTGGCAAAGAATAAGTTAGTCCTAAATATTTCAAAAACGAAAAGCTTTGTATTTGGGACAAATCATTAACTAAACCCTAAACCTCAACTGAATCTTGTCACGAATAATGCTTCAATTGAGCAATTTCAGGTGACTAAACTGGTTAGAGTAACCCTGGATTATAAACTGTCATGGTAAAAACATGTTGATAAAACAGTCCATAATAAAGCGCTGCTCTACCTTCTTTTTTATTCTCCCCAATTCCGTGATATCCAATGATGATCTTGTCCCATCGCTGCAACTTCCCAACGGACTCGGGAGAGGTGAAGGTCAAGTCATGCATCCTCCGAAACATGACCCACCAAACCGCGCTCATTAACACCCGCCCGCTTAACCCGGAAGCCAGCCGCACCAATGTGTTGGAGGAAACACCGTTCAACTGACGACCGAAGTCAGCCTGCAGGCATGCAGCCCACCGCAAGAAGACACTAGAGCGCGATGAGCCAAGTAAAGCCCCCCCGGCCAATCCCTCCCCTAACCCGGACGACGCTGGGGCAATTGTGCGCCGCCCTATGGGACTCCCAGTCACGGCCTGGGATCGAACCCGGGTCTGTAGTCATGCCTCAAGCAATGCAATGCAGTGCCTCAGGAAGCTGCTCTGCCTTCTTGACAACACTCTCAATAAGGCAGGTCCTATAGGCCCTAGTTTTGTAGCACCTAGACAACTGTTCAGTTGTGTGGTCAGGTGCCACAAAGAGGGACTTAGGAAAATTGCAATTGGCTCAGATCAGGGCAGCGCTGCTGGCCCTACAATGTACACAGAGAGCTAACATTAATGATTTGCATTTCAATCACTCATGGCTCAAAGTGGAGGAGAGATTGACTTCATCACTACTTGTTTTTGTAAGAAGTGCTGACATGCTGAATGCACCAAGCTGTGTGTTTAAACTACTAGGTCACAGCTCGGACACCCATGTATACCCCACAAGACATGCCATCAGAGGTCTCTACACAATCCCCAAGTCCAGAACAGACTATGGTAGGCGCACAGTACTATATAGAGCCATGACTACATGGAACTCCGTTCCACATCAGGTAGGTGATRCAAGCAGTAGAATCAGATTTAAAAAACAGATAAAAATACACCTTATGGAACAGCAGAGACTGTGAAGAGACACACAGACAGGTACAGACCCACGCATACGCACACAAATGCTAGCACTCTACACACACGTACATCGTAATATTGTTGTATAGTGGTATCATACGTTTTGTGTTGTGGATATGTGGTGGTGTGACATTTGTATATGATGTACTGTTTTATCTTTTGTTTTATGTGTAATATAAGTGTCTTAATGTGTTTGGACCTCTGGAAGAGTAGCTGCTGACTTGGCAGCTCATGGGAATCCCTAATATAATACAAATACAAATCTCTATCCATTTAACCTCAATTCACTCTGATGTCACCAGGACGACCTGTAATGTCAGTCACCATGGTGACCGGGGCAGTTGAGGAAGGACTATCCCAGACAGACACGAGGAGGTTTTTACTCTTCACACAGTTCTGAAGTCTAAACATAGCAGGTCACTGGAGAATATGTTTTTACATGGGGAGTAGTGCTATGGGCCAATGTTCCAGTTCTGGCGTTGAATGTCTCAGCTGACCCCTGACATCTGCTCCTGCCTCCTGGTACACACACCTGCCATTCATTTTCCTCAGAAACAGATATCCTATATAATTCCGTCATTGATGTTAACTATAGCAAGTGTAGTAACTTTTRTAGTGACTAACTTGAAGTTTTCCTGGTCAAGTCATGTGGTCTGGCCCTTCACATTGTTATTACTTTGGCTTGAGTTGACATTTATGAGTGTAGTGTGGTTAAAGGTTAAAGCGTTTGGGCGAGTGTATATTACCTAAAGGCTCATTGAATTGCTGCTGTGGTAAATGGCAGAAGTGTTTTTCTGTCCAAACAAAATGTATTTTCAGCCGTTGACAAAACATAATAATTCTGTGAAGTATTATAAAGGACAATACATCACGAGGCTGTGGCCACAGTAACAATATGCGTAAAATTAAAGATGTAAGGAGGCACTGGCAGGGAGTGTGTGTGTGTGTGTGTGTGTGTGTGTGTGTGTGTGTGTGTGTGTGTGTGTGTGTGTGTGTGTGAGGAGAAGGGGCGGTTCTTTGTGTGTCATGTACTGCACAGTGACAGTGGCGTCTGTACTTCAAGCTGCAGGATATGATGATCTTTGTCTATCACTGTCTTTCTTTCTTTCCCTCTTTTTCTCTCAGTACTCACAAAAACAGTACTCCACTTTAAAACGTGTAAACGAGTCTAGATGTGATCAAATCAGGAGGAGATGGATGGGAAAATGGGTGAAGGTAGGGTGGGTTTATAGAGATAAGATGGAGAGTTCCAAAGTTCCAAAGTTGAGGGACCATGGGGCATAAAAGGCATATGTAATGAACACGAGGGGAGACAGAGAGCTGGTTTCATGCGGAGGGCGCAGCAGGTGTTTATTGCAAAGGACCACAGGAGGAGGCAGGTAGCTGGGTCCAGGGGCAGGCAGAAGGTCATACACAGGGGGCCCAAAAGGGCAACAGTACAGGCAGGGAAAAGACAAACGGCGTTGTTAGTGAGGCAGGCAAAAACTATCATACACGGGAGGCGTAAATCACGGGAAAAACAGAACTCTGTTTGTGCTTGTGTGGTCACTTAGGCCTGTACATCAACCAGTACTGGGACCATTGGAGACTTGGGATGCTTGTTCTCAAAGTGCTGCTTGAATGTCTTCAGGTCTGCATCTATAAAGGTGAAGTACACAATGGAGGAATTTAATCTGTGGCTTGAATTCATAGTTGACACAAATGATAAACCAAGCAATACGATGCAACAAACTACTAGCAATTTAGCCAGGCTAATGTTGCTAACTAGCTAACCATGAGCTAGCTAGCTAGATAACAGGCATTTTCAATTAAAAACTTGCCCAAGACAGTTCACAGAACTGTCAATTCAAACAAATGTTGCCAATTTATTCATTACTAAATTTAGTTAACATTAGATAGTTCATCCAGAGATTCTTACATTTGATCTCGTCCAGATCATCATGGCCCTGGTGAATAAGTGAAGCTTGAGACAGCCATTTGTAGTTTTGTAGCCACGTTAGCAGCCAATTAGCATTTCATTTTGGGGGGGGGGTAAATACAGGTGACTATATTGATAAAAGTCACCTTGCCCGAGAGAGATTTACACGGTTATCAAAACGTCACGCTACAAAACGTTACAAGCTCTCCATCTTTTATCAGACTGTGTGTGTGGGGGGGACATGCAGCAGAGGCTGTGAGTGTTAGATACTTGTTATTAGTGGTATTGCCTGTAGCGATATTGTAAGTAATGACAGAGATGGTAACTAATGATAACAGCGATGACACTGGGAACAACGCCCTGTTGATCCATGGGAGGTCACGAGGGGTCAGCGTGTGTGTGATCAGTGTGTGTCAGAAGCGATGTTAGCGCCCAGCCAGGTGGTCGAAGGGTTAAAGTTGCACAGCTCAGAAATGTTAAAAAGAAAAGCAATAAGGAGGAGAGGAAATGAAAGAGCAGCAAGATGGAGGAGGATGATAAGAGGAGCAGTTCCGTCAGAATGCCGCATTCAGCTTTAAATGAGAGATGAGAAGAGAGAGAGAGAGAGAGAGAGGAGAGAGAAGACGAGAGAGAGAGAGAGAGAGAGAGAGAGAGAGAGAGAGAGAAGAAGAAGGAGCGAAGAGAGGAGAGAGAGAGGAGAGAAGAGAGAGAGAAAAGAGAAGAGAGAGAGAAGAGAGAGAGAGAGAGAAGAGAGAAGAGAGAGACGAGAGAGAGAGAGAAGAGAGAAGCGAGAGAGAGAGAGAGTAGGAGAGAGAGAAGTGTGTGGATGTGAGGTTGTGGGGAAGAGAAGGCAAGACTGAGTGACAAATGTTGAATACCATTTATCAAGCAACGTGAGACACATAAAATGTAAATGATATTCAGCCATTTGAGTATCGGACATAAAGAGATCCTGCAACATGGAACATACACAACATACACACCTATTTCCACACAAAGCAAACATTAGCTGTGTCCGAATACCTGTACTTGCATTCTAGTATTAGGCATTTTGTGTATGCGAAAAAATAACATTTTATAGTATGTGAAAACTGAGTATGCTTTAAATGTCAGGATGTCATACTAATTTTGGCTTTTCATCAACTAGAATTTGCTGCACACTATTGAGGAAGAGAWTCATCTTTCGAGACCCATGTGTTTGACAACAGCTGATAATCAGCTGAGGGGATGCTCTGTACCAAAATGAACAAAAAGCAGGATTTACTGCAATTGCGCATTAGATGACACATTCTCATTAGAATGAGCCTAGTGTGCTGATATTTGTTGCTTACTGCATTATTTTTACTAAACAGTACATTCTAAATAGTATGTATTATGATTAGTACACAGTATGCAGTTTAAGTAGTAGGCAAACCAGATTTTAGATTATTATAGTGATGAAGTGATAGCGAGAGAGCGAGGGAAAGAAGGAGAAGGAGTGAGAAGTCTCCATAGACAGATGCAGTGATAACATGTTTTATTTCAGTGGACCGGGCTAAATCCCCTGACAAGATGCAACAACAACAGGCCGGCAGACAGAGGCCTTCAGATAGCCACATAGATCCGTGTCAGATCGGTGCTATCACACCAATCTCCCCTCACACAGGCACAATGAGCGAGATGAGGAGAGTGTGTGGGTAGTTTGGTCAGATTGGCACGTGGGGCATCAGAGACCAGCTCAAGTGTGTGTGTGTGTGTGTGTGTGTGTGCATCTGTGTGTGCGTCTGTATGCGTCTGTCTGTGTGTCTGTCTGTGCGTCTGTGTGTCTTGTCGTTGAGTCACTAGTAGCATTCCTGGAAGGTCCCAGTGTGCTGTGGGTGGATGCCCCTGAGGAGCAGCAGACACTAGGGGAGATGGAGGTGAGAGGGAGGGCAGGGGGTAGGCAGAGGGGTAAGGGAAGGTTGGGGGGTGGAACTGCAGACACAACACAGGGCGGCATCGTCTGTGAAAAAAGAGACAGCCTTATCTGTGGGCGCCTGCAGTCTGCCCAGAGCCATTGCGGATAGAGACAAGCCCCAGCAGGCCCAGTGGCTCTGGCCCAGATTCAATCCTCCTGTCTGGGGTGAGAGGATGGGGGACATGGCCTCTGGTGGAACCACTGGATCTAACACCAGGACACAGGGCTGGCTGAACCCTAGATTTGCCCATGACCTTCCAATGGTGGCCATTAATGTGTGACCCCCCCAGGTTGTGTGTTTACCACATGGTAAACAGTATATCAGTTCTATGTGCTGCCTGAGTGTTCAGACCAGTGATGAGCAGCTCGCATGTCTCAGTGGAGAGATGTGGGAAGGTGTAACCCACTTTTTTAGGTGTTTGTGGGCCAATGTAGCATCAGCGACACACCTGCACCTCTTCTTTCTTCCCTCTGTGCATCACTCCCTCCCTTCCGCCCTAGATTCCCCCACTCTCATGTTTCCTTGGAGTCAAGCCGTCGTCCTTTTGTCAGGCGTGTCATAGGATAGTGGGGCCCAATCCCAGGGGCCCCCACACACACAGGACGATGCAGCGCTAGCATTAGCCTAGCGCATGGATCTGCCTCACCGTGTGTGAACAGCAGCTCTCCTCATCCATCTCTCTCTCTCTCTCTCTCTCTCTCTCTCTCTCTCTCTCTCTCTCACCACAGGCTGAAAAAAAGGATTGATTGTTTGAAGACAAGAGGGAAGAATTTGTCTGCTTCAGACAGGAGAAGAAAGGGTCTTGAATGGGAGCTGTCATGGGTGGTGGTTGGGGTTTGCAGTGCGTCCCACTTTTCACAGAGAATGAACTGTGTGTCAACAAGTTTTTCTGCCACCACAGTCTTTCTACTTTTTAACCAGTGGTACAAATGTGGTGAAATAGGTGTGTAAGTGTGTGCATACTGGGTGTGCGTCTGCGCACATGTGTGTGTGCGTGCACGTGTRTGTGTGTGTSCRAGTGTGTGTGTGTGTCTGTGCGTGCGTACGCACAAGTGTGTGTGTGTGTGTGTGTGTGTGTGTGTGTGTGTGTGTGTGTGTGTGTGTGTGTGTGTGTGTGTGTGTGTGTGTGTGTGTGTGTGTGTGTGTGTGTGTGTGTGTGTGTGTGTATGTGTGTGTGTGTGTGTGTGTGTGTGTGTGTGCCAGATATTCTCCCTTTGGTCATAATAAATCCCCATAAGTGTTTCCTGTTATGTCTTTCTCTTCCTGTTTTGTTCCAGTTTGGGGACTGCAATGCTACATGAAGAGAAGACAAAGCTACCTGCATGGCTCATGAAAAAAGCAGCTTTACATGAAAATGACCTCCCAGAATTTGTATTGTGTCTGACTCCCTATGATCATCCCTGTTTCATAACTCCACAGTCTGTGTGTGCGTTTTGGTGTGTGCCTGTGTGTGTGTTGGTGTGGTGTGCGTGCGTGCATGATACTTTCTTTTCCAACTCCTCTGGGGTGCTGTGATTCTATTGCAGATTGGCTCATCTAAGATAGTAACAATCTCTCTGGGTGTTTTTGTATGTGAGATCTATATCCAACTGAGGCCTTATAGTTCATGTCCCAGATCGTGTCATTGGGACACCAGGACACAAAGTTATGATAGGAGTTAACAAGTCACACACTACACTTTCCTAATCCTGACCTCAGATAGCCTACCACCCTGACCCTTAAACCTTGACCTCTAACCATGTGCTGTAGCTGTGCCATGTAGCTGTGCCATGTAGCTGTAGCTGTGCCAGGTGATGCCGCTCTAGTGTATTTAATGACTCAACATTAGTTTAACAGTGGAGGTCATGCATTCATCTACACGCTGCTCTGCTATGCTGTTGTTCCTCCTTTCTACGCCCAGCTTGGTACATAAGTCTTGATACCCACTGAATACTAATCTATGAGCTAGAATGGTTTGGAAAACGTACAGCTTGGAAACACTCATTTACTCTGAGTTATTGCCTGTGGTTTGTCTGTAGTTCTGTGGATGCTCTTTGATGATGCTTCTCCTTTACTGCTTTTGTTTTGCCAAATGTTGGCATCTCTAAATGGACACCCCCACCCACCCCAACCCCAACCCACCAAAAGGGACCATGGGCTGAACTGAACCAAGCTAATCTTCTTTCATCTTCTTTATCTTCATCTCAACTTTAACTGGTCCCTCTGAAGTCCAGCCTGGTCTGGCTTTTGATTCCATTAATTGAGTTTGGTGGGAAAACATATGGAGGAGGAGGTATGTAGGGGAGCGGAGGGGAGGAGGTCTTGTAAACCTCGAAGGCCATGTATTTAGGAGGCCCACCCGCTCCTCTCATCTCTCAACCCCCCTCCACCCTCCCCTCCACCCTCCCCTCTCCGGCCCTCCTAGGGAATCACCCTGCCAGTCGACTCTTCCTTTATCGCTATGCTTTTCATCTCTCCTTCTTTTACGACGGACTTGTCTGTTTTGCCGCGTCATATTTTTGCGGGGAGTCGTGACATTTTAAAAGGATCAGTAAATATGTCTGTGTGTGGAGAGCGGGAGGGTCTGGCAGAGTGACAGTGTAAGTGCTTCCAAGGTGAGAGGTCAAGGAGGTTGGGAGGGGAGGGAGGGAGGAAGATTCAGGGGCTCGCACTCAGGTTGACCCCTGCGGTGTGCTGTCTGAGAACCTGGTCCTGTAGCCCATCCATCTGTGGCCCATGTGGCTTTGATAAGGATCCTCATCCTCACAGACACATTTTCATTATTTTTCTGTGTGTTGACTGCAAGGCTGAACCAACATGACTCCCAGGAACAGGGCCAAGATGGCGTCATGGTACTGTCTGAGCAGAGAGGACCCTTATTACACAGTGAGTTTAGTGAGTCTTTTCACTGAACAGATGCTGCCGGTTGAGTAACAGCGCAGATGTAACATGTGGTTCAAACTTCTCCGATTCTGTCAACAATGAGTGTCCCAAATGTTTGGAGCACAGCAAGTCAATTAGAGAATGGATATAATTTGATGCCGGGAGGGGTTAAGGTAACACTACTGTAGGCTGAGACTATGATCCACTGAGGATCAGGACAAAGTGTTCTCTAAGAAACATGTCTCTCTTTGGAGAGAAATCTCAAGCAGGTACATGAGAACGCTCTTTGGGTGCATCATGTGTTATGACACGTGGCATACATCCATCCAGGTAGAAGGAGATCAGTGGTAGGTCTTCTATGTCAGGTTTGGTCTTTGGATTTGCCCGATTTTTCACATCCGATCTTATGGCATTAATGTACATGTTAATGCAAGGTGTAAAGAGCTGTGAGAGAGAATGAGTATGTACACTGAACAAAAATGTAATCGCAACATGTAAAGTATCGGTCCCATGTTTCATGAGCTGAAATAAAAGATCCCAGAAATGTTCCACATGCACAAAAAGCTTATTTCTCTCACATGTTGTGCACAAATTGGTTTACATCTGAGTTAGTAAGCATTTCTCCTTTGCCAAGATAATCCATCCACCTGACAGGTGTGGCATATCAAGAAGCTGATTAAACAGCATGATCATTACACAGGTGCACCTTGAGCTGGGTACAATAAAAAGCCACTCTACAATGTGCAGTTTTGTCACACAACCTTGTCACAGATGTCTCAAGTTTTGAGGGAGCGTGCAATTGACATGCCGACTGAAGGAATGTCCACCAGAGCTGTTGCTAGATAATTTAATGTTAATTTCTCTACCATAAGCTGCCTCCAACGTCGTTTTAGAGAATTTGGCAGAACATCCAACCGGCCTCACAACCACAGACCACGTGTAAGGCATTGTGTGGGCAAGCGGTTTGCTGATGTCAACGTTGTGAACATAGTGCCTCATGGTGGGGTTATGGTATGAGCAGACATAAGCTACAGACAACGAACAATTGCATTTTATCGATAGCAATTTGAATGGACAGAGATACCGTAATGAGATCTTGAGGCCCATTGTCATGCCATTCACCTGCCGCCATCACCTCATGTTTCAGCATGATAATGCACGGCCCCATGTTGCAAGGATCTGTACACAGATCCTGAAAGCTGAAAAAATGTCAGACATGTCACCCATTGAGCATGTTTTGGATGCTCTGGATCGACGTGTACGACAGCATGTTTCAGTTTCCGACAATATCCAGCAACTTCGCTCTGCCATTGAAGAGGAGTGGGACAACATTCCACAGGCCACAATCAACAGCCTGATCAACTCAATGTGAAGGAGATGTGTTGCGCTGCATGAGGCAAATGGTGGTCACACCAGATACTGACTGGTTTTCTGACCCACGGCCCTACCTTTTTTTTTTAGGTATCTGTGACCAACAGATGCATGTCTGTATTCCCAGTCATGTGAAATCCATAGATTAGGGCCTAATTTATTTATTTAAATTGACTGATTTCTTATATGAACTGTAACTCAGTAAAATCTTTGAAATTGTTGCATGTTGCGTTTATATTTTTGTTCAGTATATATCCCATACTGCAGTGACATGTTGCTAGTGTTATAATTCCTCTCCCATTCCCATTCACAGTGTATGCTACAGTATAAGGTGTGTGTGTGTGTGCACGCATGTGTGTGTGTGTGCATGCGTGCGTGCATGTGTTGAGTCCTGAATCTCTCATGGGGAAAAGAAGTCTCATAGAAGTCTCATTCATTTTTACAAGGTTTCTTTATTATCATCAGTATGCAATGGCATCCAGATTGTCAGGTTATAATTGTTTTGAATGGGTAATAGTGAGCACGTCTGTGGTTTTCTATCTGTTAGGTTGAGTGGAAGCAAATCAAAGCTGTGCTGTGACACAGAGACACACACCACAGAGAAACAGAGAGGTACAGGCTACTGCCCATCACCATGGCAAAGCTGACAAAACAGGAGAAGTCTAGGTAACATAGAACAAGACAGGGGTCAATAAGGCTGTCCCAAACATAGAAATAGGATTGATAGATCAGATTGTTGCTTCGTGTTATCGTGTAAATTACATTATTATTCCAACAACAGCGTCAGTTTCTGTACGACGTATCTAATATGGCAGCTGAAATGGCAAGGGTATCTGTTTTATTCAATCTATTTCTATGCTCTGTGTATCTCTCTCTGTCTCCTTGCTGAAGGTTTTTAACACACAGCCCTGTGGGGATCATTTAAAGAGGGAGTAATTGGCCGAATTAAAATTGATTTCTTTATTTTCATGAAGAGGAAAATGTTTAACAGCTCAGAGAAAGCGCTTCAGCTAAAAAATATATTCATAACAATAGAAATGGTGATCACAATATCCATAATATTTCAGGTGAAAGAAAAAGGAAAAAATAAAATAAATTATCTGAATGACAATAACAATAATTATGATAACAACAACAATAATAAACTGTTTCAAATTAAGCTTTATAAACTTTTTTTCTTTGCTTGTTTATTTTTTTCATTGTAATGTCCATTAAAAATAGTAGAAGTCATTGAGCAGAAATCCAGCATATATTTATTAAACAGTGTGAAGGGAATTGCTCTGTCTTCACCACCCCAGTATATCACACATTTACATTATTCACAGTTACTAGAGACCTGCTCGGCACATACAGTACCACTGCAACAGGACGGGAGAGAGATGGGAGACGGTATATGCATGGGGATGGGTGTAGGTGTAGTCTATATCTGGTCTAAGCGGGTACCTAATAGAAAGGAAAATGACCGCCTCCCATCCACCCATCAGTGGATGCTGTGGATGCTGCCTGGTTCCCCATATACCCCCTGGACCCTTTACAGCCTCTCTATTCATAGATTGCACCTCAGTCACTCCGTCACACGCTGCCATTGTTATCAACAATCTACAGACGCCACAGCCATATTGATGCTTAAATGTAGAACAGGGGCTAATGATTTTTTTGTCTAAATTACACTATAGGGGCTTGGGAATATGATGACATTGCTAAGGTATTCACATATTTAGTAGAAAACAACTTTGCCATCATCATCATGTTATCAAATGTACTTTAGACAGATGGCAATGTTGTAATTAGCTAGCAAAGTTGGAAAAAATAGCTAGCAATGCTAACGTTAGCTAGCTAAAATCTGGAGGTCTCCCCTCAATCTTAGCTAGCTAGCTAGCGTTATACTCTAAAGTCAATCTCGGGACATCAAAATGATGACAAAAGGTTTTCCTACTAATTATTTGCCTTCTTTAGAAGTCATTGTGTTTTCAAGCCACAGTAATGCACTATAAACCAAATCTTCATCAACTCCCAATGAGGATGCATTGAGTATTATGCTCAGTTGGGCATAGTCCTAAAACGAACGTTCAAAACAATATTGTGGCGCAATGTGGAATGCATGAATACAACAAGACAATCAACACAGACACACCAAATGCATGTCTTTAACATTTTATACATTGTCCTCAAGCCAGAGGCCTATCTGACCCTCAACCCCGATTAGAAAAGTGAACAACCTTCACTTCCCCTGTGCCTCCCTGTCCTCCCCAGCTCAGCCCATGGCTGTGACCATGTTGGAGTGGTGGGGGTGGCCGAAGGAGGGGTGTATGGGTGTGGGGGTGGGCAACATGTGTCCGGAGTGGCTGAAGGGTGGCAGGTGGCCCATGTGGGTCATGTGTCCGGCCAGGGAGGCAGCACTAAAAGGAGAAGACTTGTCGTGCATACACTTGGACAGCTCCTCATAACCATCACCGCCCCGCCTGCCCTTCTTGGACTTGTTGGACATCTTGCGGTTGCGTGTCTGGATGCCTTCCTTCTTCATGGTCAAAGGCCGGTTTACCTGTAGGGAGACGGGGTTGGAGGGAGAGATGAGTGAGATGAGATGAGTTGAGATGGTGGTAAGGGTTTTTAATCAACTCAATATGTTTGAGCTTAATGGAGTATGTGCAGAAATAACGTACTGTATATTATCTGAAAACCATATTATTTATTATGAGAACACTAGACACACTCATTTGACGATTTTTCTTWAAAAAAATACTAAAAAAATAACATGCAGAAACAGTATGCAGCTTATTCCCTAAAACTAGGCCATATTCAATTTAATACATGGCAATACACCAAGGCTGAACATTGAACAGTTGTGCCTCATTTGAACAGACGCAGTTGGTCTGACAAAATAACAGTCCCACCATTGTGAGTCTCAAGGGGATGACGCCTACCATGGAAACAATAAAGCACAAAGAAAGAAAACACCAACGGGGCCCAGTGTGTCTGAGGGGCCAAGCTCTGTCTCCCTCCCTCCTTCCCGATCCCTCTTTCTTATGCTGTTCTAATCAATGCAACCTGTCCATATACTTGACCTGGCTGGCTGAGTGTGGGTAGGGCTGGTGGTCGGTCAGGCCCGGCGGTTAGCAGTGAAAGACTTACGTTGTGCAGCTTGTAGTACAGGCCGCAGGCGTTACACACGGGGTCTCCATTGCCGTTGCGCCTCCACAGTGTGGTGGTGGTTGTCTGACAGTTAGCACAACAGGTGCCGGCTCGTCTGGCCGCAGACTGGATGGAAACATGAAGAAAGCATTTATTAGACCACAACTGCACGGACACATAACACATGAAAGAATAGGTTGGGAATTACTTTAGAGCTGGAAGGTGTGTAGATARTATTTGCATATTGGCTGCCAGGAGCGGAGAGGACATGTAATATTCCATGCTGTTTTAGATCAAAGTTGTTCATTATAGTTATAGATTTGCATATAATTTCAGTAATTTATTCATATTGCGTGACAGTTTGATAGTTTATTGTAATGCTATGAAATACTGAATGAAGTACGCAATAAAAATGTGTCAGGTCTTTACATTCCCAGACAGAATATTTATCAAAACACTAAATAGTTGTTAATGTGTGAATTAATTGGTCTCTATTAACAAGGAGTGTGCCGAGTACTCGCACAAAACGAGTATCTTAACAGATATGGATAATTTTCCGAAAAAGATCATGACAGGACTATTTTTTGTAATTATCCATGATCGAAATGTGTTATTTATTTTTAGCTGCCAGCACGCATCTCTCTTTCACTCAAACAGTGTGAAGCACTGTGCGCTCCGAATGTTGGCTAGATAGTATTAACCTATAATAAACAATGTGTTACTATAAAAGTAATGCTGAATAGATCATATAAGAAAGTAATGGGTTGTCTATATAGGCTACAGTTTTTTCCCAGCATGAGAAATCGTTTTCATTTCACAGACACAGTAGTGATGAACACTGACTATCAAAGAACTTCCTCTCAGATGCAAAGCATCGCTATTGAATGGAGATTAGGTAGCGAGGGGGGCTATAGGCCCTCCAGTGTCCGGGCTGCCTGTGCGATCCCCTGCTATTACACATGGTTTCTTCACACTTAATAATATGAGACATTTACAAGTATACCCCTATAGCTAAATATGATAATCTGAACCCTCAGTCAGAATAGTGCATGGCTCTATACAGCTACGGATAATCTTAAAACATGGATTAGTGCAAATTACCTATATTAAGTCAAATAGAAACGCCCCAATTTGTGTAAACCTAAATAAACATATCTCCAAGTAAATAAGTCTAGGCTCGAGCCCGACAGACAGCAGGGCATAAATCCATGTATTTCATCTCCCCGTGCGCCCTACTTGCATCTCGATAGCCCTCGCTTTTTTTCTGTGCACATAACCGGGCCTGAACTGTTGTGCCAGTCCGCTTTACTGTATGCTATGAGACGAGGACTGACCGGCTTGACCACTGCTATAGAAAAGTATGTGTAGTTAGCGCGCCACGGACGGAAACATGCGCTGGCCCCGCTTCCTTATCCGTACCCGCAGATATCCGGATATAGGAAACAACTGGAAGGCCCCTGCGCGAGCACTGAAAACACGCGAGCAGAAAAGTATCTACAAACTCACCAGGCACTGACTTGTATGGAGAAAAAAATTGAATGGATTTTTCAGTCATTAGGTCAAAGGTGACAATTATTAAACGTTTTTATGCTTTTCATGCACGTTTAGGCTATATTGATTCTGGTCCAGGGATATCCTTTTGACTTCTATTATTTCTCAAGGCACACATATTCATAGCCTAGGCCTATGGCGTTGATGCTTACAATGTTAAGCAGCTCAAGTCACGATAGTGTTCAAATGTTTCAAAATGATCTAAAAATGGGTCTCTAAATAGTCTCGGCGGTGGTGCCTTTTGTATAGCCAGCATTGGCTGGCTCAGTGCCGTCGGCAGAGACCTTGTGAAAACGACCATTCTCTTATTAAGATGCTCACAGGATTATATGATCTTTAGGATGGTCCTTAAAAAAACGCAGTCGACATGAAATACTGTATGTAGTGCTAAATAACCTATGTGTGTCTCAACCATAAATGCGTTTCAATACTAGTATCCGTAGCCTTTGATTAATATATTAATAATCCTATTATGCATCCTGAGACATTTGGGAACCAATTCGTAAATCATTTGAATAGGCATACCCGAATTAGGCATACATCCACATTTCAAATATGAATTACCAGAAATTATAAACCATAGGTATTTCATTTCTATTGATGGATCTCACACTTATAATGGCTCAGTTTGTTTTATAGTAATTTCTCTATTTCTGCAAAACCCCAATTTATTCAAGAGGGGCGTGGAAAAAATGCTCTTGCAAAAATCAACCACGAGTTGCCAGAATAAATCAATTATCGAGAGGTTATGGGCCTAGTGAAATTATAGCTCAGTGAAATACTTTCATTGTTATTATTATATGCTATTTGACATTATTTCTATCATTCTTATTCTTCTTCTTATTATGCTATTGATTTATTAGTCTACATGCAAATAGGTTTACGCCCGCACACAGTAGCTGTGGGCTATTCAAAATGTTATAAATACAGGAAATATTCAGATCATATCTTGAATATAGTTATTTTGTAATTTATGCATATCATTTTTTGGGTCCTCATTTATCTTTCAACAGGCCATGGAGAAAGGTATTTCTTTGCTTTTTGTATTTGATGCAAATCCGACTGGCCATCACGCAATATAATATTATCTAACTCACAACTGATGTTCTGTTCTTATTTATATCTTCTGGTTTCTACATCTCATTGGGTCATCATATCAATGCCCACCATCGCAGAGTTTCATATATGTGCATTCTTCATTGCGCATATGTTATTGTTGAGACCAGGTGCTTTAAAGTCTGGTTAGCTCAGACTTTACTGTAACATGTAAAAAATTGCTTTTAATTTTAACCCAACACATTTTWAAAAAATGCAATCAATGGAGTTACAGCACATTAAGTCTAAAACGGCGGTTTTCAGTAATTACAACATTTACATAGTCCATTGAACTGCTGTCTGACTAGACTAGAGAGAGGCCTGCACTGGCCCTGATATCAGTAACAGTATCAGAAGTAGCAGCAATAATGATAGCAGAAACAACAAAGTTAGCTGCACTCCGCTAACAGCCTGTGTATAGGCTGTCTCTTATACACATCTAGATGTGTATAAGAGACAGGTGTGTGTGTGTGTGCGTGTGTGTGTGTGTACTCACCAGTCTGCGTTTGGGCTTGATGAGGGGTCGGTTCTGACCGTTCATCTTGTGGTACAGTCCACAGGCGTTACACAGGTAGTGGCCCGTACCATCCCTTCGCCACAGTGGGGTAGAGGTGGCTCCACAGTTGACACACTCACGCCCCTCTGAGCAGCATGCAGGTGGAGGGAGAGCACAGGGACATTTATAAAATTAACCTGTCAACTCTGACACATTTATCATACACAAAAACTCTGTAACCTGTAGCAGCGAAATTTACAATTTAGAAAAATGTCATGTAAGTTAGTCTGGACTGCATATTTTTATACTAGGTTCACCAAAGCATGGGAAAGTTTTGAGAATTAATTTTAGTTACTAAGTTCTACTCTCTAGTATGAGAAAGCTGAGTGTTTTTCGTGTGAAGTTTGTGTGAGAGCGAGAAAGTGTGTTTAACCCTCTGCAGACTCTTGGAATAACAAAAGGCTTTGTTCTGTTTGATCTGGTTAAGTTCCTCCCTGTCAGTTTTCGGTCAGCTGGGACGCATACACCCACAATGAAATGCAGGCTATCTCTTACGTTTCTGTTCATTTTGCTGTGATTGCAATCAATGTTCCCACTAAACTGTGCGTGGGAGCACAGCTCCCCTTGAACTGCCGTGCAGAAGAAATATCAGCACGTGCAGAGAAGCACAAGATTAAACTTCACTCAACTTTCTAGAGTTTTCCCCTTTAAATTACTCTATCAACGTTCCACTCTAAGGTGGAAATTGTGCTCGAATCAACGCAATATTAGCCACTTCCAATGTAACATACTGAAACAAAACAAACTATGCAAGACATTTTCTTGTAGGCAGAGCGCATTGGAGTAGGATACTACTACATTGACTAGCACGACTCAGGCCCATACTCTACACTGACCTGTGTACCATAACCAGTCAGAGCTGCAATAGGCCTATATGCAAATATCCATTGCCATATTTGGATTTGTGCCATTCACATTGAACTGAACTGCGTTTACCATATGAGTAGTCACAAGTAGATGCAATAGCTGCATGTAGCCACCTGTGCACATTTGTTTATATTCTTTGCTAGTTAGTGAGTTATTAGCCCAGTTATAGCTAATTTCTAGATAACAATGGGGGAGTGGTTGCTTCCTACAAGAGCACAAAATGTGTGTATTTCGAGACATCTTTGAAAAGCAAGTCAGGTAAAGAGATTTTTTTTAAAGGAAAGGAACAGTGTTGTATTTTCAGTTGTCTTGAAGAAGCTAAGTAGCCAATAGGCAGAGGGTAGCATAATTTCTGGAATAATGGTATGGGAATAATAATGAATGTTATTTTGTAAAGTGGTTTCTTCCATCAAACAACACAACATTTTCAGTCACCTCCTTGTCTGAAGGACAAGTGGATAAACAGGTTAATGTCAAACCCTGCATGTTTTTTTAAATAGTCTCATGGAATGTTGGCCTATATTGAACACCACACATTGGCTGCTACTGTATGCTGAATGATATTTCCATGTTAAAATGTTATGGGATGCATTTTTCTCCATTGTTTTTGATGTTTGGTCACTCTGGTAGGCCTACATTATGATCAAATAGCCACAGTAGCCTACTTGGCCACTGTTAAAACTGTAACTTAAAGCAGGTACAGCCTCAGTGTTCACAGTAAACATGCAGCAGAAGTTGCACAGAATTTTCACAGTGTTCACAATGTTTCACAAAGTTTGCACTAAGCAGACCTGAAATTTGCTCAAGATAATTTTTTTTGAGGGAACCATTTTTACATGTTTGTGCTGCTTATGATGTGGATCAGATTCTCAGTCTAGATTAGTAGAGGTAATACTAGTGTGCTTGTGGGCCTTTGCCTCTGTTGGTGGTTCCAGATAATGCTGAGTATGTACAGCCAGAGAAGGAGGGAGAGAAAAAACTGGGGAGACTGAGAGGAGAGAGAGGAAGGGGGCCTGAATTAGGGTTAGTCAAACAGGAAGTACCTCTAAGGTATGCATGATCAGGGACTTCACCATAATAGTGTGACACTATAGTGTTCTATGGCCCTGCAAGCCACCAGTAATGGACATCCCCACAGGGATAGGCTCCTAGAAACAGGACAGACTATTCCTGTATGATGTCAGGGAGTGCCCCTAACACACAAATCTATCAGGGAGGAGTATTCACTACCAAACACCTAGTTGGGTCTTCCTGATGGAAGTTGTGCCTTTGTCTGAGAATGACCATAATACCACTGTGACAGATGTTTTTATTTGTATTTTTAAGAATACTCTTGGGGTTTATGTTGAGACATCTAATCCCTATTTATGAAATATGGTCAATTCGTTTTTTTGTTGGTGGTTTCTTTCTCGAACAAATGAATACTGGTGCTCAGTATAAGGGAGACGGTTTATAAGATAGGGGGCTGCTTCAAGGCAATCAGCTCAGGCTATAGTTGCCAAATGAATGCTATATTATGGAACAAAGAAATGTCTCGTTTTGGCTATATGCTCTAGCAGATCTTCGTTTCACATCTCCGTGGCTGTATCTAGTTTGTCATTCTCAAGGGCAAGCCAGCTCGAGCGTAATTGAGTCGCGGTTTACAAAAGAGGATAATAAACGTGTCAGCCAAAGCGCGCCCGCGCTCAGCCGAACGACAGGTCTTGGGTGTGTGCGGGGCAGTACTCGAGGCGTGGCAGTATGCTTTACCTGTCCCTTCCAACCAAATAGGCCTAAGCAAATTATTCCTCTGGGGCTAGGCCCTACATTTCTCAGACCTGGGACACTGGCAAAGTTGTGTCACTGGGACACTGGGAAAGTTGTGTCTTCACAGCTTACAATAAGCAAGGTTTCTTATCATTATTAGACGAAGCCCATCATTATAATTATATTACATCTGTTGATATTACCGATTTGTATTGTTAAAAAATATGCAGATTTGATATGATCAATTGGCCTAATAAAGAGGAAACGGTAGGCCCATAGGGAGTAGGCCTGCTGTTTAAAAACGTGGCTGCATAAATAAGGCCAGACAAAATCGACGAAGAAGACACTGTATATCATAACCTCACACCACCTCTTATTGTTGTATCTGTCCCTCCCATAACAAATAAACAGTTATAGATGGCCTTTTTATATGTAATTAGTCTATTTCTTATAGTTAACCATAATATCTGCTTTTGTCCTCATGGGGATGAAAAGATTGAGATGCCATTCTTCATCAATAGGCTATGCAAAGCAATTCACATACAGGATTACTATTATGTGGATATGTGACACTGCTTTATGTGTATGTGTGTAGAGGCCTACAGCTTCCTACTGGTTATTTGAAGCGGATTGTGTTTACTTTTGGCGACGAAAGAAACCGGTGTGTGTGAAAACAGCTATGAAAGGAGTTGCTAACAACATGCACCCAGATAAGATGTAACCTCATCCCAATTATCTTCTGCAAACCACACGTCGAGGCTTTTTGTGATGATATTGTCACCCTTTTCTAAGGACGTTAATGGAAAGTTGGCTAACCGAGTAAATCAAATTGCATAAAACTGGAGGTTTTGAAAATGACAAAGACGTTTTATTCATAATTATTTGTCACAAAGGACCAGTCTTATAGAACAGTATATTAGGGGAAATGTTATCATGCATGTAAAATAAACATAGGCGTTAATATATCGATTATTATATAAAATAATATATTAATTCTAGGCTTTTTTTTATGGGCTATATATATATGTATACCTACATAAGTAGCTTTGGTCTAAAATGTGCCTTAGTTTCTGTTTTTAGTTTAAACGGTGTTCCAGTTCGCTATCAGTGACAATAATTCGATACACTTTCTAAACATTGCACGTGACAAATATTTCATATTATTCTTGTTTTAAGATATGCTATTTGTTTTTTAACTCAATTATGGGTTTAGATACAACAAACCTGTGATAATGCTAAAACAGCCTAAATATACCTAGCGTATAAAACTAGTCCAATAAAGTAATTTCGGTGTGTTCTGTCATAATAATAATTATATTAATAATGATGATAATAATAATAATACATAAAGTAATGCCATCATCATTAGGCTATGTCATCATAATTTTATTATGTAGTACAAACATTTGAAATGCCACATTTTCGAGATGAGAAGAGACTCACCTGAGCACGACCGAGTTTTGCTTTTACATTTCGGGGTGAAGCTGGAGGACGATCCTCCGAGTAGGCTGCCAGGGTGGAACAGACTGCCCCCGTAGTCATGCGCTGCTGGGAGAGAGTACGTGGGGTAGGTCGGTATGGGGTGGTGCGTGGAGGGGGTCTGGGCGCTCATTGATGCCAGGCTGCTTCGGAGAGGACTGGAACCCTCCATCTTCATGCCGTCAGAAAGGGACATTTGGTACTTGATAGACTCCTTCTCGTCCATTCTCGGGGTAGAGGACAAGGGAGAGGCGGCCCCGGGGTCTGGGGAGACGTCTTTCGGCGGGGTAGGGGGGAAACTGTAGAGATGTGGACTCGAATGGGATGCGGGCGTTAACGAGGAGGCGGAGGCCGTGCTGGCGTTGCTGCTGCAGGGATATAGGCCGCCTGAAGCCCCGGAGCCTGAAGAATGCAGCCCGGTCTTGCTGAAGTGACTGACCGCCCATGCGTTGTGATGGTGGGCCGCTGAGAGGGCTCCTTTGCCCGGCTCTAGCCATGAAATTCCCGGGCTATGGATGAGATGTGGCCGGCAGACCTGACCCCCAGCTAGGCGAGCTGTAAGAAGAGAAAAACAATATGTTTTTAGATCGAATACATAGGCCTACACAAACATACTAATTATATGGCCATTACAACTCTCATTGCCCTCATGATGATGTGATGTCATAGGATTAGAGAAAGTTGGGACACCAGTCCTACACCTGTTGATGCAAGGTGACAATAATCCGACAATAATCCATCATTATGCGTAAAGGGTATTATTCGATTCGTGAGGGGCACAAAATACACAGTTCGCAGGTATTCAGACAAAAACAGTGAAATGATAACCACAGAAATGTTTGTTCTGGTGTTGGGTCATCGTGTGTTTTATTTATTTTTATAGTCAATGACAAATAAAGATGCCTGGTCCAGTAAGTGCATTGGAACATGCAGGACCTATTTTGCAGAAGAAGCCTTTAAGATTGTTTTATTGATTTTAGAAATATAGGCTCCAATCCGCTCTGACAATTTTGAAGAAAATATTCAATGAATATAGGCCCACAATAATTCCCACTTTATCCTGAAATGTAAGTCACTTAGCAAAGTGAATTGAGGTCTTACCGTGAGCTTGGCTGTAGGACACTCTGGCCCGCGCATGAGCGGAGTTGTGGTAGTACGGGTTTCCCTGCGAGTCAAGATGGTTAAAGAAAACATCCACCTCGTCCGGAGGCAGAAGTTGTGCGGTGGGCTCCATGTAGTTGTGCGAAAGACCGGGGTGGTGCGAGTCCGGGTGTTGGCCGTTTAGTACGGCATGGTGGTGCATCCACCGAGACGGATCAGCCCCTACATCCATGTCTGCGTGAGTCTTTCCGTGTGGGGCAAACAGGTTGAAAAGAGAAGAGGGGCCTCTCAAGGGAGAGGACAGTGTGTTCCTGAACCGTCCTCTCTTCGCTTTATCTTTCAGAAAAAACGCGTCTCCCTCKCCTGATAAAAATGCCCTATTGTGGAAAACAAAACATAAATTTGTTAAGAAGTTGCGCTAGTCAATCTCCAATACGTCGGTCCTCACTCGTAGTCCGATGAGTTCCTCTTGTCACTCKCCTTCATCAACAGGCATCGAGTCGTGTTTAAAACTGGACTTATAACTGTAATACGACCAAAAATAGGATGTTAATATTTCAGAGGCATTTACAGGGTGTTGCGTGGTTATCTCTGTGTGGTCGTCTAGTCCTAAGAGAAGAACTCGGGAAGGCTGCTCCTTTTTAGGTGCGTTTTGTAAGTGATGCATGTGAATATGCAACATAAGATAAAGACATCGAGTCACTCGTCCCCAACCACTCCCATTCCGAGGAACCTGAAATCACCGACCCATCCTCACCGTTACGCGCGCAGATAAGTAGGCTATACTTTTGAACCCATGCCTACACGTCATAGGCTAGCTCGTAAACTAATAATCGTCAGTAGCCCACTCAGAACAAACAGTTAACATTCTTACAGAGTAAGAAGTCATATATTTTCACACACAATTTGGAAAATAAACAATATAGATTTCATGTAAATACCTTGTCTTTCTCAGGTTTGGTTATTCCGTTTTCAAGCCCCTTTGAGATACTTTTCATTCAGTTACCTAATGTATTTTCCTTTCCTGTATTGACTCAATTTATGCGGAATATCTTTGGCAAAATATCTTTGGTCTGTTTTCCTTGGTTTTGGTCTGTTTTCCTTGGTTTTGGTTTAGGGTTATCGTCTGGGTAAACTCAGTTGGAGACGGATAGAGCTTTAGCAACATACAGCTGAACTAACTGTCAGCACTGGCGCCATTGAATTCAATATCATATGTGCAAGGGCAGGGTCTTAGATTTAGCGTTGACACCGCGACATCCAATTGGATTCTGCCTTCCCCGATTCTGGCAACTCCTTCCGCGGAATCTCCATGCCATTCACCTTCTCCAGCCCAAGCACCAGCGAGAAAACAGCCATGGCCCCTGAGTTTAGGCCTTACTGGTCTCATCCCACGGATCCTAGGGCGTATTAATCACTTTATTAAAGATGCAGCCTCGGGCTACCGCCCAGACATCAATGCTTTCTCAACCAGGGGAGAAATGTATTTGTTGATGCCAAGTGTAATGATCACTATATATTTTAATAAAAAAAGTTATTTCCATAAATAGGTTACACATGAATATTTCTATTTTGTATTTAGGCTAAATTAAACTATGTGCCAGATTTTTAATCACATGCGTAAAAGTGCGTAATAATACAAATAGTATGGGCTACTCCAATGTACATTTTTATTAATGTTGTTCATTCAATGAATTACGCAAATTAGATAGCTTTTCGGACAGTGACGCTTTGGTGTAGGCCGGTGTGACGTCTGTGGATGCCTGTCTGTCTTTAGTCTTTGCCTAATTGTCTTTAATTTCCAGTAATGTCATAAACATGTTTTTTGTTTGTGAATCAGGGGCGATCACACGCTGCTTTACATCTTAATGCTTCCTTTGACTGGCGGGTCAGCAGAGCACAGGGGGTAAGTACCAGCCATAGAGGTCCACAGCCATAGAGGGCCACTAAATGGGGTTTGTTCAGTAGGCTATGTGGTCACAATAAAAACTACTCCAAAGAACCCAGCAGCTCAGCCACGGGCGCAAAGACACAGTGTCGCCACCGGTCTGTGATGGCTGTGAGAGAGGAGTATCCTCGTTATCCTGCGGGTAAAGCTTTACAAAAATGTTGTCGCACCTATTTAACCTGAGTACTCACATGAGAGAATGATGCATGTTTGTTGGGAAACTGTTTGATTTTGGAGTCGGGGTAGCACATTGCAGCTGGTATGTAATATGTGTCATAGCTCCTCCAAATAGATGTGTAATAGGCTGCCTATCGCCACTCCCTGGTCGCTTTGCGTCCTGCAGAAACACTTAATAACAGTGAATCATTCATTGACTAACCCTGCTTGTCCGGACTACAATCCAGCGGTGTGTGCAGTCTATAGCAGAGCAAGGCGGGAGAGTGAATATGAATGACAGGGAACTTTGTGACGAGGGAGCTCGACTAGCCGCCTATCTGACGCCACTCCCTGACGTCACCTCAATTTAGAGGAGGAAAAAAGAATCATCAGGAAATTAACTTTTAATAATAGTTAAAGTAGGGAGATGGGGGAGCACGAGATCTGCTTACGTCCCAAAGGATGAACTCGAGGAACACATTCAAAGACACTCTCTATTGGGAGGACTGCAATAGATATTCACTATAGTGGCATTAATAATGAATAAAGTACAGTCTTTTGACCTTTGATGTGGTTTAGAAATGTGTCTACATAGATCCAGTGGCGACAGAAGACAGCGAAACCGAGATTTGGTCACATTAGCCCGACTAGGGATTTGATTTGACCCCAGAGAACACTTTGGGTCTAATTTGAAACGCAATCAATAAAGCGGAGAACTGCAGTCTGATGGACTAAGGAGTGGACACAGCCTGGGGGAGCACCACGTAGCTGAAAAATATCTGTTTAATGCACTCTTGCTGTGCACATCATTCTTGATTGGATGGAGGTCAAAGTGCTATCATCAGTTCCTTCTCTACCAGTTATTGCAATGTTATAAGTAGCAGGCAATGTAAATAAGTTGATTAGCCTATAGCCAGAGTATGTGTGTATGTTCTGAGACATAAGGCCTACTATTTTGATGACATTGTCACTAAGCTACTAGACAATAGTTATTTTCCCGCTGTGCTCTGTGCTATACGTATATAGCAAAGGATCTTCATAAAGATGGGATAGGTACCTTAGGGAAACAAAAAAGGCATTCAGAGCAGGAGTAATCACACTGATAATTAGCAAATGTCGCTGTCTTGTTTTTCACGCTTTGTACAAAATAATAAAATGCAGTACTACAGGATATTTCTTAACGTAGCTCTTTATTAGCTAGCTATAACTTGCATGTTCACTATCTCCAACCATGATCAACTGACCATGACCTAACCATCTGGGTGGTCTTAACCAATCATAGCACAGTATGATACGGCGGTAAAATGCATCCAATTATAATTCAGTATGTTTACACATATGAATATTACATCCCCCTTCTTTTAAAACAAAAAATGTTTACATATTCTAAGCATTTCTTTTGAAAACATGCTCTGCAGTTTGAACTCAAGGTAAGTAACCATTTATACTGCATACTACACCAACTGAATCAACATAGACTCTGAACAATGATCCAACATACTGTTACTTTTAGAACAAGGGATTTTCAGCAACTCAGCTTTCACAGTAGAAATTACATCTTAACATTTCAAACAAATACAATACCAAAGCATTTCAAGTGAACTTTCAATAACAAGTTTACAGTCTGGAACTCTTTTAGGGCAGCGATCCACCTACACCCTTTGACATTTCACAGGTCTAGGACAGCTCTGGGCTTGACCTCTCTTCCTGACCTTGTGTGATATGGTGCTGAGCATGCTTCTGTGTCAGTCAACAGCTCTTGTGGTGTTGCAGGTAAGTATGGTGTATGTTGTGCTGTGTGTGTGTTTAGTCCATCACGTTCTCTTTCAGGGGAACAGTTCATCTCATCAGTGTGTTGTTCTTTTGTGTTCAGTAGGTGACGACGATTGCGGCGGTACACCGCTCCTTCTGCGGTGCGGATGTGATATGAACGTTCAGTGTCAGCTGGCTGGATGACGACTGCTGGCTTCCAGAGGCCATGCTCCTGGATTCTAACTGACTCTCCGTCGTTCAGTGGTGGCAGTGGTCTAGCTGACTTGTCGTAGTATCGCTTTTGTTGTTGTTGTCTCTGTGCACGTTTTTCATGCATTTCCTTGTAGCTGACGACCTCAGGTTGCAGCTGCTGGTTGGTGCTGGGAAGGATTGAGCGAAGTCTGYGGCTCATCAACAGCTGGGCTGGTGATTTGAAGTTGTCAACTGGAGTGTTGCGGTATTCAAGGAGACTGAGGTAGGGGTCTCTCTTGTCTGCTTTTGCTTTGTCCATGAGTGATTTAGCAATCTGCACTGATTTTTCAGCAAGGCCATTACTTTGAGGGTAATGTGGGCTTGTGGTGACATGTATAAACTCCCATGCTTTTGTGAAGGATTCAAACTCATTTGATTTGTAACAGGGCCCATTGTCAGATATTAAAGTCTCTACAATGCCATGCCTGGCAAAGGCTGCTTTCAGCTTGTGTATCACAGCTGCAGATGTGGTACTGTGAAGCTTCGAGTTCGAAATATCTGCTGTAGTAGTCCACTGTTACGATGTAGTCCTCGTTGTTCCAGGTGAACAAATCGGTTGCCACGACCTGCCAGGGTCGGTCTGGGATACAGTGAGGTAACATTGGCTCTTTGGTGTTTGTGGGGCGTCGTTCAAGACATATGGCGCATTTACCAACAATGTCCTCTATTTGCACTTTTCCATGCCCATGTGTCCAGCATGGATCTTTGTCAAAATCTCTTCTCTGAGACTGGTAGGAATAATGATTTTCTCTCCTTTGAAAATTATTCCGTTGATCTATGATAGTTCATCACGATGGTTCCAGAATTCTGAGACGCTCTGAGGGCATTTTCTCCTCACCTCAGGCCATGTATGACTTTCCTCAGCTGTGCGAGTTGAGAGTCCTTTTCTGTTTCTGCTTGGATCTCCTTCAGTTTTGTGTCACTAACTGGTAAGTTTCTGTACACAGTGTGCACTTGCATGTCCATGCCTTCACTGAGGCTGCTGTCATTATAAGTAAGAAACTTCCTGGAGAGTGTGTCTGCGACAGGGATATCTTTGCCTGGACGGTGAGTGATTGTGAAGTCGTATTTTTGTAGTTGAAGAATCATTCTCTGTAGCCTTGGCGGGGCTGCGGCTAGTGGTTTCCTCATGATTGACTCAAGGGGCTTGTGGTCGGATTCCACAATGACTTGTCGTCCATATACTGTACGTACTGATGGAAACGTTTACATCCGAACAGAATGGCTTAGAGCCCCTTTTCAATTCGAGTGTAGTTGATTTCACAGTCTGTGAGAGATTTGGAAGCGTAGCCGATGGGCTTTCCTTCTTGCAGTAGCACTGCACCTAGTCCATACTTCGACGCGTCCACTTGGAGTCTKAGCTCTTTGTCGGGGTCGTAGTAGGCAAGGATTGGTCCTGGTTCTCTTGTGATCAAGTCTTTCACATTCTGGAAAGCAATGTCGTGTTGCTTGTCCCAGAGAAACTCACTGGACTGCTTTAGCAGTTGACGCAGGGGTGCATTAGCATTGGAGAGGCTGGGTGCAAACTTGGCTAAGTAGTTGACCATGCCAAGCACTGTTTCCAGCTATGCACTGTTCTTTGGTGGCTCCATTTCTTTTATGGCTGAGATCTTCTGTGGATCTGGCTTGATTCCAGTTGCTGTGAGAAGATGTCCGAAGTAGCTAACCTCTGTAGCGCCGACTGTGCTCTTCTCGGGGTTGAGCCGGACTCCTCTCTCGCGGGACCTTTGCAGCCTCGCGCGGAGGTTTCGGTCGTGCTCCTCTTTGGTTCGACCATAGACAAGGATGTCGTCCACAATTGCCACAACTCCGTCGAGGCCTTCGTACACTCCGTCGATCTTTCGCTGAAACTCGTCTTGGGCTGAGATAATCCCAAAAGGCAGGCGACGGAACCTGTAGCGTCCAAATGGTGTGTTGAATGTTGTGAGCTTAGATKACTCTTCTGTGAGCTTGATAGCCCARTARCCTGATCTAGCGTCCATGAYACTGAAGTAGTGTGCTCCCGCTAGCTTGTGTGTGATGCCATCTAGCGTCGGTAAAGGATAATGGGGCCGTTTGATAGCCTTGTTCAAGTCTCTTGGGTCGAGGCATACTCGGAGCTTGCCTGTGCGTGGTTTCTCCACCACCACTAACGCATTTACCCAGTCAGTCGGYTCTGTAACCTTGGTGACTATGTCAGATTGCTCCATGCTCTCCAACTCTTTCTTCAGACGGGCACGGAGAGCAAGGGGAATCTTTCTCRGTGGGTAGACCACAGGGGTTGCGTCTGGGTCAAGGTGAATGGTACATTCTCCTGGGAATAATCCTATTCCTGTAAAAACATCAGCAAACGCCTCCAGTACATTTTCTGTCTCTACTGGTGCTGTCACTGATAAAACTAGCTTGATGAGGTCCATGTCTAAACATGCTTTAAGACCTAGCACTGCAGGTGCTCTAGTGTCAACAACGTAAAAGTCCAACATCATGTCACTTTCCTTGTATTTGCATTTGAAAGTGCATGTGCCTTTTACTGGGAGCTGTTCACCACCATAACCAGTCAGTCTGCACTTGGTGGGCTGTAGCTAGCACTCAGATGTCAAGATGCGGTACTTATTCAGAGGAATAATGTTTACTTGTGCACCAGTGTCTAGTTTGAACTTTAGATTTGTTCCAATCTCAATGTCTGCAAAGGCTTGCTCTGTCTCTGATATTTGACTTTTCTGTGCCACTGAATCAATAAACAGTTCATCAGCGTTTGACTCTTTGATTGACATTTCATCTTCACTCACTGTGTGTACTGTTTTTCCACGGTAAGCTCTGCACACTTTTGCAAAGTGATTCCATTTTCCACATTTAGTACACTGTTTGCATTTAGCTGGGCAATTTCCTTGTTCGCCATGCACTTTGTATCCACAATATCCACATGTTTTGGGGCGTTTTGAGTCTGTGTCGCTCTGTTTTGGAGTTATGTCTCTCCCCGTTCTAAAACGCGCTCTCTGTGCACCGGAGGTGTGCTTTGATGTCTGCCTGACTGCKTGCACTGCTTGTTCACGTGCTGCCGCGCGAAARCTAGCTCGTGAGATCTGGCTATGTCGATAGCTTTGTCCAGCGTTAGCTCAGACCCAACATTCAAAAGTTTCTCTCTCACTCGCGGTGAGTGTATTCCAAATACGATACGGTCCCTGACCATCTCATCCTTGTTTGCATAATCACAGTCTTTCACAAGCAGACGCAGCTCTGTCACAAACTGTTCAAAAGACTCGCTAGCTCCTTGTACTTTCTCATGGAATTTGTACCTAGCGAAAATCGTATTGGTCTTCGGCACAACATATGCTTCAAAATGATCGTAGTATGTTTTCAGTACCTTTGATTCAGCCTCGGTAAGTGTCCATGTGTTGTAAATAYCTSTCCYTTTTTCRCCGATCCAGAGGAGCARGTAGCTGCAYTTTTCCTCTTCTCCTTTGTCCTTCAGAGGACCCGTGAACATTAGCTCCACATGCTGTTTGTACTTACGCCATGCATCGGGTAAGTTTGTAGACTCCCAGGCCATTAGAGGTGAAGGAACTCCAGAAAAATTCATCTTTTAAGACCTTTTACTCTGACACCATGTCTTGTTTTGCACACTTTGTACAAAATAATAAAATGCAGTAYTACAGGATATTTCTTAACGTAGCTTTTTATTAGCTAGCTATAACTAGCATGTTCACGTATCTCCAACCATGATCAACTGACCATGACCTAACCATCTGGGTGGTCTTAACCAATCATAGCACAGTATGATACGGCGGTAAAATGCATCCAATNGGCGGTAAAATGCATCCAATTATAATTCAGTATGTTTACACATATGAATATTACAGTCGCGACATGGATTTGCGCTGCTAGTCTGTTTGTTCCCACCGCGCTTCATCGCTCACCCATTGTCCATGTGGGGCGCGCGGCAGATAGAGCGCCACCGTGTGAGTTCGCTCAGCGGAGAGATGTTCCCTGGTCATTGGTAATTTGCCTGGATTGAAGAGGCGAGAGAGGCAGCAGGTCCTGCACAACAGGGCCAAGACAGTTTCTAGCCCAGCCACGGGAAGGTGGCACCGTTTCAGAGGACTTGTGGAATCAAATTATTTTGAATTAGGTTAAACAAATTAAACTTTTCAAAGTCTAAGTAAATTATTATTACGCTATTATTATTATTTGATTATTATCATATAGATTAGCCTGCATGTCCCCAGTCACCCTCATTTGTTGACTTCTGTGATCGAAAAAGCCTTGGCCTCATGCATGTCAACATCAGAAGCCTCCTCCCTAAGTTTGCCTTACTCACCGCTTTAGCACACTCTGCCAACCCTGATGTCCTTGCCGTGTCCGAATCCTGGCTTAGGAAGGCCACCAAAAATTCTGGATTTCCATACCAACTATAACACTTCCGTCAAGATAGAACTGCAAAGGGGGAGGAGTTGCAATCTCTGCAGAGATAGCCTGAAAAAGTTCTGTCATACTTTCCAGGTCTATGCCCAAACAGTTCGAACTTCTAATTTAAAAAAATAATCTCTCCAGAAATAAGTCTCTCACTGTTGCCGCCTGCTACGCCCCCCTCAGTCCCAGCTGTGCCTGGACACCATCTGTGAATTGATCGCTCCCATCTAGCTTCAGAGTTTTGTTTCTGTTAGGTGACCTAAACTGGGATATGCTTAACACCCCGGCAGTCCTACAACCAAGCTTGATGCCCTCAATCTTCACACAAATCATCAAGGAACCACCAGGTACAACCCTAAATCCGTAAACATGGGCACCCTAATAGACATTATCCTGACCAACCTGCCTCCAAATACACCTCTGCTGTCTTCAATCAAGATCTCAGCGATCACTGTCATTGCCTGTATCCGCCACGGGTCCGCGGTCAAACGACCACCCTCATCACTGTCAAACGCTCCTACAAACACTTCTGCGAGCAGGCCTTTCTAATCGACCTGGCCCGGGTACCCTGAAGGATATTGACCTCTCCCGTCAGTTGAGGATGCCTGGTCATTCTTTAAAAGTTACTTCCTCACCATATTAGACAAGCATGCTCCGTTCAAAAAATGCAGAACCAAGAACAGATTAAGCCCTTGGTTCACTCCAGAATGACTGCCCTCGACAGCAAAAAACATCCTGTGGCGAACTGCAATAGCATCGAAGAGCCCCGCGATATTCAACTGTTCAGGGAAGTCAGGAACCAATACACGCAGTCAGTCAGGAAAGCAAAGGCCAGCTTTTTCAAGCAGAAATTTGCATCCTGTAGCTCTAACTCCAAAAAGTTCTGGGATACTGTAAAGTCCATGGAAAACAAGAGCACCTCCTCCCAGCTGCCCACTGCACTGAGGCAAGGTAACACGGTCACCACTGATAGTCCGTGATAATCGAAAACTTCAACAAACATTTCTCAATGGCTGGCCATCGCTTCCTCCTGGCGACTCCAACCTTGGCCAACAGCCCCCGCCCCCCGCTGCTACTCGCCCAAGCCTCCAGCCTTCTCTTTACCCATATCCAGATAGCAGATGTTCTGAAAGAGCTGGAAACCTGGACCCATACAAATCAGCTGGGCTTGACAATCTGGACCCCTATTTTCTGAAACTGTCCGCCGCCATTGTCGCACCCCCTATTACCAGCCTGTTCAACCTCTCCTTCGTATCATCTGAGATCCCCAAGGATTGGAAAGCTGCCGCGGTCATCCCCCTCTTCAAAGGGGAGACACCCTGGACCCAAACTGTTACAGACCTATATCCATCCTGCCTGCTATCTAAGGTCTTCGAAAGCCAAGTCAACAAACAGATCACTGACCATCTCGAATCCCATACCTTCTCCGCTGTGCAATCGGTTCCGAGCCGGTCACGGGTGCACCTCAGCCACGCTTCCAAGTACTAAACGATATCATAACCGCCATCGATAAAAGAATACTGTGCAAGCCGTCTTCATCGACCTGGCCAAGGCTTTCGACTCTTGTCAATCACCATATTCTTATCGGCAGACTCAGTAGCCTCGTTTTTCTAATGACTGCCTTGCCTGGTTCACCAACTACTTTGCAGAACAGAGTTCAGTGTGTAAATCGGAGGGCATGTTGTCCGGTCCTCTGGCAGTCTTATGGGGGTACCACAGGGTTCATTCTCGGGCCGACTCTTTTCTCTGTATACATCAGATGATGTTGCTCTTGCTGCGGGCGATTCCCTGATCCACCTCTACGCAGAACGACACATTCTATATACTTCCAGCCCTTCCTTGGACACTGTGCTATCCTAACCTCCAAACGAGCTTCAATGCATACAACACTCCTTCCGTGGCCTCCAACTGCTCTTAAACGCTAGTAAAACCAAATGCATGCTTTTCAACCGTTCGCTGCCTCACCCGCACGCCGACTAGCATCACCACCCTGGACGTTCGACCTAGAATATGTGGACATCTATAAGTACCTAGGTGTCTGGCTAGACTGCAAAACTCTCCTTCCAGACTCATATCAAACATCTCCAATCCAAAATCAAATCAAGAATCGGCTTTCTATTCGCAACAAAGCCTCCTTCACTCAGCCGCCAAACCTTACCCTAGTAAACTGACTATCCTACCGATCCTCGACTTCGGCGATGTCATCTACAAAATAGCTTCCAATACTCTACTCAGCAAACTGGATGCAGTTTATCACAGTGCCATTCGTTTTGTTACTAAAGTACCTTATACGACCCACCACTGCGACCTGTAATGCCTAGTCGGCTGGCCCTCGCTACATGTTCGTCGTCAGACCCACTGGCTCCAGGTCATCCAAGCTATGCTAGGTAAAGTGCCGCCTTATCTCAGTTCACTGGTCACGATGGCTACACCACCCGCAAGCACGCGCTCCAGCAGGTGTATCTCACTGATCATCCCTAAAGCCAAAACTCATTTGGACGCCTTTCCTTCCAGTTCTCTGCTGCCTGCGACTGGAACGAATTGCAAAAATCTCTGAAGTTGAGACTTTTATCTCCTCAACAACTTTAAAAATCTGCTATCCGAGCAGCTAACCGATCGCTGCAGCTGTACATAGTCCATCTGTAACTACCCACCCAATTTACCTACCTCACCCCCATACTGCTTTTATTTATTTACTTTTCTGCTCTTTTGCACACCAGTATCTCTTCTTGCACATGATCATCTGATGATTTATCACTCCAGTGTTAATCTGCTAAATTGTAATTATTCGATTTATTGCCTACCTCATGCCTTTTGCACACATTGTTAAATTAGATTTTCCTTTTTTTTCTACCATGTTATTGACTTGTTTATTGTTTACTCCATGTGTAACTCTGTGTTGTCTGTTCACACTGCTATGCTTTATCTTGGCCAGGTCGCAGTTGCAAATGAGAACTTGTTCTCAACTAGCCTACCTGGTTAAATAAAGGTKAAATAAAAAAAATAAAAAAATATACGCACACTATAGCCTACTAGACTTTACTATTATGTTATTGTTTCGTCATTGTTTTATTGTTATAAAGCAATCATCATTATTAACGGAAAAATGCTCTCTCTCTTTTCAATCAGACGAGAAGCTGGATTTCAGGTATTTTGAAACTAATAGCCTACAATGCGTCAGATAAGATCTAAATATCAGCCAACCTACTTCACCCCTACCCTCTGTCTTCCGGGTCAGGGTATGTGTCATCAGGGTATGTTACATGCATGGGGAAGCTGGAAAGCAGGCTGCACTTTGAGGGATAGAGAGACTGATTACAAAGGTGCAAGTCCCTGTTGTGAGAGAGCGAACCCGGGTGCTCGTGGGGAGTCATATTTTACAAGCACGAGACACTCAAGAGCCTGAACGCAAGGACAACAGCAGAGAAACCACTGATATTCTGGATAGTTCAACTCTGCACAAACTCAAGACAGACCGTTGGAAAGGATATGAGGCCAATTCTGATATTATTCTGGAAAACTGTTTTTCTAACATAACATAATTTGCCAAGCTGCATTTATCGCCAATTTTGACAGATCAATGAAACTGTGGTTTCAGGTGAGCAGGTGCAAGTTTGAGAGACCATTAGCTATAGGCCTATCTCTTGGCTATCAGAACCATAAACCTGACTGACCAACGCTGACCTGACTGTATTTAGATTCATGTATCTCCTCATTTAACTGTAGCCTATGGATGGATGAGACAGGACTTTGATTTAACAAATTCTGCCCAATCAGGTGATGCAGGTGACCTTGCTTAATTTTGGGATTAGGCCTTCTTTGAAGTTACTTCCCCTCCTTGGTTATTGTGATTATAAAATACACCATTTACTCCTCCATTCATCTCCTTCACACATAACTACACGTCACATAGGCCTATGGCAAATGGCCTACTACACACTAAGCCCTTGAAAAGCTGCCTCAGGAGACCATGTGCTCCTGGCGCCGGGAAGATGCTTGAGTGCACTGTTACAGTGTCTAATGCCCACGTCCCCCGGGTTCAAAGGGTAACAGACACAAAAACAAAAGTATCCGAGAAACAAAAACGTTTACTGAATTAAATGCACACATTTCAGAATAAGACAATACAAATCTACTGGAAGCAAAGGTGACTGCTCTCAATTGCCTAAAGGGCCCCTCATTTACCTTCGTCTTGTGGTTGGATGGATTTGGAGTTGGATGTGAGCTGTATGATCATTGCAAAGAAGAATGCTATTCAGAATAATTTACAATGTTGATATTTTGTTAATGATCGTAGGCCTATAGTCTAGCCTAATAACCATTTTAATTTCTGTTACTCGTGCTCCTCATCAGAATTGAGCTTCTTCTCACCATCACCGCTTAAAATTGTCTTGCCTGTGTGTGTGTGTGTGTGTGTGTTATCCTTGTACAATAAAAACGATTGTTTAGAAGCGTGCCTACTCCGTCATTCTGACCCGCCTTCTTGAGAGAAAGCAAGAGAGAGAGAGAGAGAGAGAACGTTGCCACGGTTCTCTGTTGCTATGTGGCAGCTATCTCTCGCAAGCTGGGTGCATTGTGCCAGTTGTGTATTTATGAGAATAATGACACCGCTCGTCCTTTCGTCTTCATGTGCATCATTACAATATCTGTACAAGCGTGTGGCATTGTGCTTCTTCTTTTGTGCACTGGCCAAGTGAGCGGTCCGTGTGTCTTGACTTTCATTTTAAACGAAAGGGAGCCCATTTCAGCCGTTCTTCTTTCAAAGAGGCTCATATCCGCTATAGCACGACAGCGCTTTAGCCTACTTGTTCGCATGATTATCTGAACAATTGGTTAATAATAACGATTATTATTATTACTGTTATGAGGAGAGATTATAGTATTGAATATTCTAATGATAAGGGTAATAATCACAATTTACATTGATAATAATGAAGGCCGACATATTTGTTTTCAAGGAAAATTATTAATAGGCTATGTTTTGGAGCATTATTCTCAATAATCAAAATAGATTTAACAATGATTAAAAGCTGACGTTGTTCCTTCTCTGGTGTTTTTTGTATCAGGTTAGGTTAGTTTTACTCAATTACAAATGTCAGACATTGGTTAGGTTAGTCTTACTCCATTACAAATGTCAGACATTGGTTAGGTTGTCAATGTGGAGTCTGGAAGCCTGAGGTCCATGTCACTTGGTCGACTTAATCACAATAGGACTGAACGCAGGTAATCTTGTTAGAACGGATGACGGTGAAATATTTCGGTTGGGCCTTATCAGGTACTGCCACCACAGCTCTCAAAATAATCCTGTTTAAAAGACAGGAAAGAAGAGAACCTCAATGTCACAAATGAAATCGTGCATGAACAAGTGACAGCATTGTGCGCAGTGAATTCTTGGATACAATACCCAACCAACATATTTAAGTGTGCCAAATATTAAACTAATCAGCATGATAATGTGGAGCTATCAATGTTGGCTGCGATGGGCGTTTAACGAGAGCCCTTTTGATCTGGTGTGGTGGGCAGAACGACAGCGCTCTTGATGCGCACGCGATAAAACCTTATCAGTGGCGAACATCCATTTCCATCTCACTTTTTTAATTAATCTCTCCACACTCACCCCTTTCTCTTTCTCCTTCTCCACACTCGTCTCTCTCGCTCTCTCTCTCTATCTCTCTCTCTCTAAATCTCTGTCTCTCTCTCTCTCCTAAACACACACAGGCGCACACACAAACACTGCCTTTTGCCACAGTGACATGAGTAATTCCATTCAAACTAACAACAAGGGGAGAAGAAAGAGGTAGAAAGAAAGAGGGAGAGGTAATAATTTATGCAGTACATTACAACACTAATAACGTTATTCAAAGGGTGGTGCAATTATATTATTATCATTATGCCTGGTCATAATCCAATTCAAATAAATTCAAGATATCTGTTTTGCTCCCATCAGTTTGTCCCATGCAGCGGATAGGAGACACCCCTTATGCAATATATTGTGAGCGACAGGCAATGTTTGATTAATAGGAAGAAGAAACGGAGATTTCAAGGCT
>NC_036851.1:27645723-27679110 GCF_002910315.2 Salvelinus sp. IW2-2015
GGGGGGGGGGGGTATTTACAAGTTTAACAAACTGCGTGTGCAAAGGCTTATAGGGCCTATATTTATATTGGTTTCAGTGTATTTGGACAGCCTATATATTTCAATTAATCACAATCATATTCTATTAAATTTGAAATAGGTCTACAGATTGTATCTTAAGAATAAGCACCATGGTCTTTGTTGTGGTATCGCACACTAGTTAATTATTTGATGTTGGATTTCATTGGATAACCGTTTTCATCCCATGGATGAAAGAAATGGAACAATAATCACATTAGGGTTTTTTTCTGCAATATAATTGTTGACTTTTCAGTTTCCTATGCTAACATGCTAAAAATTTTAACAAAATCAATCAAAATAAAAAAATTAATTGTTTTAAATTTAATTTCGTTAATAATTCATATTGTTAATAAAATAAGATCCCACTGGGCACATAGGCCTATGTCAGTTCAACGTCTAGTTTTGGTTGAGTTGTCAACTAATGTGAATTCAACGTGAAATCAACAAAAAATGTCATCATATCATCGGATTTAGGATAAAAGTTAGGTGAAATTCCCTTATTTTTCAGACTTTTTTTCAAATCCAACCATTTTCCCATGTTGATTCAACGTCATCACATTTAATTTTTTGGTTGAAATTAAGTGGAAACAATGTCGATTCAACCAGTTTTTGCCCAGTGGGATGCATATTTAGGGGCCAATAGGGTGTTCTGTTATAATGTCATGTAGCCCACTGTTTACTTCTTATTATTGACTTTTAAGTTCTTGTTAAGCAAGGGATAATCAATGAGGGGCTATGCGTTCTATGGAAAATAATGAACGACGTTGAAGGTGTGTTCCACAAGTTGAACTGTCACGTTCCTGACCTATTTTTATGTTATTTTGATTATGTTTAGTTGGTCAGGGCGTGAGTTGGGGTGGGCATTGTATGTTGTGTGTGTTTTGGTTAGTCTATGGGTGTTGTATGTGTATGGGATAGAGTATTGTTAGGTTGTCTAGTTATGTCTATGGCTGCCTAGATTGGGTCTCAATCAGAGACAGCTGTCATTCATTTGTCTCTGATTGGGAGCCATATTTAAGGTAGCCATAGGCAGTAGGCTTTTGTGGGTAGTTGTCTTGTTTAACGTTTGTTGCTTGTCTGGGCACTTGCGTTATTTAGCTTCACGATCATTTGTTGTTTTGTTTGTTTGTAATAGTGTTTTCGTTTCATGTTCATCTTCGTTCGTTTAATTAAAAGAAGATGGCTTATTTTCCTCATGCTGCGTTTTGGTCCGTCTCTCCTCCACACGATCGTGACATGAACTGAGCTTCCAAAGAGTTGCATTATTTTACAGAGGACGCATAGAGCACCTACGTAGTTGATGATCCCTTTTATACCATGGCTATAATTTAACATTTGCCGCTAGAAATTTGTTCATTTATAGGTAGAAATGTGTTCAACATCCACTGAAGTAGCCTTGGTTGCCTTGGTAACCAAACAAACAGACTTGCTATTTTAGTTAACCAAACCATCAGTCCTAGCTTGCTATTATGAAACTCGAATTCAACGATGCCAATAATGTTTTCAATTCGATTATTGTTTCAAAAGGAGCTCAAACATAGCACATGTAAGAATGAACTATAGCCATTGAATTCGCATTGCTGATATACTGTGCGTTAGGGGGTGTAATATCTGGACAATATAACATGGCTAAAGGCTGTTCTTAAGCAGACTCAATGCAGAGTGCCTGGATACAGCCATTAGCAACACCCAAGGCCATATACCACAACACCCGAGGTGCCTTATTGCTACTATAAACTGGTTACCAACATAATTGGAACAGTAAGAATACTTTTTTGTCATACCTATGGTATATGGTCTGATATACCACGGCTATCAAATCAAATCTTATTGGTCGCATACACACATTTAGCAGATGTTATTGCGGATGTAGGGAAATGCTTGTGTTCCAAGCTTCAAAAGTTCAGTAATGTCTAACAAATCACAACAATACACACAAATCTAATGTAAAATAATCAGCATGCAGGGCTTGAACCACCCAGACTGTGTCCAGGCACTGTTGCGTCGTGCMTATGAACAGTCCTTAGCCGTGGTATATTGGCCATATACCACAACCCCTCGGGCGTTATTGCTTAAATATTATACACCCTAGAATGACCTTCAAGACAATCAGAAACAAGTATTCATTAATGTGATGGTATAATATCAGAATAATGAACTTGAATGAATGAGTGAATAGGCTACAGGCTACTCAACTCTGTGTCATGCACCACCATGAAACCAAAAAGGTTTTTAATTTTTCAATCTGTGAATCCAGAATCCTTACACCTTCAAAGACCTTTTGCATAACATGGTACCCTACTTTTGGTTGGTGATTTCCCCAAATCACAGCCATGTGCTGTGATGTTCACATTTCAGGGTATGGAGGTGTACCAGTCAACCTGGTCTCAGAGTTGTTCTTTAAGTAAATCCGAGATACTCCATTTAGTATGATATGTTACTTGTCGTATGGTATGTCTTAATTTGTGAATGTCTATCACTAATTTCGTATGATACGCTACATGACCAAAAATATGTGGACACCTGTTCATCAAACATCGCATTCCAAAATCATGGGCATTAATATGGAGTTGGTCCCCCCCTTTGCTGCTATGACAGCCTCCACTCTTCTGGGAAGTCTTACATTAGATGTTGGAACATTGCTGCGGGGACTTGCTTCCATTGAGCCTCAAGAGCATTACTCAGGTCCGGCACTGGACGTTGGTCAGTTAGGCCTGATTTCGCAGTTTGCGTTCCAATTAATTCCAAAGATGTTCGATGGGGTTGAGGTCAAGGCTCTGTGCAGGCCAGTCAAATTCTTCCACACTGATCTCTACAAATAATTTCTGTATGGATGGTAAAGCGTGATTCACCACTCCAGCTGACGCTTGGCATTGCGCATGGTGATCTTAGGCTTGTTCTGCCATGGAAACCCATTTCATGAAGCTCCCGACGAACAGTTCTTGTGCTGACGTTGCTTCCAGAGGCAGTTTGGAACTAGGTAGTGAGTGTTGCAACCGAGGACAGACAACTTTTATGCGTTTCGCGTTTCAGCACTCGGTGGTCCAGTTCTGTAAGCTTGTGTGGCCTACCACTACGCGGCTGAGCAGTTGTTGCTCTTAGACATTTCCACATCACAATAACAGCACTTACAGTTGACTGGGGCAGATCTATCAGGGCAGAAATTTGACTAACTGACTTGTTGGAATGGTGGCATACTATGACAGTGCCATGTTGAAAGTCACTGAGTGATTGCAAGTCTGTGTGCTCGATTTTATACACCTGTCAGTAACAGGTGTGGCTGAAATAGCCAAATCCACTAATTTGAAGGGGTGTCTACATACTTCTGGCCATGCAGTGTATGTTAGGAATTACAATTCGCATTATTTGTTATGAATTTGCAAAACATATGATACGTTACGAATTCTAGCTAGGTTGCTAGGTGGATAACATTAGCTAGGCTAGGGGTAAAGGGTTAGGGTTAAGTTTAGGAGTTAGGTTAAAGGGTTAAGGTTAGGGTTAGGGAACAGCTAGCTAAAAGGGTTAGGGTTAGGGTAAGGGTTGGCTAACATGCTAATTAGTTGCAAAGTAGCAAAACATTTGTAAGTAGATGAAAAGTTGCTAATTAGATAAAATGCTAAAGTTGTCAGGTGATGAGATTCAGACTCGCAACCTTTGGGTTGCAAGACATTCGCATTATACTCACACCTAACCACCATCCTTTAGTTTTTGCCTTAAGCAACACTCTTTCTTATGTAACCATACCAAATGTAACATATCATATTAATTGGAGTGTCTCAAATTTACGTACAGAATAAAACTAAATGCTCTGAGACCAGGTTGGGCCAGTGATTGCCTTTCCATTAATTAAGTAATTCGCTTTCTGCAATAATAAGCTGGCCAAGATGATAGAGTTGAAGTCGGAGGTTTACATACACCTTAGCCAAATACATTTAAACTCTGTTTTTCACAATTCCTGACATTTAATCCTAGTAAAAATTCCATGTCTTAGGTCAGTTAGGATCACCACTTTATTTTAAGAATGTGAAATGTCAGAATAATAGTAGAGAATTATTTATTTAAGCTTTTATTTCTTTCATCACATTACCAGTGGGTCAGAAGTTTACATACACTCAATTAGTATTTGGTAGCATTGTCTTTAAATTGTCTAACTTGGGTCAAATGTTTCGGATAGCCTTCCACAAGCTTCCCACAATAAGTTGGATAAATTTGGGCCCATTCCTCCTGACAGAGCTGGTGTAACTGAGTCAGGTTTGCAGGCCTCCTCGCTCGCACACGCTTTTTCAGTTATGCCCACAAATGTTCTATAGGATTGAGGTCAGGGCTTTGTGATGGCCACTCCAATACCTTGACTTTGTTGTCCTTAAGCCATTTTGCCACAACTTTGGAAGTATGCTTGGGGTCATTGTCCATTTGGAAGACCCATTTGCCACCAAGCTTTAACTTCCTGACTGATGTCTTGAGATTTGCACTTTTCGCACCAAAGTATGTTCATCTCTAGGAGACAAAATTGCGTCTCCTTCCTGAGCAGTATGACGGCTGCGTGGTCCCATGGTGTTTATACTTGCGTACTATTGTTTGTACAGATGAACGTGGCACCTTCAGGCGTTTGGATATTGTTCCCAAGGATGAACCAGACTTGTGGAGGTCTACAATTTATTTTCCTGAGGTCTTGGCTGATTTCTTTTGATTTTCCCATGATGTCAAGTAAAGAGGCACTGAGTTTGAAGGTAGGCCTTGAAATACATCCAGAGGTACACCTCCTATTGACTCGAATGATGTCAATTAGCCTATCAGAAGCTTCTAAAGCCATGACATCTTTTTCGGGAATTTTCCAAGCTGTTTAAAGGCACAGTCAACTTAGTGTATGTAAACTTCTGACCCACTGGAATTGTGATACAGTGAATTATAAGTGAAATAATCTGTCTGTAAACAATTGTTGGAAAAATGACTTGTGTCATGCACAAAGTAGATGTCCTAACCGACTTGCCAATACTATAGTTAGTTAACAAGAAATTTGTGGAGTGGTTGAAAAACGAGTTTTAATGACTCCAACCGAAGTGTATGTAAACTTCCAACTTCAACTGTATGTCCTTTGAAGCCCACCCCATGCCCAGTGGTGTAAAGAACTTAAGCAAAAATAAGTTTAAGTACTACTTTAGTCGTTTTGGGGGGTATCTGTACTTTACTATTTATATTTTTGACAAATTTTACTTTTACTCCTCTACATTCCTACATTAAAATAAATAAATATATTATTTAAAAAAAAAACTTTTTACTCCTTAGATTTTCCTTGACACCCAAAAGTACTCATTACAGTTTGAATGCTTAGCAGGACATGAAAATGGTTCAATTCACACACTTATCAAGAGAACATCCCTGGTCATCCCTACTGCCTCTGATCTGGCAGACTGGTGCCATCTGGTTTGCTTAATATAAGGAATTTTAAATTATTTATACTTTCACTTTTGATATTTAAGTATATTTTAGTGATTACATTTACTTTTTATACTTAAGTATATTTATAGTATTTTACTGCGTGACTTTCAATTTTACTTGAGTCATTTTCTTTTAAGGTATCTTTGCTTTTAACCAAGTTCGATAATTGGGTACTTCTCCAACCACTGCTCATGCCCAATGATCACGAATGGATCTAACTATCCCACCGGTTCAATCAACATCGTTTCCACGTCAGTTGAGCCAACGTAGAATATACTTTGAATTGACGTATGTGCACAGTGGGAATAGTATTTCTTGTGAAAACCTTTCATATACGAAAAGTAGCCTAAGTAATGAAAAAGGAGTCCTACACATTTCCGCTCTAGAAATGTAGGCCTACATTCTTCAGGCACTCTGGAAAAACGAAACGCGTGCATGTCATGATGACTTATGTGAGGGCATAAAAAAGAGGCATCCACTTATTATCGCTCTTGGAACATTATATATGAGTGTCTGTGAGTGATACGTTATGACAAAAGTGGCATTTTTCAATATAAACATAGTCGGCGCTTAATAACCAGGCATCTGCGCGCTGATGGTCTCCCGGGATTCCACTGATAACGTTCTAGCCATTTTCCATATCGTAGTCAGAATCTACTATATTCCGGGGTTGGCTCTCCTTCCGGGAAAGGTCAAACACAAAGTCATGAAACCTCAAGTATTCTTCCATCCCTACTCGTGATAGTGCAAATTATTTTCCTCATCCTCTCATCATTCTGTTTTAATATAATTTAACGACCCTTGTTTAGTTCCTTTGAGAGAATCACTGTGACTCGAAAAAGCTCTTCTCACTGCTTCAGCGCATGTAATAAAGATGTAACAAATAAATACACGCGCCACGGTGTGTGTCATTATCCCAATAGCGGCATTGAGAAATGCATGATTCCCGTTTATATGATTATGGCGCGAAAGTGTGGCAGTGCTTGAGGAGATATGGTTATAAACTGACGGACAGTGACACCCAGTGGAGAGAATGTGGCCAACACAACATTTTGCGCACTGTTTAACTCACTATTTCAAATGAAGCATGTTGTTTTGTCCGTTGATGTTATATAACTCAACAGGGTTATGGTGAAAACCCCTCTGTCTAAAGATGATTTAGAGTATTTCCTAGCCGAGCAGTAGAAGGTTTAGGTTCGATGTGATAAAAGTTTAAAAAAAATATATATATAAAAACAGTTATCCAGTGATCCTGCTGGTGTCAGCGAGAGGAGACTGGAGAATTGTAGTCCATAGCCCTTGGGGACACAGGTTATGGACCTCATGTTTGTTATTGTAGAAAGTTAGAGAGGTCATACCAGGGGGAATTCTCCCTCCTCCGTCTCTCTTTACTCGCACTCCCCCTGTTTTTCTCTTTTCTCACTCTTCGGCTCCCCTTTCCATCTTCCTTCTCTCTCATATCGAAATCACAGGAAAGCTATTTGAATGATTAAATKATATATATTTTTGAATATCTATATACAAGACAGACAGTCCTACAACCAGCGGTTCAGGGATAATTAGTAGAGGTTAAGCCGAGTTGCAATTCTGATTAGAAATTCAATTTGTACAGGCCTCATGCACTCTATACAGCCTGTCTTTTCACTTAAAGGTCCAATGCAGCCATTTTTATCTCAATATCAAATCATTTCTGGATAACAATTAAGTACATCACTGTGATGGCTTTCAATTAAAATGGCAACAAACTAAAAAATGCTTCTTAGCAAACAACAAGTTCTCAACCACGAGAGGTTTGGAACTCTCTTCTTGGTCTATTAACAAATTTAGGGCAGATTGGCCGGACCATCTTTTATTGGTGTGGGGTGGTCGAACTTGACAAAAATAAAATCATATATTTATAAAATTAAATAAATAATGGACACGGCCGACGGCCCATGAGCCAGTTTTTTAATGACTTTTGCACAATTTCTCTGTTGTCATAATCATCTATATTGAGCATTTGGCTGACCAGTGGGCAGCGGCCTGTTCCACTACCAAGATGGGCCGGCTCGGTTTTCTGATTGGCTGAGCTGAGGTGACGCAAATTCACATTCAAAATCAAACACACATCATCAGAGAGAGTAAGACCCACTCTGACTCTGTCAGTCACTCTATAAAAAAAAAGGAAGTGCTGCTGAAAAAGTCAGAGACCAAAAAAGGGGTCTTTAGGCCGATAATGCTAAATGTGTGAAATTAACAGATTGATTTGCTAAAGGTTGTGGTTCTGCTGGTACGAGTGCTGTGTCTATGGAGGACCAAACCTGCCATAATTAGAAAAAATATATAGAAAAAAAATATACACATAAATAGATAAATGCATCAATGGATGCATGAATGCACACATAAATAGATACATATTTAGTTAAATAATTAATCTAATTTTCTTTCATTTTATTCATTTATATTATTTCGTCATTTATTTATTTATGTATTTCTTCCTCCAATATGATAATGAGGGGGTGACAAGCAAACACATGTGGTTGGTATCTAACACACAATTGGTTGATCAATTCCACTGCGCATTGCTCAATTGCATTTGCCTGGGCTGCGTTTAGTATGACAGAATAGTGTTCAAAGTTTAAAGGCCATGTTTCACATTAGCACCCCCCAAACCATAATGTGTAGCGCACAGTGGCAATCCGTCATTTAGTGAAGGTGGGGCAGAGCCCCGCCTGTTTTGAGCCCCACCTTTTTAGCATTTTTTGTTGTTGAAATAATAATAATAATAATAATTTATTTATTTATTTTTGCCTGTTTTGCATGTTATTTTGGCATTAATATGTGTCACATATCATTTTGCAAACAATGTAAAAAAATAAAAATCATTGAGTTAATAAAGACACATACAAACACGGTCTCTGTTTTGCTTTCTTGAGTAAGGCAGCTCCAAAATACAGGTGTTTCAGCCTAGCTCAGTGCTTTCTATGGTGGTGGGGCAGCCAGCGGAAAATACGAAGCGTAGGGGTTGGTAATGTTCTGTAGTTGTGCTGTGATTGGCTCAGCATTCTGTCACTCATGGGGTCACTACCTCACTGCAAAATCCACTGGGAGAGCTCGAAAATTCAAGCCCCTTGGCTGCTGCCATAGAGTTACATTAGAGGTGTCCATCCAAGAAGGGTCAATGTCATTGGCCACAGATAAAATGATGTCAAATCACCACGTTATATCTACCGTAGCTTTGATTGGACTGATCATGTCAACATCATATTTTCAAAATCTTAGCTAGCAAGCTAGACAAGCAGTCATCATCATGAACCAATTTGACAATCTACTGGCAAATCTTTTCCCATCCTTGTCATACGAAGAGAAATTATAGATAAAACGTATCGGTGCTCATTGGCCATTGGACGCAAACATTACACAACAACTTGGAAACTGCAAATTCAACAATGAGTGGTTTGGACGGAATCAGTGGCTAATTGCAAGCATTGCAAAGCAATCACTAGCCTGCTATTCAGTGGAGTAGGTGTGTGGTCCAAGTCTGGGTTCAAGGGTCTCTTTTCTAAGCATAAAAGGATAAACATTCACATGCCATAGGCCATAAAACGTTGAATACATTGGCCATGCTGTCAATACAGCATGACTTCTGTCGTGTTCAAAACAACTGGAAACTTGGAACTGGGAAATCTCAGACTTCAGTGAGTTCAAGACAACTGGGAACTCGGGAATAAACAAGCTCCAACTGGGAAAATACGGTTTGAACGGTCATCCAACTTGGAATTCCAAGACCTCTTTTGGCCTCTTTCTAGAGCTCCAACCTGAAGATCACCGACGTTGTGATTCAACCATGTTTTTTTCAGAGTTTCCAGTTCTCTTGAAAGCACCATAAATCCAGAGAATGCCAGACTTTGATGACAACATTTTCCCACAAGAAGGACCGCCGCCCCACCTTCCTGTTCAAGTGAGCACAGCACAGTCCAAAAACATATTGTATTCTGCTGCATAAATTATGTAATATGCCAGGGAGATATGCATACTGTAGCTAAGAAAGTAATACAAAGTGTATGTTGTGTAGTAAGTTATTAGTAGCCAATGTACCTCACCCTAATAATTTGATCCCTTTCCCCCTCATAACTTAGCCTACTGTTCTGGTGGTGCACATGTATAGCACCTATAGCCTGTTTTAGTGAAATGTAATCAAATCAAATCAAATTATATTTGTCACATGCGCCGAGTACAACCTTACCATGAAATGCTTACATACAAGCCCTTAACCAATAATGCAGTTTTAAGAGTTAAGAAAATATTTACTAAATAAACTAAAGGGGAAAAAAGCTAAAGGAAAAAGAAACACAATAAAATAACAATAATGAGGCTGTATACAGGGGGTCAATGTGCTGGGGTACAGGTTAGTTGAGGTATTTGTACATGTAGGTAGGGGTAAAGTGACTATGCATAGATAATACACAGTGAGTAGCAGCAGTGTAAAAACAAAGGGGGGGGGCACTATGTACTTGGTGCTCCGGTACAGCTTGCCGTGCGGTAGCAGAGAAAACAGTCTATGACATGGGTGACTGGAGTCTTTGACACTTTTTTGGGCCTGCCTCTGACACCGCCTAGTATATAGGTCCTGGGTGGCAGGAAGCTTGGCCCCAGTGATGTACTGGGCTGTACGCACCTTTTATACTCTCGATTGTGTAGGTGTATAACTTTTTGAGGATCCTTTTTGAGGATCTAGGAACCAATGCTAAATCTTTTCAGTCTCCTGAGTCTCCTCTTTTCTTCACAACATTCTTGGTGTGTTTGGACCATGATAGTTTATTGGTGATGTGGACACCAAGGAACTTGAAACGAATGACCTGCTCCACTACAGCCCTGTCGATGTGAATGGGGGCGTGTTCTGCCCTCCTTTTCTTGTAGAACACTTTTTTTGGGGAAATGGGAGATACAATATTCCCCCCCAAAAGTGACATATTATATTGATACATAGCTACAGTATATGCTGTGGGGCAAATCAAAAATAGTTTTTTCGATGCTTGCCAGCAAAGCCACTACACAACACAACACTAAACAATACATTAATTGCACTTTAACGGTGACTAACAGTGCCCACAAACTGTTAGGGCCTTCATAAAGCTGTCCCAGCAGCAGAGCTTTCTTTTCAGCACCATGGAGTGAATCCTTACCACTACTACACCTGGCTATCAGCGGAGCCTTGTCTGGCAGCGAAACAGTTCATTCAGCCTCATTTACCGCACCGATCCCGAGCATACGACTCGCCAATGTCCAGTCTCTTGACAACAAGGTAGATGAAATCCGTGCAAGGGTAGCAATCCGGAGAGATATAAGAGACTGTAACGTTCTTTGCTTCACGGAAACATGGCTCACTCGAGACACTATCGGAAGTCGGTACAGCCAGCTGGTTTCTTCACGCATCGCGCCGACAGAAACAAGAATAATTCTGGTAAGAAGAAGGGCGGGGGGGTATGCCTTATGATTAACGTGGTGTGATCATAACAACATACAGGAACTCAAGTCATTCTGTTCACCTGACTTAGAATTCCTCACAATCAAATGTCGACCACATTATCTACCAAGAGAATTCTCTTCGATTATAATCGCATATATTTCCCCCCAAGCAGACACATTGATGGCCCTGAACGAACTTCATTTGACTCTATGTAAAATGGAAACCACATATCCCGCTGCTGCATTCATTGTAGCTGGGGATTTTAACAAGGCTAATCTGAAAACAAGACTCCCTAAATTCTATCAGCATATCGATTGTGCAACCAGGGCTGGTAAAACCCTGGATCATTGTTATTCTAACTTCCGCGACACATATAAGGCCCTCCCMCGCCCTCCTTTCGGAAAATCTGACCACAACATTTTGTTGCTTCCTGCCTATAGACAGAAACTAAAACAGGACGCTCCCGCGCTCAGGTCTGTTCAACACTGGTCCGACCAATCTGATTCCACGCTTCAAGATTGCTTCGATCACGTGGACTGGGATATATTCCGCATTGCGTAAAACATTGACGTATGATTCGGGGAGTGAGTTTATTAGCAAGTGCATTGGCGATGTCGTACCCACAGAAACTATTAAAACATTTCCAAACCAGAAACCGTGGATTGATGGCAGCATTCGCGCAAAACTGAAAGCGCGAACCACTGCTTTTAATCAGGGCAAGGTGACCGGAAACATGACCGAATACAAACAGTGTAGCTAATCCCTCCGCAAGGCAATCAAACAAGCTAAACGTCAGTATAGAGACAAAGTCCACAGTCAATCACGGATTACAAAAAGAAAACCTGCCCCGTCGCGGACCAGGATGTCTTGCTCCCAGACGGACTAAGCAACTTCTTTGCTCGCTTTGAGGACAATACAGTGCCACTGACACGGCCCGCTACCAAAACCTGTGTACTCTCCTTCACTGCAGCCGACGTGAGTAAAACATTTAAACGTGTTAACCCTCGCAAGGCTGCAGGCACAGACGGCATCCCCAGCCGCGTCCTCAGAGCTTGCACAGGCCAGCTGTCTGGTGTGTTTACGGACATATTCAATCAATCCTTATCCCAGTCTGCCGTTCCCACATGCTTCAAGAGGGCCACCATTGTTCCTGTTCCCAAGAAAGCTAAGGTAACTGAGCTAAACGACTACCGCCCCGTAGCACTCACTTCTGTCATCATGAAGTGCTTTGAGAGACTAGTCAAGGACCATATCACCTTCACCCTACCTGACACCCTAGACCCACTCCAATTTGCTTACCGCCCCAATAGGTCCACAGATGACGCAATTGCAACAACACTGCACACTGCCCTAACCCATCTGGACAAGAGGAATACCTATGTGAGAATGCTGTTCATCGGCTACAGCTCAACATTTAACACCATAGTACCCTCCAAACTCGTCAATAAGCTCGAGACCCTGGGTCTCGACCCCACCCTGTGCAACTGGGTACTGGACTTCCTGACGGGCCGCCCCCAGGTGGTGAGKGTAGGTAACAACATCTCCACCCTGCTGATCCTCAACACTGGGTCCCCACAAGGGTGCGTTCTCAGCCCTCTCCTGTACTCCCTGTTCACCTACGACTGCGTGGCCATGCACGCCTCCAACACAATCATCAAGTTTGCAGACGACACTACAGTGGTAGGCTTGATTACCAACAATGACGAGACGGCCTACAGGGAGGAGGTGAGGGCCCTCGGAGTGTGGTGTCAGGAAAATAACCTCACACTCAACGTCAACAAAACAAAGGAGATGATTGTGGACTTCAGGAAACAGCAGAGGGAGCACCCCCCTATCCACATCAACGGGACAGTAGTGGAGAGGGTAGTAAGATTTAAGTTCCTCGGCGTACACATCACGTACAAACTGAATTGGTCCACCCACACAGACAGCGTGGTGAAGAAGGCGCAGCAGCGGAGCATGTTGTCAATAAATCACCTATGTGAAGTTATCCACAATACGGATTAGCCATCCACAATACTAATTAGCCACAATAGTGGAATTTACTGTTCACCTTAGCAATTTACCTTAGCAATTGTGAGATGAGATGTGGTGCCATAGTATAAATAATATCTTAGCTAGCTGTAAATTCACATGTATGTCATGTAATTTGTCATAGCCATTATATCAAAATGGCATGCATACTTTTACTCAGAGATATTGTCATTTACAGACATGAATGTGAAGTAGGCAAAATGATACATGAATCCTACATACAGATACCATTTTCTTTTGTAAATCTCTGCAGGTTTGTCATCTTTCTTGGAGCCTGGTGAAGATAGATAGCAACCATACTGCAAGGCAGGACATTTCACTGCATCTAGGTTGAGGCTTGCTACCAGCAGGAACATGGAGTACTCTGTGTCAGTAACTCATGATATTGTTTTCCTTACATTGCATCATACTAGGGAGGAGGCCCTGGGCTAGTGGGAGGTCAGGGGTGAGGGCTCTCTCTCTCTCTAGCACTCACTACCTTTATCAGTCTCTCTCTTGTTACAGAATGGTCCAAGGACCTCCAGAGCCTTCTGACCAACTACCTGTGATATCTCCAGAGCACAGAGAAGTAAAATACACTGATAATAATATACTTGATCCACTATGTAAACCTGCTTCACTATGGCAGTCTGCCTCTGTGACCACATAGCATATTATCCAGGGCCACTGGTTAGATTGGATTTACTGTACTCACATCAAAACTCATGCTCTCTCATCCCTGTAAAAGTCTCCCAGACATTTATCAAAACTAATGTGTCCATCCACCTATCCCCAGGTGAGTCTGTTGGGTTTGAAACTCTAGAGCAGCACATCAAGAGACCTGCCACCCTGTTGTCAGCTATCTGCAGACAGTTCCCCGTGGAAGGAGGCAACTATCAAGGTTTTCAAAGGCCATATTTTAGGGATGACTAAATGCAACAAAGTTTTGTGTAAACTAATTGTAATTTTATTGTTAGATTACAAAGCAACTTTTTCATAGCATGTTTTTCACATTGGTCTTCACACTAACTTATGTGGTAAACACAAAGACAACACGTGGAGTTTATGATTCAAAAGTTCTAAAGTAAATGCAAGTCCAAGGTGAAAACGTTTTTATTAATTTACAGCGCCTTCAGAAAGTATTCACACCCCTATACTTTTACCACATGTTGTTGTGTTAAAGCCTGAATTAAAAATTGATTAAATTGAGTTTTTTTGTCACTGGCTTACACACACAATACCATAATGTCAAAGTGGAATTATAAAATGCTGCTTTCTTATGTCAAACCTAAACAAGATCAGGAGTAAACATTTTCTTTACAAGTCACATAATACGTTAAATGGACTCTGTGTGCAATAATAGTGATTAATAGGATTTTTTAATGACTACCTCATCTCTGTACCCCACACATACAATTATCTGTAAGGTCCCTTAGTCGAGCGGTGAATTGCAAACACAGATTCAACCACAAAGACCAGGGAGGTTTTTCAATGCCTTGCAAAGAAGGGCACCTATTGGTATATGGGTCAAAAAAGCTGACATTGAGTATCCCCTTGAGCATGATGAAATGTTTTATTTCACTTTGGATGGTGTATCCATACACCCAGTCACTACAAAGATATAGGCGTCCTTCCTAACTCAGTTGCCGGAGAGGAGGGAGACCTCTCAAGGGATTTCATCATGAGTCCAATGGTGACTTTAAAACAGTTACAGAGTTTCATGGCTGTGATAGGAGAAAAGTGAGGATGGATCAACAACATTGTAGTTACTCCACAATACTAACTTACTTGACAGAGTTTAAAGGACGCCTATACATTTAAAAAAAATATTCCAAAACATGCATCCCGTTTGCAACAAGGCATTAAAATAATACTCCAAAATATTTAGCAAAACAATATACTTTTTGTACAAAGTGTCATGTTTGGGGAAAATCCAATAGAACACATTACTGAGTACCACTCTCCATATTTTCAAGCATAGTGGTGACTGTGTTACGCCCCTGAAAAAGGGGAGAAATGATCACGAGAGTGATACGGTGTTGTTTCCYCAATGAGAACTTTAGTGCAATGAGAAAAGACCGCGATTTCCCCGGAAACTTGAGTGAAGACCAGAGCAATCGATCTCAGGCTCATAGATTAAGAGCATTTAGTAGATCACAGATTAACACTTTTACCCACAACAAAATAAAGTAATCAACATAATGTTTACACATTCCTCTCACAATTCGTACCCTTTACCCTTTAATGGATTTTAACACAATTATATGAATGTTATCAATCTCTATCAACTAATACTGAATGCATGATCTTTTKAACCTTAGATGTTTTACGATCCTCACATACTATGAACTTAGTAATACTTTTTAATGTATAACAGGCTATGAGTATTTCCTTTAACCTGTCACAACTGCATCATGTTATGGGTATGCATGTAATCGTTAAGCACTGGGAAGTGATTCAGGATGAAAAAGAAACGTAATGGAACTAAGAAAACCTGGTTCCGTCTGCATTCCACCAGACACTGCCAGATGAATTCACCTTTCAGCAGAACAATAACCTAAAACACAAGGCTAAATCTASACCGAAGTTGCTTACAAAGAAGACAGTGATTGTTCCTGAGTGGCGAGTTACAGTTTTGACTTAAATCTACTTGAAAATCTATTGCAAGACCTGAAAATGGCTGTCTAATCAAATAAAATCAAGCTTTATTTATACAGCACATGTCACGTTCCTGACCTTATTTTTCCTTTGTTTAACTTTGTTTAGTTGGTCAGGACGTGAGCTGGGTGGGTAGTCTATGTTTTGTGTTTCTATGTTGGGGTTAATGTGTTGCCTGATATGGTTCTCAATTAGAGGCAGGTGTTTGACGTTTCCTCTGATTGAGAACCATATTAAGGTAGGGTGTTCTCACTGTTTGTTTGTGGGTGGTTGTCTCCTGTGTCCGTATATGTCTACCACACGGGACTGTTTCGTTTTGTCGTTCGTGTATGTAGTCTGTTCCTGTTCGTGCGTTCTTCGTTATATGTAAGTTCTCAAGTCCAGGTCTGTCTACGTCGTTTATTTGTTTTATAGTTTGTTGAAGTGTTTTCGTGTTTCGTCGTTCTATCATTTATTAAATCATTATGTCAAACTATCACGCTGCGCATTGGTCCTCTGATCCTTCTCGCCTCTCCTCTTCTGAGGAGGAGGATGAAGTAGACGTTCGTTACAGCACATGTCAGACATGGAATGCAACACAATGTGCTTTACAGGGGGAAAAAAACAATGACAATAAAAGCTAAAATATTTACTACACAACAAACATGAGATAAAAAACTAAAGAATGACTTAAACTGAACAACTAAAATTGTTCAGTTTTAAATATGTCCACAGTTTCAGCCAACCTCAAGTTCTCTGGCAGGCTATTCCAGAGGCTGGGGGCATAATAACTAAAAGCTGGCTCTCCATGCCTCTTGGTACTAAGCTTTGGGATAGTTAAAAGGTCAGTGCCAGAGGACCTGAGGGATCTACTGGGTRCATAGCTTTGAAGCATGTCTTACATGTATTGGGGTGCACAAACATGGATTGATTTAAAAACCAATAGAAGAATATTAAAATAAATTTTAAAACTCACAGGCAGCCAGTGCAGAGACCTTAAAACTGGTGTAATGTGTGCTCTCCGTCTGGTCTTGGTCAGTAACCATTTTACATTTGAGTCATTTAACAGACATTCTTATTCAGAGCGACTTACATTTTGAGTGCATACATTTTTCATACTGGTCCCCCATGGGAATCGAACCCACAACCATACTCTACCAAGTGATCTACCCGTGCTGCAGCATTCTGTATGTTTTGCAGTTGACCAATGGCTTTCTTGGGTAGACCAGACTATAAAGCGTTACAGTAGTCAAGCATGCTTGTAATAAAATAATGGATCAGTCTCTCTGTATTCACCTGAAAGAGAAACGGCCACACCTTAGCAATGTTCCTCAGGTGGCAAAAAGCTATTCTGGTCACATTCCTAATGTGTAATTAAACATTTTGTTCAGAATCTAAAATAACACCTAGGTTTTTTACCTGGTGTTTATCTTTATTTCCCGTGAATTAAAATGTGTGGCTAGATTCTCTGTGCTTTGGCTCCAAAAAGAAGTACCTCGGTCTTGTCTTGATTTAGCTGGAGGAAGTTGTGAACCATCCAAGTATTTAAATCACTAATACAGTCTAATAATTTATCCGTGGAGATAAAATCCTCTGGTGACACAGAAATGTAAAGTTGTGTATCATCTAGCAATGATCAACAACCAATCTGACAGAGCTTGAAGAATTTAAAAAATAATAATGGCAAATTGGTTGAGCTCCAATATTAATCCAAGGGGTAGGCAAAAGGTCATAAACCGGGTCAGAGTCCAAAACAGTACCAGACGAAGGGCAGTCTCGAGGTCAGGCCAGACAGGGGTTCAGTAACCAGACCCGAGTCCAAACAGTACAAGGGGATAGGCAGGCTTGAAGACAGAACAGGCAGAGTGGTAAGGCAGGTGGGTTCGGAGTCAGGGCAGGCAGAGTGGTAAGGCAGGTGGGTTCGGAGTCAGGGCAGGCAGAGTGGTAGGCAAAAGGTGGGTTCGGAGTCAGGGCAGGCAGAGTGGTAAGGCAGGTGGGTTCGGAGTCAGGGCAGGCAGAGTGGTAAGGCAGGTGGGTTCGGAGTCAGGGCAGCCAGAGTGGTAAGGCAGGTGGGGTTCGGAGTCAGGGGCCAGGCAGAGTGGGTAAGGCAGGTGGGTTTCGGAGTCAGGGCAGGCAGAGTGGTTAAGGCAGGTGGGTTCGGCAGTCAGGGCAGGCAGAGTGGTAAGGCAGGTGGGTTCGGAGTCAGGGCAGGCAGAGTGGTAAGGCAGGTGGGTTTCGGAGTCAGGGCAGGCAGAGGTGGTAAGGCAGGTGGGTTCGGAAGTCAGGGCAGGCAGAGTGGTAAGGCAGGTGGGTTCGGAGTCAGGGCAGGCAGAGTGGTAAGGCAGGTGGGTTCCGGAGATCAGGGCAGGCAAGGGTCGAATCCAGGAGGACTAGAACCAAAAGACATTGGGAAAAAAATAGGCGCAAGGAAACCACTGGTTGACTTGGCAAACAAGATGAAACTGGCACAGAGAGACAGGAAACACCGGGATATATACATCGTGGGAAAATAAGCGACACCTGGAGGGTGTGGAGACAATCACAAGGACATGTGAAACAGATCAGGGTGTGACACAATCTTTACTAACGACATGCCGACATTTGAGTAAAGCCAGTGTGTCTATGTATGCAGAGACTCAACACTATACATGTCAGCTACTACACTTAACAAAGAGCTGCAGATAGTTTCAGAATGAGCGAGTTCATTAGAAAGTGCATTGACGATGTCGTACCCACAGCAACGATTAAAACATTCCCAAACCAGAAACCGTGGATTGATGCAGCATTCGCGTGAAACTGAAAGCGCGAACACTGCTTTTAACCAGGGCAAGGTGACCGAAAACATGACCGAATACAAACTGTGTAGCTATCCCCTCCGCAAGCAATCAAACAAGCTAAGTGCAGTATAGAGACAAAGTGGAGTCGCAATTCAACAGCTCAGACACAAGAGGTATGTGGCAGGTTCTACAGTTAATCACGGATTACAAAAAGAAAACCAGCCCCGTCGCGGACCAGGATGTCTTGCTCCCAGACAGACTAAAATAACCTTTTTGCTCGCTTTGAGGGACAATACAGTGCCCTGACACGGCCCGCTACCAAAACCTGCGGGCTCTCCTTCACTGCAGCCGAGGTGAGTAAAACATTTAAACGTGTTAACCCTCGCAAGGCTGCAGGCCCGACGGCATTCCCAGCCGGTCCTCAGAACATGCGCAGACCAGCTGGCTGGTGTGTTTAAGGACATATTCAATCATCCTTATCCCGGTCTGCTGTTCCCACACATGCTTCAAGAGGGCCACCATTGTTCCTGTTCCCCGAAAGCTAAGGTAACTGAGCTAAACGACTACCCGCCCCGTAGCACTCACTTCCGTCATCATGAAGTGCTTTGAGAGACTAGTCAAGGACCATATCACCTCCACCCTACCTGACACCCTAGACGCACTCCAATTTGCTTACCGACCCAATAGGTCCACAGACGACGCAATCGCAACCACACTGCACACTGCCCTAACCCATCTGAGCAAGAGGAATACCTATGTGAGAATGCTGTTCATCGACTACAGCTCAGCATTTAACACCATAGTACCTCCAAACTCGTCATCAAGCTCGAGACCCTGGGCCTCGACCCCGCCTGTGCAACTGGTTCCTGGACTTCCTGACGGGCCACCCCCAGGTGGTGAGGCTAGGTAACAACATCTCCACCCCGCTGATCCTCAACACTGGGCCCCACAAGGGTGTGTTCTGAGCCCTCTCCTGTACTCCCTGTTCACCCACGACTGCGTCGCCATGCAGTCAATCATCAAGTTTGCGGACGGACACTACAGTGGTAGGCTTGATTACCACAACGACGAGACGGCCTACAGGGAGGAGGTGAGGGCCCTCGGAGTGTGGTGTCAGGAAAATAACCTCACACTCACGTCACAAAACAAAGGAGATGATTGTGGACTTCAGGAAAGCAGAGGGAGCACCCCCCTATCCACATCGACGGGACAGTAGTGGAGAAGGTGGAAAGTTTTAAGTTCCTCGGTGTACACATCACGGACAAACTGAATTGGTCACCCACACAGACAGCGTTTGTGAAGAAGGCGCAGCAGCCGCCTCTTCACACCTCAGGAGGCTGAAGAAATTCGGCTTGTCACCAAAAGCACTCACAAACTTCTACAGATGCACAATCGAGAGCATCCTGTCGGGCTGTATCACCGCCTGGTAGCGGCAATGCTCCGCCCACACCGTAAGGCTCTCCAGAGGGTAGTGAGGTCGGCACAACGCATCACCGGGGGGAAACTACCTGCCCTCCAGGACACCTACACCACCCCGATGTCACAGGAAGGCCATAAAGATCATCAAGGACAACAACACCCGAGCCAACTACCTGTTCACCCGCGCTATCATCCAGAAGGCGAGGTCAGTACAGGTGCATCAAAGCAGGGACCGACAGACTGAAAACAGCTTCTATCTCAAGGTCATCAGACTGTTAAACAGCCACCACTAACATTATGTGGCCGCTGCCAACATACTGACTCAACTCCAGCCACTTTAATAATGGGAATTGATGGAAATTATGTAAAAATGTATCACTAGCCACTTTAAACAATGCCACTTAATATAATGTTTACATACCCTACATTACTCATCTCATATGTATATGTATATACTGTACTCTATATCATCTACTGCATCTTGCCATCTTTATGTAATACATGTATCATTAGCCACTTTAAACTATGCCACTTTATGTTTACATACCCTACATTACTCATCTCATATGTATATACTGTACTCTATACCATCTACTGCATCTTGCCTATGCCGTTCTGTACCATCACTCATTCATATATCTTTATGTACATAATTCTATCACATTGGATATGTACAAGGAAGTGTGTGGAATTGTTAGGTTAGATTACTTGTTGGTTATTACTGCATTGTCGGAACTAGAAGCACAAGCATTTCGCTACACACATTAACATCTGCTAACCATGTGTATGTGACAAATAAAATTTGATTTGTTTTGATTTGATTTGAATGGGTGGCAAGGAATAAGTTAAAAAACTAAAAGCATTGTGTTTGAGATAAATCATTGACTAAACCCTAAACCTCAACTAAATCTTGTAATGAATAATGTGGAAATTGAGCAAGTTGAAGTGACTAAACTGCTTGGAGTAACTCTGGATTGTAAACTGTCATGTCAAAACATATTGATACAACAGTAGCTAAGGTGGGGAGAAGTCCGTCCATAATAAAGCGTTACTCTGCCTTCTTAACAGCACTATTAACAAGGCAGGTCCTACGGGCCCTAGTTTTGTCGCACCTGGACTACTGTTCAGTCGTGTGGTCAGGTGCCACAAAGAAGGACTTAGGAGAATTGCAATTGGCTCAGAACAGGGCAGCACAGCTGGCCCTTGGATCTACACGGAGAGCTAAGTGGACGAGAGATTGACTTCATCACTACTTGTATTTGTGAGAGATATTGACATGTTGAATGCACCGATCTGTCTGTTTGAACTACTGGCACACAGCTCGGACACCGATGCATACCTCACAAGAAATACAACCAGAGGTCTCTTCACATCAAATATATCTACACACACTCGTTATAAACCTGATATAAGTTTGTTGAATCTAACAACAAAGCAGGTGAAGCCATCAGGTGATGCTATCAATTAGTTTTTTAAACTTTTGTTGTAGTGTTGACTATCATTAAATGTGAAGAATGTATATTATCAAATCAATTCTCTATGTGTAATTATTCCATAATGCAACGAATCACGTAATAGTAATTAACTAGGAAGTCGGGGCACCACGRAAAWTTTTTGTTCACGGAGTTTCAATTTCCTGAATATAACTCTTCAGATATTTTATTATCTTATCGATTACAGTCTTCTATTAATGTATTATTACCTCATCAGTCTCATTACTGAACGACGCAAACCCATGGATATCTGCACGAACCCTAACATAAATCATGAATCAGCGATATACAAATTGGCTGAATTATTTATTTACTAACTAACTAAATAATCACACAGAATTACATAAACACACACACAATTAGGTCATACATTGGTTGCTGACATGATACACTGAAAAGTCTCTAGTGGGCTAAGCCGATATGACGGCTTGGTAGACAAAGATAAGGGATGTGGACAGTTCAAGAGTGGGAAACTCAGAGAGGATTCACTGTAATACAGTTGATAACTACAGTCGACAGAAAGCCTCTGATTTGTCCACCAGAGATCAAAGTCTGTCTGAGTTGTAGGTTGTTATAATGGGTACTTCAGAGTACCATTCGGAAATGTTCTTAGATCGTATGCTTTTACCAGACTAAATTATTTAAGCAGCTGCAGCCTGAATAATTGTTATTTAGTTTGTAGATTTCTTGGCCATTTCAATGTGGGAATTATCTCCACATTCTCTGGTCTTGTCCTTTGGTAGAGTTGCCAACCATTTCAGCATGTAGCGACAGCTTCCATATTTTCTGGTCTAATGTAAGTTTTGTTACGAATGGTTTTATACTCTGTGGAAGAAGGGGTGGTTCCGTGACGCCTGATGTAATGTCTGGGCTCATGGTGGCGTGGCCACTGACTAGTTAAAACTTTATATCTAAACAAGTATCTCATTTAGAAGGCCAACATCACATTACACCTTCTCACAGTTTCATATTCAATCATATATTTTCTACAACCATCAGATGCAAACCCCATAATTGAGAAGTGTACACAACCAAAGACACAGTAATGTGTGTTTCCTGTCCTTCATGCGATCAGCAAAGGAAACAAACTCAACATGACTGTCCCTTAAGTGTCCACGGACCACTCCAACATTCTCAAAAATAGAAATACTGTTTAATTCTCCAATTTGGGGATTAGGAATTTTAGCAAGAAGAATGTCTTTGTTCTCCATAGGCTTTCCCCCTCAATCCTCCATGGAAGTGAGTTTCTACCAGGAATCTATGACCGTTGTAAAACCTGTGGTGGGAGAGAGTGAGAGATGGGGGGAGCCACGATATATATATACCCAAAAGGGCCACGTTGTGACACTTTCTTACCTAAAAATCTGATTTTTGTCAGTAAAACTTGCAGTCTATCACAGGGTCTTGCTTCTTCACATGAGGTTTTAGGACTAAACTGACCATGTGCACAGTGAGTCGCATGATTCTAGTTTGTTCCTGATTAGAGATATTGAGAGTGTTACAACCCTCCCAGTCTCCCCTACTGTATCTGTGCGCTGTTGGCTAGAGCCCACGTATAGCCTACATGATTATATTATTATGAACAAAGAGCTAGATTATTTTTATTAGTCAAAGGGCAACCAACCATCGATGATCATGTCACCAGAATAAGACCCTCGATATACAGTACCAGTCAAAAGTTTGGACACACCTACTCATTCAAGGGTTTTTCTTTATTTTTTACTATTTTCTACATTGTACAATAACAATGAAGACATCAAAACTATGAAATAACACATATGGAATCATGTAGTAACCAAAAACAAATCTAAATATATATAATATTTGAGATTCTCCAAAGTAGCCACCCTTTGCCTTGATGACAGCTTTGAACAGCCTTGGCATTCTCCCAACCAGCTTCACCTGAAATGCTTTTCCAACAGTCTTGAAGGAGTTCCCACATATGCTGAGGACTTGTTGGCTGCTTTTCCTTCACTCTGTGATCCAACTCTTCCCAAACCATCTCAACTGGGTTGAGGTTGGGGGATTGTGGAGGCCAGGTCATCTGATGCAGCACTCCATCACTCTCCATCTTGGTCAAATAGCCCTTACACGGCCTGGAGGTGTGTTGGGTCATTGTCCGGTTGAAAAACAAATGATAGTCCCACTAAGCGCAAACCAGATGGAATGGTGTATCGCTACAGAATGCTATGGTAGCCATGCTGGTTAAGTGTGCCTTGAATTCTAAGTAAATCACAGACAGTGTCACCAGCAAAGCACTCCCACACCATCACACCTCCTCCCCCATGCTTCACGGTGGGAACCATACATGAGGAGATCATCCGTTCACCTACTCTGCGTCTCACAAAGACACAGTGGTTGACACCAAAAATTGTACATTTGGACTCATCAGACCAAAGCACAGATTTCCACCGATCTAATGTCTATTGCTCGTATTTCTATGCCCAAGCAAGTCTCTTCTTCTTATTGGTGTCCTTTAGTATTCTTTTCTTTGCAGCTATTCGACAATGAAGGCCTGATTCACACAGTCTCCTCTGAACAGTTGATGTTGAGATGTCTGTTACTTGAATTCTGTGAAGCATTTATTTGGGCTGCAATTTCTGAGGCTGGTAATTCTAATGAACTTATCCTCTGCAGCAGAGGTAACTCTGGGTCTTCTTTTCCTGTGGCGGTCCTCATGAGAGGCAGTTTCATCATAGCGCTGGATGGTTTTTGCAACTGCACCTGAAGAAATGTTCAAAGTCCTTAAAGTGTTGCACATTGACTGACCTTCATATCTTAAAGTAATGATGGACTGTTGTTTCTCTTTGCTTATTTGAGCTGTTCTTACCATAATATGAACTTGGTATTTTACAAAATAGGGATATCTTCTGTATACCACCCCTACCTTGTCACAACACAACTGATTGGCTCAAACACATTAAGAAAGAAAGAAAATTAACTTTTAACAAGGCACACCTGTTAATTGAAATGCATTCCAGGTGACTACCTCATGAAGCTGGTTGAGAGAATGCCAAGAGTGTGCAAAGCTCTCATCAAGGCAAAGGGTGGCTATGTAAAATATATTTWGATTTGTTTAACTACAMTGTAGAAAATATATTTATTTTTTTGAAAAACCCTGGAATGAGTAGCTGTGGCCAAACTTTGGACTGGTACTGTATATATATATTCAGACCCCTTGATTTTTTCCACATGTTACATTACAGCCTTATTTTAAAATGGATCAAATAAATAAAAATTCCTCAGCAATCTACACACAATACCCCATAACGACAAAGTGAAAATAGGTTTTTGAAATGTTCGCACATTTATTAAAAATAAAAACATAAATACCCTATTTACATAAGTATTCAGACCCTTTGCTTTGAGACTCGAAATTGAGCTCAGGTGCATCCTGTTTCCATTGGTCATCCTTGAGATGTTTCTACAACTTGATTGAAGTCCACCTGTTTTAAATTAAATTGATTGAACATGATTTGGAAAGGCACACACCTGTCTATATAAGGTCCCACAGTTAACAGTGCATGTCAGAAAAAAAACAAGACATGAGGKTGAAGGAATTATCCGTAGAGCTCCGAGACAGGATTGTGTCGAGGCACAGATCGGGGGAAGGGTACCAGAAAATGTCTGCAGCATTAAAGGTCTCCAACAACACAGTGGCCTCCATCATTCTTAAATGGAAGAAGTTTGGAACAACCAAGACTCATCCTACAGCTGGCCACCCAGCCAAACTGAGCAATCGAGAGAAAAGACCCTTGGTCAGAGTGGTGACCCAGAGCCCGATGGTCACTCTGACAGAGCTCTAGATTTCCTCTGTGGAGATGGGAGAACCTTCCAGAAGGACGAACATCTCTCCAGCACTCCACCAATCAGGCCTTTATTGTCGAGTGGCCAGACGAAAGCCACTCCTCAGTAAAAGGCTCATGACAGCCTGTTTGGACTTTGCCAAAAAGCACCTAAAGACTCTAAGACCACGAGAAACAAGATTCTCTGGTCTGATGAAACCAAGATTGAACTCTTTGGCCTGAATGCCAAGCGTCACGTCTGGAGGAAACCTGGCATCATCCCTATGGTGAAGCATGGTGGTGGCAGCATCATGCTGTGAGGATGTTTTTCTGCGGCAGGGACTGGGAAACTAGTCAGGATCGAGGCAAAGATGAACGTAGAAAAGTACAGAGATATCCTTGATGAAAACCTGCTCCAGAGCACTCAGGACCTGAGACTGGGGCGAAGGTTCGCCTTCCATTAGGACAACAACCTTAAGCACACATCCAAGACAACGTAGGAGTGGCTTCGGGACAAGTCTTTGAATGTCCTTGAGTGGCCCAGGCAGAGCCCAGACTTGAGCCCGATCTAACATCTCTGGAGAGACCTGAAAATAGCAGTGCAGCAATGCTTTCCATCCAACCTGACAGAACTTGAGAGGATCTGCAGAGAAGAATGGGAGAAACTCACCAAATACAGGTGTGCCTAGCTTGTAGCGTTATACCCAAGAAGACTCAAGGCTATAATTGCTGCCAAAGGTGCTTCAACAAAGTACTGAGTAAAGGGTCTGAATACTTATGTAAATGAGAGATTTCCGTTTTTTTCTAAAAACCTGTTTTTGCTTAGTCATTGTGGGGTATTGTGTGTAGATTTTGTGTGTAGATTGAAAAAAAAARAAAAGAAATTGATGAGGGGGAAAAAACTATTCAATCCATTTTAGAATAAAGCTGTAATGTAACAAAATGTGGAAAAAGTCAAGGGGTCTGAATACTTTCCGAATTCACTGTAGCCTATCAAGTCGTTAGATTGTCATTCAAAACACATAGGTAAGGCCATGCCTGGGCATTTCCAGTCCTCAGGGGCCAGATTGGTGTCACACTTTTCCCCCATCCCTAGCAAACACACCTGATTTAAATTAATTGCATTTTTAACTGAAGATCATGATTAGTTGATTATTGGAGTCAGGTGTGTTAGCTGGGGCTGGGTCAAAAGTGTGACACTAATCAGGCCACAWGGACTGGAGTTGCCCAGGCCTGGGTAAGGCAATAGCCAGCTACTAGACATGTATATAGTGCTTTTTACATAACACGAGACATCATGTATTACAATAAAGATAATTTTGCAGACTTTCTGTGTATTTTAATGGTTTTACCAATGTGTATTCGCTTCTGAATCTCAGTCTCATCAGCCCAGCTAGTGAGTTTATGAGCTGTAGTAACAAGTGAATCTGGTGTCGGATTACATTACATAGCCTCTGCACTGAAGGCTGGAAAGTCCCACCTATCTCCCGTTTATTTCAATCTCGCTGAAAGGCCAGTCACTTCTTGCAAGAAAGAAATGCATAAGCGCATGGCACTGTCAAACGAATCACAACGCTGGAAATCTATCCGCATCCACATAAACTGATCCCTGCATCGTTCTTTGACAAACACATAAGGTTGTATATTGAATTCAATAGAAGAAAACAGAGCGGGAGAGAGAGAGAGAGACTGCTAGTTCCTTAATATAGCCATTGGCTACAGCCAAAACATTAAGGAACTGGCAGTCTCTCTCTACTCTGCTCTGTTTTCTTCTATTGAGTTATATGTAGCCCAATATTTAAACACTTTTCTAAAGTGGGCAGGGGCGCTGTTATGTTATTATATACCAGCCAATGGGGTAAAGCTTTATTTTAAGGGTCAATAATAAACCATTCATAAGGCATTTATAAATTGTGTGTTCACCATTTATTAATCATTACTCCCACATTAATAAACCATTTACTAATCATTAGTAAAGTATTTTTGCAGTCTCTAATCTAAAGTGAGTGCTATTTTATGTCTTGAGTGACCAGTGTAATTTCTCACAGAAAGATGGGTATGCAATTGGTATACATTCCTGCTGTGCCTGGTAAAAGAACAAGCACACAACAGAAGATGTTAAAGGAAATATATATACATGTGTGAATAACTATTGTAGCTTACTAACATTTACAAATGTGTGAGTAATGATTCATAAATGGTGAGCAAACGGTTTATAAATGCCTCCTAAATGGTTTATTATGGACCCTTAAAATAAAGCGTTACTGCTGGGCCCACCACAGTGTGGTCCCCTGGTCTTCTGGTCCAAGTGATGCTAGGACATCTCAGCTGTTGCTGCAGCGGTGAAGTGTAGTGGACGTAGGCAGAAAACAGAGAGAGAGAGAGAGAGAGAGAGAGAGAGAGAGAGAGAGAGAGAGAGCGAGCGAGCGAGAGACACTGACACACGTATTGGCAGTTTATTGATAGTGGCTTTATATTATACACTTAGTGTACAAAACATTAGGAAACCCTGCTCTTTCCATGACATAGACTAACCAGGTCAATCGAGGTGAAAGCTATGATCCCTTATTGACATCAATTGTTAAATTCACTTCAATCAGTGTAGATGAAGGGGTGGAGACAGGTTAATGAAGGATTTTTAAGCCTTAAGACAATTAAGACATGTATTGTGTATGTGTGCCATTCAGAGGGTGAATGGGCAAGACAAAATATTTAAGTGCCTTTGAACAGGTTGTGGTAGCAGGTGCCAGGCTCACCGGTTTGAGTGTGTCAAGAACTAACAAATCTAATCAAATAGTGTTTATGTAATGCCCGGGGTGTAGTGGAGGAAGGAGTCAGACGCAGGAGACAGAGAGTTCAGAGTAGCGCTACTTCTTTATTCACCACATAGGTGAAAACGACACCACTCAAAACAAATGCCCCAAAACACAGGGGAACTAAACAGTCSCGGAAATAAATAATGTACACGAAACAACCGTGACATACAGGCGTGTCCAACAGTACACATAAAACAGGAACAAACACCCACAACACACAATGACAAACAGGCTACCTAAATATGGCTCCCAATCAGAGACAGCGACTGACACTTGCTTCTGATTGAGAACCATATTAGGCCAAACACATAGAAACAGAATAACATAGAAAAAGGAACATAGACTACCCACCCACTCACGCCCTGACCATACTAAAACAAAGACATAACAACAAAACTAAGGTCAGAACGTGACAATTTATCACATGCGCCAAATTCAACCGGTGTGGAACGTACAGTGAAATGCTTGCTCATTAACCTTTCCCAACGATGCAGAGTTTAAAAAATATATATAATAATAGTAACTAACACAAAGAATAAAATAAAATACACAAGAATGGAGATATATACAGGCAGTACCAGTACCAGATCAATGTGCAGAGGTAAGAGGTATTTAAGCTAGATATGTACATGAAGGCATGGTAAGGTGACTAGGCATCAGGATAGATAATAATAAGAGTAAAATAAAGAACAGAGTAGCAGCAGCAAATGATGATGTAAAAGTGTGTGTGCATGTATGTTAGTTTGGGTTGTGTCGGTATGCGTGTGTGTGTTATGTGTGTGTGTGAGTGTGCATATGCATATGCAGTATTTCTTAATGTGTGAGTAGTGTGTGTGAGTGAGTATATAGTATGTATATCAATTATAGTCAGTGTGGGTAGGGTCAACGCAAGATAGAGTAGGGGCAGCTGGTTTGGGTACCATTCATTGACTATATAGCAGTCTTACGGCTGCAGCGCTGCTGGGTTTTTCACGCTCAACAGTTTCCCGTGTGTATCAAAAATGGTTCACCACCCAAAGGACATCCATCGCGATGATGGGGCTGGCTTGGCTGAAATGCCAGGGTTTAATTTTTGTTCCAGTCCACACCTGCCATCACCAGGCAGAACAAAACTCCATCCCATCAAAACAGGCTGAAATGTCAGGCGTCTTTTTTAACAGCTCTTACACTAAAATGGCATTATCGTTATTTTCAGTTTCACAGTATTATTCCAACCTCAAAGAGTGGAAATATATATAAAACAAAGGACATTCACGTTTTTGACTGCACAGGGCCTTTAACATTCAAATATCTCTATCCCTCCTTCTCCATCCCCCTTTCCCCATAACAGTGTGAGGTGCCCTGAGAAGTGGCTGTGCTAATTCATTCGAGGTCAGGAGTTCACTTCCTGCCCACAGTGCAACAGGAAGTCTGCGTTTACAGCATCTCGTCACTGGCAACCTGTCAATCACACTGGCTTTCACAGACCATATCTAGGGAGTTGGAGAATTCCAAAATGTAACTCAGCCTGTTGCCTGCGTCGTTTGTCTGTCTTGTCTGTCTGTCTGTTGTCTGTCCTGTCTGTCTGTTTGCTGTCTTTGTCTGTCTTTGTCTCTGTCTGTCGTTGTCTGTTTCTGTCTTGTCTGTCTGTCTGTCTGTCTGTCTGTCTGTCTGTCTGTCTGTCTGTCTTGTCGTCTGTCGTCTTGTCTTTGTCTGTCTGCTCTGTTTGTCTGTCTGTCTGTCTGTTCTGTCTGTCTGTCTGTCTGTCTGTCTGTCTGTCTGTCTTTCTGTCTGTTTCTGTCTGTCGTCTGTTTGTCTGTTGTCGTGTCTGTCTGTTGTCTGTCGTCTGTCTGTTGTTGTCCTGTCGTCTGTCGTCTGTCTGTCTGTCTGTCTGTCTGTCTGTCTGTCTCTGTCTGTCTGTCTGCTGTCTGTCTGGTCTGTCTTTCTGGTCTGTCTGTCTGTCTGTCTTCTTCTGTCTGTCTGTCTGTCTGTCTGTCGTGTCTGTCTGTCTGTCTCTGTCTGTCTGTCTGTCTGTCTGTCTGTCTGTCTGTACTGTCTGTCTTGTCTGTCTGTCTGTCCTGTCTGGTCTGCTGTCTGTCTGTCTGTCTGCTTGTCTGGTCTGTCTTGTCTGTTGTTGTCTGTCTGTCTGTCTGTCTGTCTGTCGTTTTCGTCTGTCTGTCTGTCGTCTGTCCTGTCTGTCGTCTGTCTGTCTGTCTGTCTGTCTGTCCTGTCTGCTGTCTGTCTGTTGTCTGCATGTCTGTCTGTCTGTCTGTCGTCTGTCTGTCTGTCTGTCTGTGTCTGGTCTGTGTCTTCTGTTCCTGTCTGTCTGTCCTGTCGTGTCTGTCTGTCTGTCTGTCTGTCTGTCCTGTCTGTCTTGTCTGTTGTCTGTCGTCTGTCTGTCTGTCTGTCTGTCTGGTCTGTCTGTCTCTGTCTGTCTGTCTGTCTGTCTGTCTGTCTGTCTGTCTGTCTGTCTGTCTGTCTGTCTGTCTGTCTGTCTGTCTGTCTGTCTTGTCTGTCTGTCTGTCTGTCTGTCTGTCTGTCTGTCTGTCTGTCTGTCTGTCTGTCTGTCTGTCTGTCTGTCTGTCTGTCTGTCTGTCGTCTGTCTGTCTGTCTGTTCTGTCTGTCTGTCTGTTTGTCTGTCTGGTCTGTCTGTCTGTCTGTCTCTGTCTGTCTTTGTCTGTCTGTCTGTTGGTTCTGTCTGTCTGTCTGTCTGCTCTGTCTGTTTGTCTGTCTGGTCTGTCTGTTGTCTGTCTGTCTGTCGTCTGTCTGTCTGTCTGTCTGTCTGTCTGTCTGTCTGTCTGTCTGTCTGTCTGTCTGTCTGTCTGTCTGTCTGTCTGTCTGTCTGTCTGTCTGTCTGTCCCCTCTTGGTTACCACAGACCTCTATACAACTTGTGTTCATGTTGCTGGGACGTTCCACGACAGGCAAACTTTTAAGAAATTCACTTTGAAATATGTCTTCTTTTAACATTCACTTGCATGGAGTACATGTTAAGCCTACGGGAAAACACCTTTTCCCATCTCAGGCATTAAAATCCTATGAACTAAAAGCATTTTATCTGCACTTGTACCACACTGTCTGTCAACCCTGTTACAGACACTTATGTAACTGCCAAACTATTATTTAAAAGCATGTTTGAGATAAATCCAATATTTTGTCATTGATCAAGTATCAAGTATAACTGTCACATTCGTCGTATGGAGGAAGAGAGGAGGACCAAGGCGCAGCGTGATAAGAATACATTCTTCTATTTATTTAACGAAACAAAGAACACTTAAACAAACTATGCAAAACAACAAACGAACGTGAAGCTATATATTAAACAAGTGCATACACAGGCAACTTACATATAGACAATAACCCACGAAATCCCTAAAGAATATGGCTGCCTAAATATGGTTCCCAATCAGAGACAATGATAAACAGCTGCCTCTAATTGAGAACCAATCTAGGCAACCATAGACATACAAACACCTAGACTAGAAAACACCCCATAAACATACAAAACCCCTAGACAAGACTAAACACATAAATCCCCCATGTCACACCCTGACCTAACCAAAATAATAAAGAAAACAAAGATAACTAAGGCCAGGGCGTGACAATAACTGATAAAGTTACCATTGGGACGATAACAGGGGCTAAGGTTTTAGGTGAAGATCAGCCATTACTCCTCATGTGGTGAAAGAGCATGGGACCACAAGGTGTTCATTAAATTAGGAATTATACATATATTCCACACAAAGTTAAATCAATTAAAGTTTTCCTAAAATAAATTGAGTGAACAGGGTTGACTGTTGACCACGACCCCCTCAGTCAAAGATGATAAAACAATTATAAATAAAATGGACCAAAAAGAGAGAGAAGACTTCCTTCCTTCTCCACCATGCTGTTGAGAAAACCCAAACAATGTCACCTGCTGTGAATCATTTAACTTAGTGGAATGGTCCATTATTTTAAAGGGGTAAATTGTTTGCATAACAGCGTTGGCCTTCAAATGAGAGACAGACGTAAATGCATCACTAATCACATGAATATAAATAATCATCTTCAGAAATGACTGTCATAGCAGCAAAGTAACTAGGCCTTTACAATGATGGTGAAACTTGGAGAAATCTTTGGATTAGGTGGGTTGAAATCTTCCGAGAAGTTATACGGGTTGAAGGAGGGACATGTCAAAATGCTGAATTTTTACACTTTAGCAAGCCTTTATTCATATGAAAAATCTGATTTCGCAAAAGGCACCCATTTTGTGGAGTGACACTGCTATCACTACTAGTGTTCGTATTAGTGCTGAACGATTAGATTAGTGCTTTTTGAGGCCAGTTGAGTTTCGTTTTGATTATTGGAAAATTATCAAGGTTTTCAATTTCGGTTTCAATAATTTTTTAACAAGAAATGCACTATGCATTATGTGGGTTGAATGCTGTAACAACAAAGAATAAAACAATGAATAGAAGTCCCATGATGTTAGTGACTGCCCATTACTGCTTATTACTTATTAACCATAATTTAATCACATTACTTCACGTTAATAAAATATTTCAGTTGTTATTACATTTGTTTTATTTGATGACTTTATTATTTCATCCCAAGTCATCATCTCATCTCTATAGAGCTGCTGCTTAAAGCTGTCTGACAAAATCACTATTTTAGTAGTTCTTCAAAGTAAATAAGGCATACTTTATGACTGCTGAATACCAACTATCAATCACTTAGGTCACGTATTTTCAGGTAGAGACACCTTGCAAAGCAGCTGCTCTCTATCCCTCTTGATCAGCATTCTTCTGTCTCTTTTGCATTCTTCTGTCTCTTTCGTGTAGCATAAAAGAAACACAGATGGACAAGTAGGCGTGCAATGGATTGTAGTCCATTATGTTTTCTGTCCTAAACTATGTAGAATATTTGTAAGGGGTGCGTAACTGGTGGCAGGGAAGTCAGACGCAGGAGAGCAGAACTAGGTAATAGCCGGAGCAGGTTAATTGTAAAACCAACGGCATAATGAAATAAACAAACATGGGTACAAAACCCGGTACAATAAACAATTCCACACAAAGACATGGGAGGGGGAACAAAGGGTTAAAGACACAACAATAAATGAGGGAAATTGAAACCAGGTGTGTAAGAAAACAAGACAAAACAAATGGAAAATGAAAAATGGATCGACGATGGCTAGAAGACCGGCGATGCCGACCGTCGAACACCGCCTGAACAAGGAGAGGAAACGACTTCGGTGGAAGTCGTGACAATATTGGCCTGTTGGAAAATACAACTCCCTACTACATTGCACAGTTTGGGCTTGATCTGATTTATCTCTAGAGAAAATGTGCAATGTTCGCATAGAGCTCACAGAAAAAAACTGAATGAAATGGATGAAAAAAATTATTGAACCGACTTTGGTCAATTAGTTGTTTAAACAACAAAAATAACAGAAACTTCAGTTAATTGCTCAGCATAAGGTAGTGTAGGAGAGAATGGGCATGTTAGACAAAAGACATGGGTATGTATGTATGTATGTATG
>NC_036851.1:27679801-27687301 GCF_002910315.2 Salvelinus sp. IW2-2015
TTGTATGCAATTATGTGTTGTGTGGTGTGTGTGTGGTGTCGTGTGTGTTGTGTGTGTGTTGTGTGTGTGTGTGTGTGTGTGTGTGTGTGTGTGTGTGTGTGTGTGTGGTGTGTGTGTGTGTGTGTGTGTGTGTGGTGTGTGTGGTGAACGTGTGTGTGTTGTGGTGTGTGTGTGCTGTGTGTAGTGTGTGTTGTGTGTGGTGTGTGTGTAGGTCGTGTGTGTGTGGTTTAGAGAGAGAGAGAGAGAGAGAGAGAGAGAGAGAGAGAGAGAGAAAGAAAGTCCAGACCAAACAGGAAAATAGGGCAAGGATTGTATTGGATGGTTCAGAGCAAAGGTGATGAATGAAAAGTGGTTGATTAACAACCTCTCTCTCTTTCTCTCTCCTTCTCTCTCTCTCCATATCTCTCCATCAGTCCGACAGTTCTAGTTTCCTATCATTGTTTCAGTAGAGGAATTTGGGTGCCCTGGGAGACACAGGCCACAATCAGCAGCCGATAGGAAGTGCCCCATCCTCCCAACAAGCCCATCATACAGAGAGAGAGAAAGAGAGAGAGGTTGTTACTCAACCATTTTTCAAATTAGATAAACACTAACACTAAATCTATACAACTCGACTATGTTCATAACAGATTCTAGTTTTGGGAACAGAAACTGTACTGAGATCAAATGTATCATTGATGAGAAAATTAGCAGAATGTCAGACAAAATCCATCTTGCTCCATCTTCTCCTACTTGCAGGCCACTGGGCTTCCTCTCATCACCATTTTTGGTAGTGAGTGGAAACGCCAACCGGATGCTTCCCACTTATACATCTAGTGAAATATCTGGCTCATTGATTTATCTGTGGCAGAACAAAGCAGAAGCAGCAGAGCTGCTCCAGTCCGGAAGACATACTGGCTTACATCGTCCTGTTGATGGACTCAAATGCGAAGTTTGTTCAGGAGAATAAATGTTTCCCTAGACACAAAATGAGAAAGGTGTGGTGCCAAACAACACAGGGTGCCACGGAGCTACAGTACCAGTCAAAAGTTTGGACACACCTACTCATTCAAGGGTTTTTCTTTATTTTTACTATTTTCTACATTGTAGAATAATAGTGAAGATATCAAAACTATGAAATAACACATATGGAATCATGTAGTAACCAAAAAAGTGTTGAACAAATCAAAATATATTTTATATTTGAGATTCTTCAAAGTAGCCACCCTTTGCCTTGATGACAGCTTTGCACAATGTCATTAAGGCAAAGGGTGGCTACTTTGAAGAATCAGGGAAAATATCAATAAAGACAATTGCCAGTTGGTCAGCGCATGCTCGGAATACACGTCCTGGTAATCCGTCTGGCCCTGCGGCCTTGTGAATGTTGACCTGTTTGTGAATGTTGACCAGCTGTGAAGAGAGAGATCACACGGTCATCCAGAACAGCTGATGCTCTCATGCATGTTTCAGTGTTACTTGCCTCGAACCGAGCATAGAAGTTATTTGGCACGTCTGGTAGGCTCATGTCACTGGGCAGCTCTCGGCTGTGCTTCCCTTTGTAGTCTGTAATAGTTTGCAAGCCCTGCCACATCCGACGAGTGTCGGAGCCGGTGTAGTACGATTCGATCTTAGTCCTGTATCGAAGCTTTGACTGCTTGATGGTTCGTCGGAGGGCATAGAGGGATATCTTATAAGCTTCCGGGTTAGAGTCCCGCTCCTTGAAGCGGCAGTTCTACCCTTTAGCTCAATGCGAATGTTGCCTGTAATCCATGGCTTCTGGTTGGGGTATGTACGTACAGTCACTTTGGGGACGACGTCATCGATGCACTTATTGATGAAGCCAGTGACTGATGTGGTGTACCCCTCAATACCATCGGAAGAATCCTGGAACATATTCCAGTCTGTGATAGCAAAGCAGTCCTATAGTTTGGCATCTGCTTCATCAGACCACTTTTTTAGACCAAGTCACTGGTGCTTCCTGCTTTAATTTTTGCTTGTAAGCAGGAATCAGGAGGATAGAATTATGGTCAGATTTGCCAAATGGAGGGCGAGGGGGAGCTTTGTACGCANCCTGCTTTAATTTTTGCTTGTAAGCAGGAATCAGGAGGATAGAATTATGGTCAGATTTGCCAAATGGAGGGCGAGGGGGAGCTTTGTACGCATCTCTGTGTGTGGAGTAAAGGTGGTCACTAAGTGATAGGCTGTTTTAAAACTCTGCAGCTGCAATAAAAATTAAATTAAAATTAAAAAACAAGGTGACCCCTGAAAGCTAGATGTGTAAATTAGACGCGCATTCTGTCTTAATATTACTCTAGCATATGCTATGCTGCAACAAATGTAGGCCTACCTGTCACAAGAAAAAAAGTTACCATGATGAGATGATAAGTCTACATGCATTGTGAAGTGCGCTCCATAATGCCATGGGCTGTCTGTCCCCATCCTGAGCGTCGATTCATCATGCAGAGGCCGAAGAGAAGCCATATTTAGACATCACAAATAATTTAACAGTTTCATTTCACGCCATGCTGTTCATTTAAATAATGTATAATAATTTACAGATTTCGCAGTTATTTATCCCAGGAAAAGGGAGTGGTTTGGGCTGTAAATCCCAGTAAATCTCGGTAACCGGGTCCTCGCCATTCAACCCTAGTAGAGACAGAGCTGCATTTCCTATTACACTGTGACAAATAGACTTGTGAGAATCTTTCTTTCCCAAAATTGTCATTCTGTACAAAAAATTTGAAACTATAAAAATATTTATTAGGTGAAAAGCCCAAATGTGCAGTTTTGGCAGCCAAATATGTGTCCTCCTGCCACAACCTGCGGGAAGGCCAGTGAAAAGTGCAATGTAACGTCAATAATATTTGCTTTTTTGTTTTGGCTTTCATACCATGCCATGTGGCTTTTCAGTCATGTTGAGACTGGCCTGCTACTATTGCTTTCATTTATTATTCTCATTAATATTGTTGTTGCTGTTAATGGTAATACCATTTCCACTACTACTACTATTATTGATGACTTATTGCTGTTGGTCCCACCTTTGTTGTTTATGTGTAACTTTGACAATGTAGGTAATTAACTGCAGTGACGAGAAGAGAGAGAGAGAGAGAGACAGAAGAGAGAGAGAGAGAGAGAGAGAGAGAGAGAGAAGAGAGAGAGAAGAGAGAGAGAGAGAGAGAGAGACGAGAGAGAGAGAGAGAGAGAGAGAGAGAGAGAGAGAGAGAGAGAGAGAGAGAGAGAGAGAGAGAGAGAGAGAGAGAGGGAGAAGAGATTTGCAACAACAGATGGCCTTGGTCATGGATTCATCTCAACATTCAACCATTTTTGAAGTCTGAACATGCATGACAAAGTTTTGATTTTAAAGTGAATTGACCTGAGAATTGAGGGTGTTTGTAAATGTTGTATATCTTTATGTCTGGTCTGTCAGTAGATCTTGGTTGATGGAAGACTTAATCCCCAGCAGACTGTCGTCCTCCTGCAGGAACTGTGACTGTCTGTCTGCTTCTTAGCTGATTCACCAGCAAACAACTGTCCTGCCCTGTCATATTCACTCTATACACATGCAGACAGGGAGTAAATAAGATGCACATCTGTGTGTGTGTGGTGTGTGTGTGTGTGTGTGTGTGTGTGTGTGTGTGTGTGTGTGTGTGTGTGGTGTGTGTGTGTGTGTGTGTGTGTGTGGTGTGTGTGTGTGTGTGTGTGTGTGTGTGTGTGTGGTGTGTGTGTGTGTGTGTGTGTGTGTGTGTGTGTGTGTGTGTGTGTGTGTGTGGGTGTGTGTGTGTGTGTGTGGTGTGTGTGATTATGATTGAAGTTAAGCTAAAGCTGGTTTTACATAAGCATCTAAAAATTATCAACTTTTTTTTTACTCTCTCTCTCTCTCACACACACACACACACACACACACACACACACACACACACACACACAAAGTGTGTTCCCTCCCTCGCCCACCTTCTTCAGCATCCATCTATTTCTCCTCTCTTTGCCACGGTATGTCGCTCTCTCCTTACCTAAATCCTCTCCTCTGTTTGAAGTTACTGTATCAGTCAGTCAGTGAGTCTTTCTCCCACTCAGTGTGTGTATTTGTGTTTGTGTGTGTGTGACTCTCTATCTCTCTCTCTCTCTCTCTATCTCTCGCTCTCTCTCTCCCTGTCTCTCTGTCTCTCTGTCTGTTTTCCTTTAGCAACAGCCAACCCAGGCCCTGCAGGTGCAAGAGAGAGAGACACAGTTGGCCATTGTACTACTTTACCACATCCTTCATCCTCTACCTCTCTCTCTGTCCCTCCCCAACATACACACCTGCACATACATGCTGGTGGGGAAAGACAAGGGGAGTGGTCAGGGGGCTACTGTCACTGAAGAAGGTGGTGTTGATTGGTCTGTGGATGATTATTGAAAAAGGTCATGCTTTGCCGGTGCAATGTATTCCATAATCCATCTATCTGTCTCTTACTCTGATTCCTCTGAGCTACTCCTGACCCCTAGTGGTGATGTAGGCAACTAGCTCTTACAGTCTCACGTCAGAATTAGAAGTTCATTCATTTTTCTCAAACCTCAAATTTCGTAGTGTTTTGCGAACGTCACATATCAAAGTGTTTAAGGTTAAGTTCAGGCATTACCAACGAAGTCTTAAGGTTAGGCATTAACTCCCAATGGTTAAGGTAAGGGTTAAGGTTTGGGATAGACTTAAAACAAAAATCTACAAAGCAACTTTCTAGCTCTGGATTTGAACTTGCAACCTTAGGAATCAGAGGCAGACAGGGTCCTGTGTCGCACAGTCGTCAAAAGCASTGCAACAGCGCTCACTGTTGCCTCTAGTGGCTGGTTTCTCCATCATCTTCTGACATCCTCAGACATGGATGGACGTCAAATACTGACTTGTATCACGGGTGACCTGGCTGGGTCTAGGGTGGTCAGATACACCAAATCATCTGTGTGTGTGGTGAGTAAAGTGCAATGTTTTGATACTAGAATGTTGTGTATATGATTACATTTGTTAATGGTTGATCATGTTGACCACCCATGTTGATCATGTGTAAAATGTGTGTAAAATGGTGGTGTTTTTATGTACTCTTTCGCATTTGAGTGTATTTTCTGTGCCTTCCATTTAGCAGTGAGTGCCATTGCCAACAGTCCCTATGTGTGTGTGTTTGTGTCTTTCAGGGCAGGCTAAGCAGTTTTATCAAGGCAAAACATCACTTTGATATGAGGATTTAGATTTTGCCTCATCCTCATCCTACCCTCTCCTTTTCTCCCTTTCCTCCTCACTCTCTTGTAAAGGTGACAGACGACAGTTGAGCACTGGATTATTGGCGAGAAAAGCAGCACATTCTAGTAAACTCCTTCCTTTCACCCTATCAGTGCTCACAACATTTACAACATCTAGTCTTGTCTTCATATACAGTATGTGTGTGTCAGTGGAGGCTGCTGAGGGGAGGACGGCTCATAATAAGGGCTGGAACGAAGCGAATGGAATGGCATCATGGAAACCATGGAAACCATGTGTTTGATGTATTTGATACCATTCCACTTATTCCGATCCAGCCATTACCATGAGCCTGTCCTCCCAAATGAAGTATCCACCAACCTCCTGTGTTGTGTGTGTATGTGTCATCATTCATTTGGCTAGCAGTCATTTCCAGCGTGAGAACAACTCTGTTCATGGATTTGGTTCAAGCTCACCAGACGAAGCACTCATAAACGAAGGCCTGTTGTGGAGTTTGTGGTTGGAGATACACTGCACACATTTGATTTGAGAAGGTGTTACTCGATGTTACCGACCAATTACACAACAAAACAACCCCCATTCCCGCAAAAAAGCCCCTCTACTTCCACCACACCTCTCCCCTCTTTCACTCCACCCATCTGCCACCTCTGTGAATGCAGAGAGAGCGATAGAAACAGAAAAAGAAGGAGAGTGATGCCAGCCATATGGCGCGCCTGTCCTCTCCTTCCCTCCCTCCCCTACCCCCTCTACTCACCACATCAGGATACACTTGTTCTGGTGGGATCCGGTTTCTAACGGAATGCTGCCTTGCTCTGGTTTGCCGCAGGCCCGGTATTATTAGCAGACACATCCCGTCCCCTCTCAGTGGGCTGGTGGTCAGGGAGGGGCACCCCTAACGGACTCTTAACCCCCCACCACCTTACTAACACCCCCACCCCTCCCCCCGACACACAACACACTCACATTCCCTCCCTCCCCAAAATCACTCACCTCACCTTGCTTGCGGCCCAGAGTGCATTGCATCCCTTCATAAGGATCTTTACACAGTAAAGATCTTAAAGGGAAAAAGAGAAACTGCTGCTTCTCACATACAGAGCTCTCTTTTCGCTTTTCTCTGTATCCCCTTTTCTAATCTCCTCTTCTGTTCACAACTCCTCTTCTGCCTCTGTAGCTGAGAGCCAAGGCTTAATTTATCAGCTTTGGACAGTAAGGGCTTGAGGCCCAGGGACTCTGAATCACGTTACCACTCTCTCTTACCATCCCCTCACTCTATGTGCTCCTAATGACCCTTAGGCCAGGGTCTAGTGCCCCAAGTGTTGAGATAAGGTTTAGCATGACTCATGTCAGCAGAAGCTTAGCTCTAGTCTAAACTTTATATCTACAGGATTGGATGTGGGAATGCCAACCTCAGCTATTATCATATGACTTTCTCATGGCTATTCAATATTCATGAATTTACATACTTTCAACAGTTCCTAAAGATCACATTAGGACCCACTGGTGTGTCGTGGTTGAACTGCATTCTGACATACAGATTATTTAGAGGGTCACAAGAATATTGGGTGAGTCACTCCCAGCACTAAAAGGTTTGGAAAGTACTTTCCCCAAATACTCTTCATATCTCTGTACAATAGCTATATTAAGCTGATCCTCCACTGTGGCTATCATACAGCCAGAGAACCATAAGGACAGAGTTCTCACGATGTCAAGACCCAGTGTGGTGGGAACAACCTCTTATTCCAATAGAGAGGCACTGATCACGTCCCCTGTCGCCCTCCACTCTGCTCCGCCACAATGTGTTTTTTATACACACTGCCGTTTTGTGTGTGCACTGTATTATTCCCTTACTGTTTATTTTCTAACAAAACACAATTTCTATTGTCTGGTGACGGAGACCTCTCTTACACATTGTGCCTCTGCACGTATCGGCACCGTGCCTCTATGTATTCGCATGTGAACCTTTTAGGCCTTTTGGCTAGTTTTTTCCCAGATGAACTTTTTGGTACAAATCAGAAAGAGATAATTTTTCCAGAACCTTCTCTTGACTTCAAGCGTCATCCTCAAGCAACACTGCCATCTGGTGTTGAGATCTGCTCTTGGGGGGGTTAGTGTGTTCAGACCTGCTGAGTGTGTCAGGATACAGCTCCATGGAAGCTGGATATACAATCATGCTTCAAATCTAGGCCCAAGCTTTCATTGGGCCTGTTTGGGTCAGGATGAGTTTCATTGTGTTGGGTGTCTTTATATAACATTCGTTCTATTTTACAGTATTTCAGTATGTTTTGGACTTTACA
>NC_036851.1:27692301-27906336 GCF_002910315.2 Salvelinus sp. IW2-2015
CATTCTTTATTAGATGTTGCGTGGGCGTGTCTTCATCTCCACACTCTTAAAGGAGTAGCGCTCTCCACTGTGGCTGTCTGTCAGGATGTACCAGGTGCCCCAGTAAATGCCGTTGGTCAGCCCGCTGTAGCGCCCGCGGTAGTACCGTCCATTCAGGTTAGCCGCCAGGCAAGCATCGAACCACCAGCCCGCACCGTAGTACTGCGCACAGTTCCCCGAGGTGTAGCGGTCGTGATCACGGTCGTTGGTGCTGAACGGTCGGCCGTCGTGGTTGTAGCGTTTGCTGTAGCTCAGGGCATTTCCCGCGTCACCAGAGTACTCCCGTGCTGTCAGACGGTACCTGGGAGAAGGAGAGACAACATTTACTCAGCGTTCATAACCAAGTGGGAAGGTGGTATTTACTACATACGACTAGGAAAATACACTTGAACGCCCCTCCAACTGGTAATTACTAGTGGGACACTCCTCTATCATCCCTGATCTCCGTCTTCTCCCACATACTGACCTCTGATGTCACCTACTAAGGAAATTACCTCAATAACAGGATTTTCGGCAGTTAAATCCAACAACAAAATACAATTTATAAAAAGCTATCTATTAAAAGTGTTTTTGAACAAAATAATTAGAACAATAGAGCACGACAGCTGTACTTTTAGTTGATGGTTGCCGCAACTTGTTAGCCATTAGCCAATCTCAATGAGTTCAAAGCATGTGAATGCATCCAACTCATATTTATTACTTCACATCTGGAAAATGCCACCTTCCCACTTGGTTATGAACACAGCATAACACCATGAGTGTATTAGTGTATTATATGTTAAAGAGATACTATGTTCACTCCAAAATCAAAGTTTGTCAGATGTTTACTGATGTCAAAAGGGGTCTAATGTTGAGATGAGTCCACGTCATACTCCATCAGTTGTGTAGATCCAGATACTTGCATTAAAGATAGGCACTGTCTAATTTCAGGCTGTGCCTATCCTCCCATTCAGATGCCGTGGGACCTGAACTGATCTTGACATTATCCCACTTTTGTAAAATAAAATAAAAATATATTTGGTAATCTTTGATTTTGAGGAAAACTATTTATTTAATTTGTGTATAATATACACTGTATATCTTAGTCTTCCTATCTATCTGTGTGTTTCCATTACTTCTGTGTCTCTGTTGCCACTCTAAAGGTGTTGTAGGTGGCTTGGCGTTTCTGCTTGTGCCAGTCCTCCAGTTGAATACGCAGTAGGTGTTGACCAGTGTTGGTGAGAGCATGCAGCGCTGCGTTCCCTAGCCAGTGTTCTCCCTGTGGGGAACCAAAACCCTCGCGGTACTCCTGCCACGTCCGATTGAAGTCCACCGAGCCATCTCTCCGACGCTGGAACATCGTCCACCCTCCGCCTGCCGTCTCCATGTCACACTCTGCCTGGGGAGAGGCAAAGGTAACAACTCTTGGACATCCGACGCAATAATGATGAAGATTCCCTGACCATTGCCAATAATAGAGAGAATATACGGGGTGATTATTGAGATACAGTATGTAACGCATTGAGACATTTTTCTGTAATCAGTGGCCTTGTGGTTTGAGATTGGAAGGTTGGGAGTTCCATCCCCAGCCGAGTCATACCAAAGACTGTAAAAATGGAACACGGTGCGTCTCTGCTTAGCACTCAGCAGTAAAGAGATATATTTGGGGTAAGGCCCTGTGATAGACTAGCATCCTGTCCAGGGGGTGTACCTGTACATCAAGCTGCCTTATGCTACAGAAACAGGAGATAGGCTCCTGCTCCTGTGAGCCGTTCTAGCTTGCACAAGCAAGGCTACTTTACTACTGTAATCTGTAACGTCAGCTCCCTCCTTGTCTGTTTTTTCTCGCTGTATGTTCCCCTCCAAGCTCTACAGATGGTGCATAACACACATACAGTAAACAGGTTGTTTGCATTTTGTGTGTGTAAGTATTAGGTGGTACCTCGACTGCAGGTCTGTGTGGGTCAGGCTGGATGGTGTAGATTCCGTTCTCTCTGATCCCCAAATGATAGATCTCAGCACAGTCCTGAGGATGCAGCCTCGCTGAGGGGGCCACTGCAACACACACACACACTTGCGCTCTTACATCTGTATATTTTGTACGCACATGCGCACACATGCACTCAAGTACACACTCACACACACACACACACACACACACACACACACACACACACACACACACACACACACACACACACACACACAGAGACACAACTCCCCCCCCCCACACACACACACACACACACACACACACACACACACACACACACACACACACACACACACACACACACACACACACACACACACACACACACACACACACACTGCTCTCACCTGTTGGAGGGTGTTGTGTGATGCTTCTCAATAGTAGTAGCAAGTCTTTCTCTCCCTCTCTCCCAACCGCTGCCCCCTCTAAACACATAAAACAAGAAGAGGTTGTGTGAGATTGAGGACCCATCCCACTGTAGTTACATATAGCAGTTATCTTCTGATCTGTTGTAGAAGTTATATGGTGGTTTTGTGAAGGTTAAAGAGTTGTGCACTGGGTTGTGAGATACCAGTGAACTATCTATCTGCCTTACTCATCCCACACAGAGCCTTGCATTCCTGTGCACTCACCTCTGACCGGCACAGACCAGGCCTCACTACGACTTTGTTAACTGTGAGTGTGTGTGGCCCTCTAATGAGATAGGAGAGACACCGTCATTGTGTGGAGAGGGATCAAGAGAATGAACAGGAGGATACACAGAAAGAGAGAAGATAGGTAGTAACAATGTGTGCATCTGTGTGTGTATGTGTGTGTGTGTGTGTTCGCCATGCTCCTCACCCAGTCGTCTGGCCATAGCCCTGAGGGCCTGGCTGTGACAGTGGAGGTCACACTCTGTCAGCACTGCAGCCATCAGAGCCAGAATGGCCACTAGCGTGTCCCCTCCCTGGCCTCCCTGGTCCCTGGGGGCCCCCGGCTCCTGGAAGGAATGCATACATCGCTGCAACTGGAACAGACGCTCCGACACATCCCCTGCCTGCAGAGACCACACACAGCATTACAGTCATGACATGACACACACACACAAGCATGTACCAGCATTTACAGTCACATCACACAAACACAAACCGACACTAAGGCATGCAAAGTAGATGACTGCCACAGACTCAATCACTCAGTCACGCTTACATCCCTCCTAGCCATGTCAGTGGAACACCTGTCATTGCATGAGCTCAGCAAAGCCATATGATGAGGACATTTATAAACCCAAGCCTAATTTTACTCTCTCTTTGATTGTTATCTTTGGAAAGCATCTGTCAAGTGGTGCCAAGTGAAGGGTGCCCCTAATCCCCAGAGTAGGGACCTGTTGCCCGCTCTCCACATACTATACCACTGACACTAATGCTTACGACACCAGACACTACCCACTGGGCACAGAYGTCAATTCAACGTCTATTTCACGTTGGTTCTATATAATTTCATTTAAATTACGTGGAAACATTGATTCAACCAATGTGTACCCAGTGGGTGTCTATGCCACTATGCTATAGAGTTGGGCTCAATTCCATTTCAAATGGCTGAGTGACGTTATGTCCATTGTCACTGTTTCAGCGGCCTAAACTTTACACCCCTGCCACACAAACAAGAGGGACATGGTGTGTCAGACTCAGAGACTCTGCACCAGCATTATCTAATCACCCCTACCGAGCAAACATTGTCCAGGCCTTCCTCTGTGCCACCCAGCTCAGAATGCTCATTGTTTGGTGTGTACAATACCTGAGTCAGTTATATCAATACCTCACTCATTCTACTGGGAAAAGCACAGGAAATGACCTCAGATTGACCTGGTGATGTCACTCACCTCGGGCTGGACCTGTCGGACTTCTTGTCTGTGTTCCTCCCTCAGAGGGGGGTCGGAGGCAGCCAGGGGGGCAACCACCACCCTGCAGCCCGCCGTCCCCGGGCTCCCCTCACACCCCCCTGACCCTATCCTCGCAGGCGGAGCGGCCACCAGACTGTCCCTGCAAGGGGGGTGGGGACAGACCGGGGGTGCGTCTGGGGGGGACAACACGGCCCCCACACACAGGGACAGCAGTAGTGGGACCACGCCGATTGAGCCCAGTAGAATCATGGGAAAACTCCTAAAAGAATTTGAAAAGCTGGCAGAATTCAGTCTCTCAGGCACCTCTGAGTTTCGCCGTTTACTGTGCCTCCCGACACCGGTTTTCACCTTAAAGCTGTTCCGCCTTGCCAGCCTCTTGGATTTGGGTGCCCACACCTCTTTGGTGYCACTTGTCCTTATTTTTTCTTTTTTGTTGTACTTGATGGGTTTCTACTCCACTCCTGAGTCTGTTGGCTTGATGCTTTGTTTGAAGCCTTGGATGGTGTCCCTCCACTCTCTGCTCATATAACCTTCTTCTATTTCTGTGTGAACTTCTTCATCTTTTTCTGTCTCTCCATGTCTATCTCTTTTTTTGATCTAATCTTACTGTAATCCCGATCTCTGTGTCTGTCTCTTTCTATCTATATACCTATTTCATCCTCTCGACTTCTCTTCCTATTTTTTCTCTCTCCCTCTGTTTCTCTTTCTCTCTCTCTTTCTGTTAGTGAGGTTCTTTTGGCTCAAATTCCTAGATAACTGCGCCTCTCTTTGCTGTCTGGCACGCACTAACGCACACACCTCCTGATTCACACATACACACGCACGGACACATGCACGGACACACGGTCACACACAATCCATCCATCTCCTTGACCCATTCCCTCTCTCTCTCTCTCTCTCTCTGACTCTCTCGCTCTCTCCCTCTCTCTCTCTGACTCTCTCTCTCTCCCTCTCACACAGTTTATGGACACAGAAACCAGAGGAGTGTTCGAGGAGCTTGTTGTAGAGTTGCATCCCTATCTCAAATGAACAGACATTTTCAGTACACTGGATTTTTACTCGCCTCTCCATTTGTCTCTTATCTCACACACATGCTCAAGTCACATGTTCCTCCCCCTCCTACCTCCCTCTCTCTTTTTCTCCTCTCTCTCTCTCTCTCTCTCTATCTTTCCATCTGACAGTCAGTGCCTGCCTTTAACTCTCCCCTGATAATGTGTGTCTGTGTGAAAAATGTGTATGTGTATATTTGTGACGTTTTTCCTCCAAGAGGCCAAATCCTTTCTAGCACTACCCTCTCTTGTATATCCTCCCCCCATACCTTTACTTTATTGCTGGACGTGTTTACCAACTAAGTTCCTACCAGGTCTTAAGACTAGGCACTCAATAGTGTAGAGCAGTCAGGAATTCGTCCATTAACACTAGGGTCATCCCGACTCATTAGCAGTGGTGTAAAGTACTTAAGTACTTAAGTAGTTTTTGGGAGTATCTGTACTTTACTTTACTATTTATATTTTGGGCAACTTTTACTTCACTACATTCCGAAAGAAAATAACGTACTTTTTACTCCCTACATTTTCCCTGACACCCAAAAGTGCTCGTTACATTTTGAATGCTTAACAGGACAGGAAAATTGTCCAATTCACACACTTATCAAGAGAACATCCCTGGTCATCCCTACTGCCTCTGATCTGGCAGACTCACTAAACACAAATGCATCTTTTGTAAAATATGTCTGAGTATTGGAGTGTGCCCCTGGCTATACGTACTTTTAAAAACAAGAAAATGGTGCCGTCTGCTTTGCTTAAAATACAAGTGATTTGAAATGATTTATACATTTACTTTTGATACTTAGAACCAAATACTTTTAGACATTTACTCAAGTCGTACTTTAAGTAAAACTTCCACTTTTAGTTGAGTAACTTTCTATTAAGGTATCTATACTTTTACTCAAGTATGGCAATTGGGTACTTTTTCCACCACTGCTCATTAGGATGTGCCAAATGGACGCACTAACAGAATACACACCCCACGAACACACAGTCTGCCCACAGCCAAGGGGCAAAGACACTTCCAGTGAACTGACCCCCATTCCCTTTGGCCTTTTCCCTTTCACTGTCAGACAGTTTGCATACTTCAACCACGCCCCCCCCCCCCCCAGTACGTGTTCAGTCAGTCAGGAATGGAGAGCAGTCCATCATCCCTGTCCCAGTGTCCCTTCTTTGAATGCACAGACAAGCATGGAGGACTGAATGACTTCAGGGAGTTCAGGATCTCAGAAAATATCAGGGTAAGACTGGACACAACAGCACTTTGATGATGAAGTACAGAGCTGAGCAGCTGCATTCTAGATAAAAAAACAGACATAGAACAGAACCTTGAGTTAGAATCAGAGAGTTCTATTAAGGAGCCTTGATTGAATATAATTGTATATTTGACTTATGAGATTCATTATACAAATCATTCAGCTGCAGACAGTAGATACAACAGAGAGTAGCTCCTCAACATCTGTGGTGATGATGATGCTCAGGCAAGATAGTAATTATGAGTAGATCAGTTCTATCAAAAGGCCCCCCCAAAAAATCAGTACTGGAGATGATTTTTGGCCTGCACAAGAACGCCCTCTTCACCACTATTCAGAGCCTCTGCCAGAAATTAACGAAGACTGCCCTCTAGTGGTGCTCATATTTGCTGTCTTCATCACAGAAATGTGATAATAACCAATAGCGCTCCTAAACTACATTTTCAGCCCTACATAAAAAACAAAATAGGCTACTCTTCCAGATAAAGGCTAGGGGATATATTATGCTATGGACTATATACTACAAATGTGTGGTATGTTTCGAGACAGTCTGCTTTGGGTAGTCTGCTGTTCTTTTTTCCAAAACAAAATGTATCTTCCATAAAGACATGTTTAGGTGCTGTCTGCTTCTCTCCTAATGCTCATGGTGTTCTTTAGCCTGGCATGTTATATCAGCGCAAATGTGCTATTGCAATTTGGAGAACTTTAAGAAGAGATACATTTGTACAGTCAAAAAAAGCTAAGGTATTTACAAACTTACTATAGATCCATCTCTGGTGCAGTAAGTGGGCGTGGTGTATCCTGTTTGTGCGTGATTACGTTACAGCGCGGTGACGCAAGACTAGTTGTTTTGGAGGAAGTGAGAGAAAAAAAATCAGTCGCGAAAAGAAACCAGGGCAAAAGACAAGACAACAAAATCTGAACAAAAATTATATAGCTAGATATATGTATTTACACTAATGTGAAGGGAATCTGAAAATACTTATCGGGGAAGCTGAATATCAAAGAGAGATAAGCATCGCAAGCTGCAGAAACCAACTCGATACATTAACATTTTAACTGTGCAATCTAGCTAACGCATTAACTAGCTATCTATTTTGCTCGTGACAGTTATTCAAATTCAACAAGAGGCTCACCTGAGTCGATACAGCGGCCTGGTGTGTTGGAAGTTGAAGGTAAGCTCTGAGATGTAATTAACTAGCTAATGACTGCGACATAATATAACATTATTTCATACGGAAAGCTTTTGTTCATGGTCTAACGGGGGAATAAAAGAAATGGGCGACCGTCATAGTGGGGCGGCCTCTTGCAGACGAATTGAGCAATAGGTCGGGGACGGTGTAGCCGTGGGCCTCCTGTCCTGTCAGCTCCGACGGAGTGAACATTGCGTTCTAATGTGGACATGACCGAAAATATTTTCTGTTGTCCATTAATAACCACTTGAAATGGAGTTTGAACAACAACGACGCCGCAAATTGTAGTTTCAGTACATTCCAAATAGCTAAGCTTCCATGGTTCAAAACAACATTTTATGGAACATTACATATCATTTCTTTGTACAAAAGATTGATTCATGCATTGTTTGTTTGATATGTCACACGTAGGATCTCAGTGAGTCGGTTGTAAAACAAACGTCTTGTCGGTCGTGAGCTTGTGGAAATCTTTCTCCCATGTGATCCGACTTCTATAATGCAGTGTCATGGGTTGCAGATTAGGCGAGGACTGGGGTTGTTACAGTAACAACTAACTTTACAGTAGGATTCCTATAAATACAACTTAACAATTATACTGGTTTATATTATGACAAATATTAATTTGTATGTTGGTTATATTCAGTTAGTGTTGGTTATAGTTCCACTACAACATAGGCATGATACTGTGCTTTCCAGCTAGACATTTTGTCAGCATAGAGATGACCTTTCCCCTCGTTAGAGCATCACTGTGTCACACTCACAGTATCTCCAGCTGCGGGAGTCACACTAGCAGGGACTCAGGTGCAGCTGTCAACCTGGTACCATTGAGGGTGTTAAGTATGTGACATGTTTGGAAATGAGTTAATCTCATCAGGGTTATTTATGCACAACACATCTAGCCTATATTTAGACTTTGTTTGTGTCTGAATGTGCCGCTGTATCTGGGTGTATGTGCATACAAATCACTGAAGTAACTGGTTCCAGCTGTCTCTCCACCTCTCCCTCCCTGTGCAGTGTTTAGAATCCAACATCATGGACAGAGGGCATCAGACCATAACCAAAGAACACTGTTTGGGATTTGCTGGAGTCATCATGTTATGCATGATGTCATGCTACTCCCACAAGAGAACAATGCATACTATATTAATGACCATGAAATGTGAAATATAACCATGATTTACTGCCTAGTCTAGCGATCACAGTCAGACGATCAACCCAGTATTTTAGGAATCCATTCTTCACGTTATGGAGAACCTCTATACATGCTGGAACTCAAGGCTACCTGACCCCTAGCCTCTCTGAGTTGGAGGTCAATGGTCAGTAGTCTTCTCTGGTAGTCATGTAGGAGACTGTGGTGTTGGCATGCACAGTGGGGCATCCTGAAGGGCTGTTCTCCACGCTCCAGAGTCAATACACTGGCCCTGTTCGAATGCTTTAAAAGTTTGCTCTTTATTCCTTGTTTCCTTTGGGTAAACACAGGTCATAAGTGTTGGATAGCCAATGAGTTCTTCAAAGAAGTCAGAAAGCGAGGATTTTCATCAAAGTATTCAAAAATGGCCCCTACCTCACCACACTTCACTAGTTAACCTGTCTAGGACCGGGGTTCCGAACCCCTCGCCAACAGCCAATGAAATTGCAGGGCGCCAAATTCAATCAACAGAAATCTCATAATTCAAATTTCTCAAACATACAAGTATTAGACACCATTTTAAATATAAAATTCTCGTTAATCCAACCGCAGTGTCCGATTTCAAAAGGGCTTTTTGGCGAAAGCAGAACATATCATTATATTAGGTCAGCAACTAGTCACAGAAAGCATACAGCGATTTTCCAACCAAAGAGAGGAGTCACAAAAAGCAGAAATAGAGATACAATTAATCACTAACCTTTGATATTCTTCATCAGATGACACTCCCGGGACAACGTTACGCAATACATGTAGGTTTTGTTCGATCAAGTTCATATTTATATCCAAAAACCTGAGTTTACATTTGGCTTTGCCTCCAAAACATCCTGTGAATTTGCACAGAGCCACATCAATTTACAGAAATACTCATAATAAACATCGATAAAAGATACAAGTGTTATTCACAGAATTAAAGATATACTTCTCCTTAATGCAACCGCTGTGTTAGATTTCAAAAACACTTTACGGAAAAAACACACCATGCTATAATCTGAGTACAGCGCTCAGAGCCCAAATAAGCCATAAAGATATCCGCCATGTTTTGGAGTCAACAGAAGTCAGAATAGCATTATAAATATTCACTTACCTTTGATGATCTTCATCAGAATGCACTCCCAGGAATCCCAGTTCCAAAATAAATGTTTGATTTGTTCGATAAAGTTCATAATTTATGTCCAAACACCTCCTTTTTATTAGCGCGTTTAGCCCAGTATTCCAAATTCAAGAGGCGCGATCACTAGGAGCAGACAAAAAGTTCCTTTACAGTCCGTGGAAACATGTCAAACGAAGTATAGAATCAATCTTTAGGATGTTTTTAACAAATCTTCAATAATGTTCCAACCGGAGAATTCCTTTGTCTTCAGAAATGCAATGGAACTCCAGCTAACTCTCACATGAGCGCGCATGGTCAGCTCGTGGCACTCTGGGAGAGACCTTACTCAATCCCCTCTCATTCACCCCCACTTCACAGTAGAAGCATCAAACAAGGTTCTAAAGACGGTTGACATCTAGTGGAAGCCGTAGGAAGTGCAATATGACCCCATAGACACTGTGTATTCGATAGGCCAAGAGTTTAAAAAAACTACAAACCTCAGTTTTCCCACTTCCTGGTTGGATTTTTCTCAGGTTTTCGCCTGCCATGTGAGTTCTGTTATACTCACAGACATCATTCAAACAGTTTTAAAAACGTCAGAGTGTTTTCTATCCAAATCTACTAATAATACGCATATATTAGCAACTGGGACTGAGTAGCAGGCAGTTTACTCTGGGCACGCTTTTCATCCAAATGTGAAAATGCTGCCCCCTATCCCAAACAAGTTAATGGAGAGCAGAGCAGGAGGACTGAAGGGGTTCTTGTACTCAGAGGAGAACTAGAGTGTTTGGCCAACTCTGGTGTCTGAGCAGTGCCGTAAGTTAAGACTGTTTGTAAATATAGCCGCCATTTGTCATTATCATATTAATGTTGGATTTATGAGTATGGCTAAACAATCTTTAAATGTCTCACAGGTGGAGCAGTTGTCTGTAGTTAGATGTCTGCTGGCGGTCGCCTATGGGTTGTATTATGAGTACAGATCCAGAGGCCTAGTTAGTAGGTTATCAATAGAAACACAGGGCTTGTTAATGGCTATGGCTTGTTCACAGACCGAGACTAAAAGTGGATCACAGGTCCTGGACACGAAGGGTCACTTACCCTGTTTCTAGGCTTTGACCCCACAGAGCCACAGCTGGTACAATACACACAGAGAGAGAGAGAAAGACAGTGACCACTGTCCAGGGGGTTGTGTAAGTGTTGTTATTTTGGAACTTTTTTTTTTACAAGTATCAGCTCTGAAAATGGAGAGAAGTGTCAGGCTTTGGGCAGATGGGACATCCCTGTGTTTCACTTAATTAATTAAGGGTGAGTGGAGTGAGGGCTGTGGATGGATGGTAGGCTTGGGCGGTATACCGTGGTATTTGTACATAGCCGTTTAGAAGGCCAGCATCTCGGAGTCGCCTCTTCACTGTTGACGTTGAGACTGGTATTTTGTGGGTACTATTTAATGAAGCTGCCAGTTGAGGACTTGTGAGGCGTCTGTTTCGCAAATTAGACACTCTAATGTACTTGTCCTCTTGCTCAGTTGTGTACCGGGGCCTCCCACTCCTCTTTCTATTCTGGTTAGTGCCAGTTTGCGCTGTTCTGTGAAGGGAGTAGTACACAGCGCTGTACGAGATCTTCAGTTTCTTGGCAATTTCTCGCATGGAATAGCCTTAATTTCTCAGAACAAGAATAGACTGACGAGTTTCAGAAGAAAGGTCTTGTTTCGGGCCATTTAAAGCCTGTAATCGAACCCACAAATGCTGATGCTCCAGATACTCATCTAGTCTAAAGAAGGCCAGTTGTATTGCTTCTTTAATCAGAACAACAGTTTTCAGCTGTGCTAACATATTTGCAAAAGGGTTTTCTAATGATCAATTAGCCTTTTAAAATGATAAACTTGGATTAGCTAACACAATGTGCCATTGGAACACAGGATTGATGGTTGCTGATAATGGGCCTCTGTACGCCTATGTAGATATTCCATTAAAAAATCAGCCGTTTCCAGCTACAATAGTCATTTACAACATTAACAATGTCTACATCCTCTTTCTGATCAATTTGATATTTTAATGGACAAAAAAATTGCTTTTCTTTCAAAAACAAGGACATTCCTAAGTGACCCCAAACTTTTGAACGGTAGTGTACATATACATATACAGTACCAGTCAAAAGTTTGGACACCTACTCATTCCTGGGTTTTTCTTTATTTTTTATATTTTCTACATCTTAGCATTCTCTCAACCAGCTTCATGAGGTAGTCACCTGGAATGCATTTCAATTAACAGGTGTGTCTTAAGTTATTTTGTGAAATTTCTTTCCTTAATGCGTTTGAGCCAATCAGTTGTGTTGTGACAAGGTAGGGGTGGTATACAGAAGATAGCCCTATTTGGTAAAATACAAAGTTCATTATATGGCAAGAACAGCTCAAATAAGCAAGAAATGACAGTCCATCATTACTTTAAGACATGAAGGTCAGTCAATCTGGTAAATTGTGAGATGCAGAGTAGGTGAACGGATGAACTCTGCATGTGTGGTTCCCACCGTGAAGCATGGAGGTGTGATAGTGTGGGGGTACTTTGCTGGTGACACTGGGATTTATTTAGAATTCAAGGCACACTTAACCAGCATGGCTACCACAGCATTCTGCAGCGACACACCATCCCATATCATMTGTTTTTCAACAGGACAATGACCCAACACACCTCCAGACCTTGTAAGGGCTATTTGACCAAGATGGAGAGTGATGGAGTTCTGCATCAGATAACCTGGCCTCCACAATCACCCAACCTCAAGCCAATTAAGATGGTTTGGGATGAGTTGGAAGAGTGAAGGAAAAGCAGCCAACAAGTGCTCAGCATATGTGGGAACTCCTTCAAGACTGTTGGAAAAGCATTCCAGGTGAAGCTGGTTAAGAGAATGCCAAGAGTGCAAAGCTGTCATCAAAGCAAAGGGTGGCTTGTAGAAGACTATGGCTGTGCTGTGGCATAGCCTTGTTTTGTTAATTTAGTAGACAAGATGCTCGTTTTTTCCTGAGTCCTTGTCAAGTCACAGCTATTTTATAGTAAAAAAATATATGATTTAATATAACAGAATTTAAATTGACCAGAATATTTTTCCTAATAAAAAAAGTTTCCAGTRCGMAKYRMTKCGYATCTCGTGCCTGGAACAGTTATTCTCTGTGATCATTTAAAACGGGTCTCAATTTAGCGAGTTGAAAGACAATTTTTTTTCTGTGTTACAAACCAAAATGTGTCTTTTCAATATACAGATATTCGATTTAGTTTATTCTGCCTGTTCTTTGGAATTTTCAAAATGGATGAACAATTCCACATTGAACACTGCATGGGGATGAATTATGGCCAGGACATCTGCTTGGTGAGTAGGCCCAGGCTTAATGATTCTGATGAAAATATGCTCTGTCTTTGTCAAGCTAATGTTTTTGCATATTTTCAGTGTGGAACCTGTCTATGTTTTTATAGGCATTTATTTCTGTTGGCCTAACGGGATCTTGTGTGCGCACTCAGCACATGTGAGTGAATGAGACACAGAGGGGGAAGAACAGTGTGATGTTTGACTTGGTTTCTTTTTTGTTGTGCCCCGCCAATGCACATGTACAAATGGAACACTAGAGTCAAAGCAAATTAAAGTGGTCAAGACAATTTCACTTGCCCGTTCGGGCAGCCACAAATCACATTCCACCAAATAGTTTTACAGTATTGAATTAAAAAAATCTCTGGTTGAAGGTCGAGATTTGACGTCCGTTCAAGTACTTGAGTACTTGATTACTCATGCCCATCCCTACCTGCAAATAGTTTGTCAGAGACTGTATGAAATGTTCACATTGTCCTTGTTAGCATTTAGGTAGAGTTCTCTATGGGATTGTATACGTATTTGTTAGCATTGTTAACCTTCGGATTCGAGGCTGTGTGGTCTGAAAGTAGTGCCCCTGTCCAGTGCCAGTATTACCGAATATCCCTGTATGGCACAAGGTTGGTATGACAGTCTGGAGACCGCCCAAGCCTAATGGATAGTACATGCAGGGGAATGTTGGGGATTGTGTAGCGGTAGCCTAAACAGTCATGTCTTTCCTCCTAAATTAATAACTGGCTAGTTACTCTCTTTGTTTAGACGGACATATATCTTGATGGTAATAGGCCGGACAAAGGCTGTTGTACTCATTCATCTGACTGTTGGCCTGGCTGTTACATTGTTGTTTCCCATGATAAACACAAGATGGATTTGAATGGGTCACTCATCATTGTTTCAGTATAACATTGGGGGGCTTTTCTATTATCCCTTATCTCAGTCAGTGCCAGATAGGACTGGGCTGGGTTCTTTCCCATGACACTGCACCAGGTGTGTGTGCCTTTGTGAGAGATCTCACCTAGATTTCTCCATTGAGAGAATGTGCCCTCAAAGTTAGGATGTTTGCCATTAGTATTGAAGCATAATCACTTATTAAAACTGCAGTTTGGGAACGGCCACCCTGGAAGTGATTGGGAAAGAGTAGAGTTTTATGGTTGTGTCGTTCTCTCGCCTTTGACGGGAAACATGATCTAGTCCTCAGACTCTGTGTGTGGTGTGTGTGTGTGTGTGTGTGAGAGAGAGATTAGGGAACACATGACTGGAATGGAGTTCAAGTCTGATGCCCAGTGGAATAGCACTGACTATACAGTACACACAGTGCTAAATCACACACATTATAGCATTTTCTGACGCTCATTGTGCGAAGCTATGGATTTCAACTAGAGGTCGACCGATTATGATTTTTCAACACCGATACCGATTGTTGGAGGACAAAAAAAGCCGATGCCGATAAAAAAAATAAAAAWAAGTATTTATATATATATATATATATATACACTGCTCAAAAAAATAAAGGGAACACTAAAATAACACATCCTAGATCTGAATGAATGAAATATTCTTATTAAAAACTTTTTTCTTTACATAGTTGAATGTGCTGACAACAAAATCACACAAAAATTATCAATGGAAATCTAATTTATCAACCCATGGAGGTCTGGATTTGGAGTCACACTCAAAATTAAAGTGGAAAACCACACTACAGGCTGATCCAACTTTGATGTAATAAGACAAAATGAGGCTCAGTAGTGTGTGTGGCCTCCACGTGCCTGTATGACCTCCCTACAAYGCCTGGGCATGCTCCTGATGAGGTGGCGGATGGTCTCCTGAGGGATCTCCTCCCAGACCTGGACTAAAGCATCCGCCACTCCTGGAAGTCTGTGGTGCAACGTGGCGTTGGTGGATGGAGCGAGACATGATGTCCAGATGTGCTCAATTGGCTTCAGGTCTGGGAACGGGCGGGCCAGTCCATAGCTCAATGCCTTCTCTTGCAGGAAACTGCTGACACACTCCAGCCACATGAGGTCTAGCATTGTCTTGCATTAGGAGGAACCCAGGGCCAACCGCACCAGCATATGGTCTCACAAGGGTCTGAGGATCTCATCTCGGTACCTAATGGAGTCAGGCTACCTCTGGCGAGCCCATGGAGGGCTGTGTGGCCCCAAAGAAATGCCACCCCACACCATGACTGACCCACCGCCAAACCGGTCATGCTGGAAGATGTTGCAGGCAGCAGAACGTTCTCCACTGCGTCTCCAGACTGTCACGTCTGTCACATGTGCTCAGTGTGAACCTGCTTTCATCTGTGAAGAGCACAGGGCGCCAGTGGCAATTTGCCAATCTTGGTGTTCTCTGGCAAATGCCAAACGTCCTGCACGGTTGTTGGCTGTAAGCACAACCACCTGTGGACGTCGGGCCCTCATACCACCCTCATGGAGTCTGTTTCTGACCGTTTGAGCAGACACATGCACATTTGTGGCCTGTGGAGGTCATTTTGCAGGGCTCTGGCAGTGCTCCTCCTTGCACAAAGGCGGAGGTAGCGGTCCTGCTGCTGGTGGTTTTTCTCTACGGCCTCCTCAACGTCTCCTGATGTACTGGTTTGTCCTGGTAGCGCCTCCATGCTCTGGACACTACGCTGACAGACAACAGCAAACCTCTTCGCCACAGCTCGCATTGATGTGCCATCCTGGATGAGCTGCACTACCTGAGCACTTGTGTGGTTGTAGACTCCGTCTCATGCTACCACTAGAGTGAAGCACCGCCAGCATTCAAAAGTGACAAAACATCAGCCAGGAAGATAGGAACTGAGAAGTGGTCTGTGGTCACCACCTGCAGAACACTCCTTTATTGGGGGTGTCTTGCTAATTGATATAATTTCCACCTGTTGTCTATTCCATTTGCACAACAGCATGTGAAATTTATTGTCAATCAGTGTTGCTTCAAGTGGACAGTTTATTTCACAGAAGTGTGATGACTTGGAGTTACATTGTGTTGTTTAAGTGTTACTAAATTTTTGAGCAGTGTATATAATATAATATATCATACACACACACACTTTTGTAATAATGACAATTGCAACAATACTGAATGAACAATGACATTTTTTTTACTTAATATAATACATAAATAAAATCTATTTAGTCTCAAATAACATGAGAACATATGTTAAAACGAACCACCAGCTTTCATGGGTCTTCAATATTCCCAGTTAAGAAGTTTTGGGTTGTAGTGTAGAAAGCAGAGCTTGTCTGCATGGACCCCTGTCAGTCTGCTCCTCCGCGAAACACAGACCTTATTTGAAGTAGATCAAGACATTCTCTATGGAAGACATGAACGGTAAAATAACGAAGGAACCCCTTTCAAGTTCAGCCGCAAGTTATTACAGGAATTATAACGCGTCGACTATTTCTTTCTAAACCATATACCTTTGACTAATCCGGAAACTATCTCCTCGAAAACAAAACGTTTATTCCGTTCCATATTTTAGATAACGGGTGGCATCCACGAGTCTAAATATTCCTGTTACATTGCACAATCTTCAATGTTATGTCATAATTACGTAAAATTCTGGCAAATTAGTTCGCAAAGAGCCAGGCGGCCCAAACTGTTGCATATACCCTTACTCTGCGTGCAATGAACGCAAGAGAAATGACACAATTTCACCTGGTTAATATTGCCTGCTAACCTGGACTTCTTTTAGCTAAATATGCAGGTTTAAAAATATATACTTGTGTATTGATTTTAAGAAAGGTATTGATGTTTATGGTTAAGTACACATTGGAGCAATGACAGTCATTGATTGATTGTTTTTTATAAGATAAGTTTAATGCTAGCTAGCAATTTACCTTAGCTTACTGCATTCGCGTAACAGGCAGGCTCCTCGTGGAGTGCAATGTAATCAGGTGTTAGAGCATTGGACTAGTTAACTGTAAGGTTGCAAGATTGGATCCCCCGAGCTGACAAGGTTAAAAATCTGTCGTTCTGCCTCGTTCCTAGGCCGTCATTGAAAATAAGAATGTGTTCTTAACTAACTTGCCTAGTTAAATAAAGGTGTAAAAAGAAAAATTWATAATTGGCAAATCGGCGCCCAAAAATACCGATTTCCGATTGTTATGAAAACTTGAAATCGACCCCGATTTAATCGGTCGACCTCTAATTTCAACCCCAGCAATCAGTTTGAAACTATTTGAAAAATATAAAATGTCTAGAGAAATCAGGTCAATATACTTGCAAGAACTACKTTTTTCCAGGTGTGTGCATGTTTTTGTGTTTAGGTAGGGCAGGGGTGTCAAACTAATTTGCCCCGGGGGCCCGTTTGGTCTTCACCATGGTCTGGACCCCAGTAGGGCCTTGCTGAAAATGTGTTATTTCCTCGCTGTCAAAATGTGCAAATAATGATCCGCTATCCATAATTTCTGGAATTTCGGATGCTCCCTTATTAGCTTTAGTTTTGATGATTGTTAGCGAGTTGGACACATTGAACATACATTATAATGTCTACACAGTTTCGATTTGGTTTTAGTCATTTGGAAGAAAAAATTATACAAAATATATATAATTTTTTAACTAAGACATCATGGCGGGCCTTATTAAATCATCGTGTGCGTGCGTGCATAGTCCAAGTCCTGGGTTGTATCCAAATAATCAACTTTCTCCCAAAGTATGGATTTGAAAGGAAATGCCTGGTAAATGGAAACTCCCTCTTGGCCTACATCAATACAATGCTTTTAAATGTGTAGGGAGTAGTGMACGAGTGCACACTTCAGGAGGAAGGAGAGATTGAGACGCAACCCTGATTTTGTGCGTGTGGTCTCTCATCAGACACGACAGAATGACGTCCAGGAAGAAAGTGCTCCTGAAAGTCATCATCCTTGGGGATTCTGGGTTAGTCACCGAGTATTTGTGTTCTCTTCCTGTTTGACCAGTGTTTCGTTTTCCACTTTGATAATAGACTGCTGTTTGGGTATTCCAGATTCATTAGAAACTGCAGTCTACTACAGTCTTCCTGTACAGTCAGACTGCTGTTTGGTCACCCTTTAAACCTCCTATGCTCCTTTGAGACCCCTCTTTCAAAGTCACGGAGCTCTCTAATTCTAGCCATGGTAGCCAAAATAATGGGCAACTGGGCATTTGTATACATGACTGTAAGCATGACGGGATGTTTTAATTGCTTAATTAACTCAGGACCTCACACCTACAGTGGGGCAAAAAAAGTATTTAGTCAGCCACCAATTGTGCAAGTTCTCCCACTTAAAAAGATGAGAGAGGCCTGTAATTTTCATCATAGGTACACTTCAACTATGACAGACACAAAAGAGAAAAAGAAATCCAGAAAATCACATTGTAGGATTTTTTATGAATTTATTTGCAAATTATGGTGGAAAAATAAGTATTTGGTCACCTACAAACAAGCAAGATTTCTGGCTCTCACAGGCCTTTTTAAGAGGTTCCTCTGTCCTCCACTCGTTACCTGTTATTAATGGCACCTGTTTGAACTTGTTATCAGTATAAAAGACACCTGTCCCACAACCTCAAACAGTCACACTCCAAACTCCACTATGGCCAAGACCAAAGAGCTGTCAAAGGACACCAGAAACAAAATTGTAGACCTGCACCAGGCTGGGAAGACTGAATCTGCAATAGGTAAGCAGCTTGGTTTGAAATAATCAACTGTGGGAGCAATTATTAGGAAATGGAAGACATACAAGACCACTGATAATCTCCCTCGATCTGGGCTCCACGCAAGATCTCACCCCGTGGGGTCAAAATGATCACAAGAACGGTGGAGTAAAATCCCAGAACCACACGGGGGGACCGAGTGAATGACCTGCAGAGAGCTGGGACCAAAGTAACAAAGCCTACCATCAGTAACACACTACGCCGCCAGGGACTCAAATCCTGCAGTGCTAGACGTGTCCCCTGCTTAAGCCAGTACATGTTCAGGCCCGTCTGAAGTTTGCTAGAGAGCATTTGGATGATCCAGAAGAAGATTGGGAGAATGTCAGATGAAACAAAAATAGAACTTTTTGGTAAAACCTCAACTCGTCGTGTTTGGAGGACAAAGAATGCTGAGTTGCATCCAAAACACCATACCTACTGTGAAGCATGGGGGTGGAAACATCATGCTTTGGGGCTGTTTTTTGCAAAAGGACCAGGACGACTGATCCGTGTAAAGGAAAGAATGAATGGGGCCATGTATTGTGAGATTTTGAGTGAAAACCTCCTTCCATCAGCAAGGGCATTGAAGATGAAACGTGGCTGGGTCTTTCAGCATGACAATGATCCCAAACACACCGCCCGGGCAACGAAGGAGTGGCTTCGCAAGAAGCATTTCAAGGTCCTGGAGTGGCCTAGCCAGTCTCCACGATCTCAAACCCATAGAAAATGTTGGGGGAGTTGAAAGTGACGTGTGCCTATAGAGCAACGAGCCCAAAAGTCAATCACTGCTCTAAGAGTCTGCATGGAGGAATGGGGCCAAAATACAGCAACAGTGGTGTCGTGAACCTTGTGAACGATAACAGGAAAACGTTTGACCTTGTCATCTGCTCCAACAAGGCTATATAACAAAGTATTGAGCAAACTTTGTTATTGATCCAAATATTATTATTCCACTCATAACTTAGTTTCAAATAAATTCAATTAAATATCCTACAATGTGGATTTTCCTGGGGAAAAATTTCTTCCATTTTTGTCTGTCATAGTTGAAGTGTACCTATGATGAAAATTACAGGCCTCTCTCATCTTTTTAAGTGGGAGAACTTGCACAATTGGTGGCTGACTAAATACTTTTTTTGCCCCACTGTGGGTGTGGTTCCTGAGTTAATTAAGCAATTAAAACATCCCGTCATGCTTACAGTCATGTATACAAATGCCCAGTTGCCCATTATTTTGGCTACCATGGCTAGAATTAGAGAGCTCCGTGACTTTGAAAGAGGGGTCTCAAAGGAGCATAGGAGGTTTAAAGGGTGACTGTATGTCTGTCACCAGATCTCAACCCAATTGAACACTTATGGGACATTCTGGAGCGGCACCTGAGACCTCATTTTCCACCACCATCAACAAAACACAAAGCTATGGAATTTATTGTGGAAGAATGGTGTCGCATCCCTCCAATTGAGTTCCAGACACTTGTAGAATATATGCCAAGGCACTTTGAAGCTGTTCTGGCGGCTCGTGGTGGCACAACGCCCTATTAAGACCCTTTATGTTGGTGTTTCCTTTATTTTGGCAGTTACCTGTATGTCTCCATTTGATTTATGACTGTACTTTTTATTTCACTTTCCCTCCCCTCTCACACTGTGTAATCTAATGCTGCTGTATTCTCATTGTGTCACTGCATGCTGAACACTGCAGAGGAGAGCTAGAGAGTGTGAGTGTCCACAGTATTGCATCAGAGCACCTCTAATGGGGTTTTAATAGTGTCTGATCTCTCTCTGCTCCTCATTGAGTTTGTCTCATGAGCCATTGGCCATGGTTCCTCTTTCACCATTAGGACTGAATGGATAGTTGGAATAATGCAGCCATGTCAAATAAATTAATAATTATCTTTAACACCTTTCTTTCCCCTGCTTGTTGTCCACCTCTCTTTCTCTCCCTTCATATCTTTCCTTCTCAGAGTTGGGAAGACCTCCCTGATGAACCAGTATGTGAATAGGAAGTTCAGTAACCAGTACAAAGCCACAATAGGAGCTGACTTCCTGACCAAGGAGGTGATGGTGGACGACCGGCTCGTCACAATGCAGGTACAGAAACGTGGCTACAGCACCACCATCACAGCCACAATATCCAATAATAAAGATGGCGCGGATAGACATGGCCGCTTGTTTCAGACTCCTAAGCAACTTTGCAGTATTTTATTTTTTATAATGTTCTTTCTCACGTTATTAGCCCAAAACGTTCTTTGCATTATTACATACAGCCGGAAATAACTTTTTGATATCAGAGAGGCGGTAACTCACCAGCATTTCGACTTTCCTGAATTGGATCCTTTGTTCGTACCATCCAAGGCATTTTAACTTATCCCAGAGGCAGCTCCAAGACGCCGCCGGCACAGAAGAGGTATTCGGAGTGGACTTTTAGTCCGACTCAGGAGGTGTGCACACCATCCACCGCTTCCGAGTATATTAGTCACGAATGTTCAGTCCGTGGAGAAAATAAAGGATCTACTTCCAGAGAGACATCAGGAACTGTAACATACTCTGTTTCACAGAATCATGTCTCTCTCTGGATAWACTGTCCCCGTCCATACAGCCAGCTGGGTTTTCAATACATCATGCAGATAGGAATATAGTACTCCAGGAACAAGAAAGGCGAAGGTGTATGTTTCATGATTAACTACTCATGGTGTGATTGTGGTAACGTACAGGAACTTAAGTTATTTTGTTCACCCGACCTGGAATACGTCACAATCAAATGCCGATCGCATTACCTCCATACAGAATTTTCTTCGGTTATCGTCACAGCCGTGTGTATATCTTCAAGTCGATACCACRACAGCTCTCAAGGAACTACACTGGACCTTGTGTAAACTGCATATCCTGAAGCCACATTTATTAAAGCTGGGGACTTTAGTAAAGCAAATCTGAGGAAAACGCTACCGAAGTTATATCAACATCGCCTGCAGTACTGGCGCTTCAAACTCTTAACCATTGTTTCTCTCCCTTCCGGGATGGCTACAAGGTCCTCCTCCGCCCTCCCTTTGGCAAATCAGAGCACGACTCCATTTTGCTCCTCCATTCCTATAGGCAGAAACTCAAACAGGAAGTACCTATCCAAACCAAAAACCGTGGATAGATAGCAGCATTCGTGATAACTGAAAGTGCGAACCACCACATTTAACTACGGCAAGGTGACTGGGAATTTGACCAAATACTAACAGTAAAGTTATGCCCGCCGTAAGGCAAACAGGCAAAACGTCAATACAGAAAGAAAGTGGATTCCCAATTCAACAGCTCAGACACAAGACGTATGTGACAGACCCAAGATAATCACAGATTATGAAGGGGAAAACCAGGCACTTCGCAGACACCGATGTAATGCTCCCGGACAAGCTAGCCTTCGCCAGCTCTGCATACAATCCAACAATAGATCCACAGATGATGCCATCGTACTGCACACTGCCTTATTCCATCTGGACAAGAGGAATACATACAGTTGAAGTCGGAAGTTTACATACACCATAGCCAAATACATTTAAACTCAGTTTTTCACAATTCCTGACATTTAATCCTAGTAAAAATTCCTAGTAAAAATTCATTGTCTTAGGTCAGTTAGGATCAACACTTTATTTTAAGAATGTGAAATGTCAGAATAATAGAGAATTTTTTATTTCAGCTTTTATTTCTTTCATCACATTCCCAGTGGGTCAGAAGTTTACATACACTCAATTAGTATTTGGTAGCATTGCCTTTAAATTGTTTAACTTGGGTCAAATGTTTCGGGTAGCCTTCCCACATTAAATTGGGTGAATTTTGGCCCATTCCTCCTGACAGAGCTGGTGTAATTGAATCAGGTTTGTAGGCCCCCTTGCTCGCACACACTTTTTCAGTTCTGCCCACAAATGTTCTATAGGAATGAGGTCAGGGCTTTGTGATGGCCACTCCAATACCATGATTTTGTTGTCCTTAAGCCATTTTGCCACAACTTTGGAAGTATGCTTGGGGTCATTGTCCATTTGAAGACCCATTTGCGACTAAGCTTTGACTGATGTCTTGAGATGTTGCTTCAATATATCCACATTTTCTTGCCTCATGATGCCATCTATTTTGTGAAGTGCACCAGTCCCTCCTGCAGCAAAGCATCCCCAGAACATGATGCTGCCACCCTCGTGCTTCACGGTTGGGATGGTGTTCTTCGGCTTGCAAGCTTCCCCCTTTTTCCTCCAAACATAACGATGGTCATTATGGCCAAACAGTTCTATTTTTGTTTCATCAGACCAGAGGCCATTTCTCCAAAAAGTATGATCTTTGTCCCCATGTGCAGTTGCAAACCGTAGTCTGACTTTTTTATGGTGGTTTTGGAGCAGTGGCTTCTTCCTTGCTGAGCGGCCTTTCAGGTTATGTCGATTATAGAACTCATTTTACTGTGGATATAGATGCTTTTGTACCCGTTTCCTCCAGCATCTTCATAAGGTCCTTTGCTGTTGTTCTGTGATTGATTTGCACTTTTCGCACCAAAGTACGTTCATCTCTAGGAGACAACGCGTCTCCTTCCTGAGCGGTATGACGGCTGCGTGGTCCCATGGTGTTTATACTTGCGTACTATTGCTTGTACAGATGAACGTGGTACCTTCAGGCGTTTGGAAATTGCTCCCAAGGATGAACCAGACTCGTGGAGGTCTACCATTTTTTTTTTTCTGAGGTCTTGGCTAATTTCTTTTGATTTTCCCATGATGTCAAACAAAGAGGCACTGAGTTTGAAGGTAGGCCTTGAAATACATTCACAGGTACACCTCCAATTGACTCAAATGATGCCAATTAGCCTATCAGAAGCCTCTAAAGCCATGACATAATTTTKGGGAATTTTCCAAGCTCTTTAACTTCTCTGGGATATGTGGGACGCTAACGTCCCACTTGGCCAAAAGCCAGTAAAAATGCAGAGCACCAAATTCAAATTAATTACTATAAAAATCTAACTTTCATTAAATCACACATGAAAGATACCAAATTATAGCTACACTTGTTGTGAATCCAGCCAACATGTCAGAATTCAAATTGGCTTTTTGGCGACAGCAAACGATGCTATTATGAGGATAGCAACAGAGTAAACAAAGAGAGAGAAGCATATTTCAACCCTGCAGGCGCGACACAAAACGCAGAAATAAAAATATAATTCATGCCTTACCTTTGACGAGCTTCTGTTGTTGGSACTCCAATATGTMCCATAAACATCACAAATGGTCCTTTTGTTCGATTAATTCCGTCGATATATATCCAAAATGTCCATTTATTTGGCGTGTTTGATCCAGAAAAACACCGGTTCCAACTTGTGMAACGTKACTACAAAATRTCTCAAAAGTTACCTGTAAACTTTGCCAAAACATTTCAAASTWCTTTTSTAATACAACTTTAGRTATTTTTTAACGTAAATAATCGATAAAATTGAAGACGGGATGATCTGTGATCAATACAGGATTAAAACAAACTGTAGCTAGCTTTCTGGTCACGCGCCTCTAACAAACAGTACACTTTAAGTGACCCTCGTTCTGGATGGCCATACTTCTTCATTACACAAAGGAAAAAACCTCAACCAATTTCTAAAGACTGTTGACATCCAGTGGAAGCGGTAGGAACTGCAAGAAGGTCAATTAGAAATCTGGATTCCCAATGAAAATTTATTGAAAAGAGAGTGACCTCAAAAAAAAAAGAAAATCTGAATGGTTTGTCCTCGGGGTTTTGCCTGCTAAATAAGTTCTGTTATACTCACAGACATGATTCAAACAATTTTAGAAACTTCAGAGTGTTTTCTGTCCAAATCTACTAATAATATGCATATATTCTGGGAATGAGTAGCTGGCAGTTGAATTTGGGTATGCTTTTCATCCAAACGTGAAAATGCTGCCCCCTATCCTAGAGAAGTTAAAGGCACAGTCAACTTAGTGTATGTAAACTTCTGACCCACTGGAATTGTGATACAGGGAATTATAAGTGAAATAATCTGTCTGTAAACAATTGTTGGAAAAATGACTTGTCATGCACAAAGAAGATGTCCTAACCGACTTGCCAAAACTATATTTTGTTAACAAGAAATTTGTAGAGTGGTTGAAAAACGAGTTTTAATGACTCCAACCTAAGTGTATGTAAACTTCTGACTTCAACTGTAAAATTGGGGTTTCCTCTTAATTTTCTTAGACAGTTAGGCTAAGACAAGGACTGTTTCCTCTTCTATGCTGCTGCTGCCTCCGCTGCATTGTTCTCAATCCCAAAATGCTGTAACTTTGCAATTATGCACGTATGGGGAAATGCGGAAATGCGCCAATTCTATGGCATACTGAAGATTATTTTTCAGAACCGCGGACAGCGACCATATCCAACGCGGGAGAAAGTGCATTTGTTCTAAATAATATTCMATTTATTAGTGTTGCACCATTATTTTTTCATAATATAACCATATACAATTTCAGTATCACATTGAGTGAWGGACTATGCCATCCCCGTGGTCTCCGCAATGGATTAGTCCACTGAGACCGGTGCGAATCAGACAGGTGTCTTGTGCACCATTAGAAAAATTCTAAATTGTTAAAGAAATGTCGGTCAACCAGCAGCCTATTGACCAAACAATCAACCAGTCGACTAAATGAGGTCAGCCCTAATAAACAGTATATGGAGCACTTTCTTAAATGTTTTATATATACCCTTTATTTTGACAGGGAGTAATGTTGAGACCAAGGTCACTTTTTTTTTTTTTAATGAGCCCTGTAATCACAGATACACACCATTTTCAGGCTGAGAAGTGCCTTTGTAGACTGGGGAAGTGATTATGACGTGGCTACATCAGTAGTGCCAAACAGGTACACCTGTTTTGTCTGATTTACATACATTTACATTTTAGTCATTTAGCAGATGTTCTTATCCAGAGTGACTTACAGGGTTAAGTGCCTTGCTCAATTGCACGTTGACATATTTTTCACCTAGTCAGCTCGGGGATTTGAACCAGCAACCTTTTGGTTACTGGCCCAACACTCTTAACCTTTAGGCTACATACTAAGGAAATGCAAACAACTTGTCATACCAATGGGTGATTTGATCAACAGTTAATTATGAAGTACGCTTTTGGTAACACTGATGCAAACTTCAAGTGGCAACCAAACAAGTCTGATTACATGACAGTGTGATTAGTTTAAGATCTTAGTTCAGAAGAAAACATGTTTCCCAGCAATAGTTAACCTTCTTTCCTTCTGTCACGGTTTCCCTCCCTCCTTTCTTCCCTCCATCGCTCCCTCCACCTGTCCACATGGTCAGATCTGGGACACGGCAGGGCAGGAGAGGTTCCAGTCTCTGGGTGTGGCGTTCTACCGCGGTGCAGACTGCTGTGTGCTGGTGTTTGATGTGACTGCTCCTAACACCTTCAAGACTCTAGACAGCTGGAGGGACGAATTCCTCATCCAGGCCAGTCCCAGAGACCCCGAGAACTTCCCCTTTGTGGTGCTAGGCAACAAGATCGACCTGGAGAACAGACAGGTGGGTGACGGATGACTATAGGCGTTACCACATCTAATGTTACCACCTCTAGTACTACAGTCATTGGCCCTAATGCTAATGTCATCTCCAGTGGAGTTTCCATACATATGATTCAAAGTTTCTCAGTCGCAGGGTACGATCTAATGTGTGTTTTTCACCAATATTGGGGTCTCCTCATAGATCTCATCTGATTTTTGTGAATGTCTTTCCCTCCACACCCAGGTGACGACCAAGCGAGCTCAGGCATGGTGTCAGAGTAAGGACAACATCCCCTACTTTGAGACCAGTGCTAAGGAGGCCATCAACGTAGAGCAGGCCTTCCAGACCATCGCACGCAATGCCCTGAAACAGGTGGGTGGGGCCAGGATCATCATGGCAGCTCACAGGAGGGAATTGGGGTTTTTGGTGAATGAATGACATTTTATTTTTGTGTCAAATCGCCAGTTGGCAACCCAATCCTTATGGGATGAATTGACACATAGATAAACATTACAATAATTCACTGTGATAATTCAGTGCACATCGCATAAAGAGTAAAACAATAAATATCAACACAAGTTAAATAAGGTTATCCAAACAATAATTATGTCCCTAGAGCAGCAAAAATATATAGACAGATAGAGAAAAATGAAACAGAAGGCATTTGAACCCAGTCTGGCACAAAGAGAAGATTCAAGTGGGAGACAGGCCTTTGTTTTGTTGACTGTTCTTTCAGAGGACTACTTAAGTAGAAGAGTAAAACTTAGATCCCAGTTTCTCCAGCTTCTCATTGTTTCTCCCTCTTTTATTTTTATCAGGAGACAGAGGTGGAGCTGTATAATGAATTCCCGGAACCCATCAAGCTGGACAGGAATGACCGAGCAAAGCCTTCAGCAGAGGCCTGCAGCTGCTGAGGCGCAACATGGACTATCTTCTGTCTGGCTTTCAGGAACAACCCCCTTCTCTCTTTCTAAAGGAAAGGACTGCCCCTCTGGTTTCTGCATGCACCCATGTCACATTCCCCTCCCAACAGAATCCCAACGAGTTTCCAGTTATTTACATGTACTGCACATGATGGGTGTATACATACACCTCTAACACACATTCATTCATTCACTCCCACACATACACATCTTGATGAATCCAATGCGTTAGAGAAGAATTGGTACACCCCTGTAGACTCCACTATTCCTGCCCGTTCCTGAATCCATATCATGAGTGAACCCACAGCCTGGCCCACCCTGTCTGACTGTGTCCCCTCTCTGTCTCTCACATTGGGGGGTCCAGATGGAGCCATGTCCTAGGAGTGCAGTGGAGAACTCTAAAGTGATGGCTGAAGCTTCTTGACATGATGATATCTTTCTCATTGTCCTGAAACATTTAATCCTCTGTATTTTCTGTTCTTCATAATTGTTTTGTTTTGACTTGAAGTTCTATATTGCCTACCTTACTGTTGACAAATAATTGGCTGTACTATAATTTTTTGTTCGTATTGGCTGTTGATGTTAAGTCTTAAGCCAATCGGAAGCTTATACTTGTTTTTGCACTGTTGTTTTACTGATTTTTTGTTATAAACTCTTATTTGGGCTTGACTGACAACAAGCCATTAACAAAAACACTGCTCCCACCATCCTTCTCTACTACCCCCAGGAAGCCTGTTGATGCTATAAAAAAAAAATGCACAAGTGGCTGACAATGCCCTTTGTTGGGAGTGCGCATTGGTTGGTTTAGTAGCTTATGTTGCAGGGGAAATATTCATAAGTAGGCGATGACAAGAGAAAAGCTGACGACACAAACAATGAAAGACATGGAGAAAGTTCTTACTAAGATATTAATACTCCTAGAACTACTGCTACTACTATGTTCTATATGTCCTTTCCTTTGTCAGCCAATGTGTTTCAACACTAGAATTACAGCTCTGTCCCTCTTTACATCTGTCCACTGTTATGCCTGTATTGTCTCTACTGTATCTTCCTCTCTGCTGATAGCTCAGGTTGGCAAGAGTTTGTTAATAAGTGCTTAATATGACTTTTTAACAGATTGTGTACTACTATTGAGTGTGGATATAACAGGAACAGTGGGGAAAAGATGAGAGATTAAACAATTGGATGTTATTTCTATCAATCACAAAGAAACAGTCCAAGGATTTTCCCTGGTATTACTCCTCTTCTTAACGAAATAATCACTGCTATGCCAATTCAGTTGTTGAGTATTGGGATTTCAAAAGTAATGATAATAAAAAGTTATTCAATATAAAAAAAAAAATGATTGTTTTTCTGCCATGTGTTTTAAAATGCTGGTGAGTGAGTTGAACAGTATGGGTGCGTGAATAAAATCTCTGAGGAAGCCAAGCCAGTAAGAAATCCATATTACAAACTACTGTAATTGCGTTGTTTGCTCTATAACCCATTTGTTCATATGCCAGCATGATATACAATAAGGCTGTGACAAAAAGAAAAGTCACACAGTGGTGCAATAAATTAAATTACCCACATTTGTTTCATCACAAAACCAGAGAGCAACATCTGTCCAGTGAAATCTACAAAGCAAATATTGCATGTAACAAACAGTTATGACCTGCAACATGGTCATGGAAGTTCAATGTTTTAGACAGTTTACTAAACAACTACTGATTTAGAACCACGCAAGTCAGTAAAAAGACAACAGGAGTATTGGCTCTGCTATTTCAGCACCATTTCAACTTAGATATGATCAAATCAGCAAGGCAATATATAGTTTAATACACCAAAAACGATTTAGTCCAATCAATGTTACTAAATATCATGTGGCTGTCCATGGTACTGATTTCTGTGTGTGTGTGCCTTCACAAGTAAAACATTTGGACTCACCCTACTTGTAGACTAGTTGAATGTCAATGCCATCCTCCTCTATTTCATGTTGGCAATACGGTCTATGTCATACAGTACACTTTTAGTTTTTGTTGTCATAGGCTACCTAGCTAAAATGCTTGCTAGCCTAACTTCCTCGCATGGGCAACAATGAACCAGCTAAGTTAGCTAGCTAGTTAATGTAAGCCTAAAAGGGATAGGCTACATCTAGGATACTTATTGAACTTCCATTGTATGCCACTGGATAATATATTAATTTATGGTTAGATCAGAATTGCCATCTTAATCATTGGCCTGTACAGAGAATTAAGTCAAAAAGTCCAAATCCCCATCTCCATCCATGGCTTAGGAAAGGGCTGATTTAGCAAGCAACCTACTGCAGGAAATCAACACAAGCAGACCAGAAATGAAAATGAAGATTTGCTTAGGATGTGATTTGATTGGTGTGAAGCCATATCCAAACTGGCCTCCCTGGGGGGCATTTTGCTGCACCAGGACAACCCACAGTTGAGCTCAGCTCAACGCTCATTGGCTAATTATTTTTTAAATGATACTTGCTGACAATCAAATGCTACAGTTGCAATGTCATACTTTTTTGGTCCAGACAGCAATAAATACATGGGCTACACATTCTGAGACAGAGGGACGCTGTTTCTCTCACTCTGATTATTTCTCCGGTGAGATTCAGCCACTTGCGAATTGACAGAAAATTATGAAAACACAGAGAGACTAAATAAAAATGATTTAACATTTTTTATTGGTCAAATATTTGGGTAAGCCTGTCTTCCCTTGGCATCCATGAATACACGCCACTGGAGTTAATGGGATAGATTTATTTAGAATATGTCATCTGCAGGTAGCCTAGTGGTTAGAGCATTGGGCCGGTTGCTGGATTGAATCCTCGAGCTGACAAGGTAAAAATCTGTTGTTCTGCCCCTGAACAAGGGAGCCAGGTGCACAGTGTTTCCTCCGACACATTGGTGCGGCTGGCTTCCGGGTTGGAGGCGCGCTGTGTTAAGAAGCAGTGCGGCTTGGTTGGGTTGTGTTTCGTGGGACGCATGGCTTTCGGCTTTCGACCTTTGCAAATACTTATTTTCCACCATAATTTGCAAATAAATTAATAAAGAATCCTACAATGTGATTTTCTGGATTTTTTTTCTCTCATCTTGTCTGTTATAGTTGAAGTGTACCTATGATGAAAATTACAGGCCTCTCTCATCTTTTTAAGTGACAGAACTTGCATAATTGGTGGCTGACTAAATACTTTTTTGCCCCACTGTATGTTTGAGGAATTTTAATTATGAGATTTCTGTTGTTTGAATTTGGCGCCCTGCACTTTCACTGGCTGTTGTCATATCGATCCCGTTACCGGGATTGCAGCCATATGAAGTTAAATAATTGATATTGTGTGTTTCTCGTGTGTATTGTTGTTTAGCATCTTTCCAATTTACCTACCTTAGCATTTTTAAATGACTATAATTATTTTTATTACCCTGGTCTTTGTAGCTAACTAGCTAGCTAACCTTAAGTCTCTCTGTCGATCAGAAGCAAGGATGGTTCTGTCCTATGTACCAGATTGTAACAACTACTAYGATAAGCACACATGCATTTTATCATTTTCCGACCTCTGTAATCCAGAGAAGTCGCTGGAGCCGTGTGATTAGGTAAGCCCTGTTTGTTAGCTGCTAACAAGCTATTTTGATTAGGTCAAAGATTTGTGGTTACCTAGATGCTCATGAAAATTAGCTAGATAACCACCGACTGTAGTTACGGGTACAACGCACATTACCTTCCTTACAAGTAAAAAGAATATGTAACGACTTTCCTCTTCTGACGAGTAGTAAGAGATATCGGACCAATGTGCAGCGTGGTAAATGTCCATTTTAATATATAAAACTGAACACTACAAAAATACAAAATAACAAAGTGAATGAACAAACAAAAATCGAAACAGTCCCGTATGGTACAGACACAGGAAACAACCACCCACAAAACACAAAGGAAAACAGGCTACCTAAATATGGCTCCCAATCTGAGACAACGACTAACACCTGCCTCTGATTGAGAACCATACTAGGCCAAACACATAGAAATAGAACAGAACAAAACATAGAAAAAACACAACATAGAATGCCCACCCCAACTCACGCCCTGACCAAGCTAAAATAAAGACATAAAAAAGGAACTAAGGTCAGAACGTGACAGTACCCCCCCCCAAAGGTGCGGACTCCGGCCGCAAAACCTGAACCTATAGGGGAGGGTCTGGGTGGGCATTTACCGCGGTGGCGGCTCTGGAGCGGGACGAGGACCCCACTCCACCATAGTCTTGGCCCACTTCTGTGATACCTTAGGAGCGGCGACCCTCGTCACCGACCCTGGATTTGAGACYCTAGTAAAGGACACCACTGGACTGAGGAGCGCCTCTGGACTGAGGGGCAGCTCCGGACAGGAGGGCGACTCTGGCAGATCCGGACAGGAGGGAGACTCTGGCGATCCGGACAGGAGGGAGACTCTGGCAGATTCCGACAGAGGAACTCTGGCAGTTTCGGGAAGGGGTAGACTCTGGCAGATCGGACAGGAGGGAGACTCTGGCAGAATCCGGACAGGAGGGAGACTCTGGCAGATCGGACTGGAGGGAGACTCTGGGCAGATCCGGAACTGAGGGAGAAACTCTGGCGCCTCAGGCCAGATCTGACAGACGGGCGGCTCAGGACAGACGGCGGCTCGGGCGGTTCAGGACAGACGGGCGTTCAGGACAGCGGGGCGGCTCAGGAGACGGCTGCAGAAGACGGCGGTCTCGGCGCTCAGGACAGACGGGCGGCTCAGGAAGACGGGCGCTCGGGGCGGCTCAGGACAGACGGGCGCTCGGGCGGCTCGGACATGACGGCGGCTCAGGACAGACGGGCCGGCTCGGGCGGCTCAGGACAGACGGGCGGCTCGGGCGGCTCAGGACAGACGGGCGGCTCTGGAGGATCCGGACTGGAGGGACACACAGGAGACTTGGTTCTTAGAACAGGCACAGTACTCACCAGGCTGGAGAGATCTACTGGAGGCCTGGTCCTTGGAGGAGGCACAGGATAGACCGGTCCGTGGAGGTGCACTGGAGGTCTCGAACTAAGGGCCTGAACAACCCGTCCTGGCTAGATGTTGATTTTAGCCCGGCACTTGCGGGGCACAGGACGCACTGGGCTGTGCAGACCCACGGGAGACACAGTGCGTAGGGCTGGTGCCATATAACACGGACCAAGAAGACGCACTGGAGACCAGATGCGCTGAGCAGGCTTCATCGCACCTGGCTCGATGCCCACTCTAGCCCGGCCGATACGAGGAGCGGCAATGTAGCGCACCGGGCTATGMATGCGCACTGGGGACATCGTACGCTTCTCCGCATAACACGGTGCCTGCCCGGACCACCTCTCTCCAAGGAAAGCACGGGAAGTTGGCTCAGGTCTCCTAGCTGACTTAGCCACACTCCCTGTGTGCCGCCYCCGAATATATTTTTGGGGCTGCCTCTCGTTCCAGCCGCGCTGCCGTGCTGCCTCCTCATACCAACGCCGCTCAGCTTTCGCTGCCTCCAGCTCTGCCTTGGGGCGACGATATTCCCCAGCCTGTGCCCAGGGTCCCTTTCCTTCCAGAATCTCCTCCCATGTCCTTGAGTCCAGAACTCACTACTGCCCAATACCACGCTGCTTGGTCCTTTTTTGGTGGGTGGTTCTGTAACGACTTTCCTCTTCTTCTGACGAGGAGTAAGAGATATCGGACCAATGTGCAGCGTGGTAAGTGTCCATTTTAATATATAAAACTGAACACTACAAAATAACAAAGTGAATGAACAAACGAAAATCGAAACAGTCCCGTATGATACAGACACAGTAAACAACCACCCACAAAACACAAAKGAAAACAGGCTACCTAAATATGGCTCCCAATCAGAGACAATGACTAACACCTGCCTCTGATTGAGAACCATACTAGGCCAAACACATAGAAATATAACAACAGAACAAAACATAGAAAAAACACAACATAGAATGCCCACCCCAACTCACGCCCTGACCAAACTAAAAGAAAGACATAAAAAAGGAACTAAGGTCAGAACGTGACAGAATACCAGCAAATTCAATATTACTGGTTGCATACACATATTTAGCAGATGTTTTTTGACGGCTCCTCCTTAATCAATTCAATTTGCTTTTTTGGGGGTGTAGAGAAATGCTTGTGTTCCTAGCTCCGACAGTGCAGTAAAATCAAACAATACATAAATCTAAAAGTAAAATATTCGGGCGAGCAATGCCGGAGTATATATATATATACACACACACACACACACACACACACAACACACACACACACACACAACACGACACACACACACCCACACACACACACACACGACACACAACACACACACACACACAAGCAGCACACACACACACACAGCACCAACCGTTTCAAAAGTTTGTGGGTCAACTGTAGAAATGTAGCTTGTTTTTTGAAAGAAAGAACACATTTCTTGTCCATAACAAAAACATCAAATTGATCAGAAATACAGTGTAGACATTGTTAATGTTGTAAATGACTATTGTAGCTGGAAACGACAGATTTTTGATGGAATATCTACATATGCGTACAGAGGCCCATTATCAGCAACCATCACTCCTGTGTTCCAATGGCACGTTGTGTTAGCTAATCCAAGTTTATCATTTTAAAAGGTTAATTGATCATTAGAAAACCCTTTTGCAATTATGTTAACACAGCTGAAAACTGTTGTTCTGATTAAAGAAGCAATACAACTGGCCTTCTTTAGACTAGTTGAGTATCTGGAGCATCAGCACTTGTGGGTTCTATTACAGGCTCAAAATGGCCAGAAACAAAAGACCTTTCTTCTGAAACTCATCCAGACTTGTCCCAAAGCCACTCCTGCATTGTCTTGACTGTGTGCTTAGGGTCGCTGTCCTGTTGGAAGGTGAACCTTCACCCCAGTCTGAGGTCCTACACGCTCTGGAGCAGGTTTTCAGCAAGGATATCTCTGTACTTTGCTCCGTTCATCTTTCCCTCGATCCTGACTGGTCTCCCAGTAACTGCCGCTGAAAAACATCCCCACAGCATGATGCTGCCACCACCATACTTCACCGTATGGTGGCAGGTTTCCTCCAGATATGATGTTTGGCATTCATGCCAAAGAGTTCAAACTTGGTTTCCTCAGACCAGCGAATCTTGTTTCTCATGGTCTGTGAGTCTTTAGGTGCTTTTTGGCAAACTCCAAGCGGGCTGTCATGTGCCTTTTACTGATGAGTGGCTTCCGTCTGGCCACTACCATAAAGGCCTGATTGGTGGAGTGCTGCAGAGATGGTTATCCTTCTGGAAGGTTTTCCCATCTCCCCAGAGCAACTCTAGAGCTCAGTCAGAGTGACCATCAGGTTCTTGGTCACCTCAATGACCAAGGCCCTTCTCTCCCGATTGCTCAGATTTGCCGGGAACAGCCTTGATGGTTCCAAACTTCTTCTATTTAAGAATGATGGAGGCCACTGTGTTCTTGGGGACCTTCAATGCTGCAAAAGCATTTGACACAATCCTGTCTTGGAGCTCTACAGACAATTCCTTTGACCACATGGCTTGGCTTTTGCTCTGACATGCACTGTCAACTGTGGGACCTTATATAGACAGGTGTGTACCTTTCCAAATCATTCCCAATCAATTKAATTTACCACAGATGGACTCCAATCAAGTTGTAGAAATGGAAACAGGATGCACCTGAGCTCAATTTCGAGTGTCATAGCAAAGGGTCTGAATACTTATGCAAATAAGGTATTTCTGTTTTTTGTTTAAAAACGTTTCCAAAAATGTCTAAAAATCTGTTTTTGCTTTGTCATTATGGGGTATTGTGTGTAGATTGCTGAGAAGAAAAAATAACAATTTAATAAATTTTAGAATGAGGCTGTAACTTAACTGTAACGAGTGCGCTGAAAGTCGGGAAGCAAGTCCAGGGAGTGAGAGTTTTAATAAATAAAAGAAACAATGAATACGAAACACAAACAACGCACCGACATGAAAACAGAGTCAATAACACCTGAGGAAAGAACCAAGGGGAGTGACAGATATAGGGAAGATAATCAAGGAGGTGATGGAGTCCAGGTGGGTGTCATGAGGCGGAGGTGCGCGAGACGATGGTGACAGGTGTGCGGGATAATCAGCAGCCTGATGACCTAGAGGCCAGAGAGGGAGTATACGTGACAGTAACAAAATGTGGAAAAAGTCATAGGGTCTGAACACTTTCCGAAGGCACTATATATATATATATATATATATATATATATACAGTGGGGAGAACAAGTATTTGATACACTGCCGATTTTGCAGGTTTTCCTACTTACAAAGCATGTAGAGGTCTGTAATTTTTATCATAGGTACACTTCAAACTGTGAGAGCGGATCGTTAAACAAAAATTCCCGAAAATCACATTGTGGATTTTTGAAGTAATTATTAGCATTTTATGCAAGACATAAGTATTTGATACATCAGAAAGCAGAATTAATATGTGGGTATGAATCCTTTGTTTGCAATTACAGAGATCTACGTTTCCTGTAGTTTTCTTGACCAGGTTTGCACAACTGCAGCAGGGATTTTGGCCCACTCCTCCATAACAGCCTTCTTCCAGTCCTTCAGGTTTCGGGGCCTGTTCGCTGGCAATACGACTTTAGCTCTCCAAGATTTTCTATTGGGTTCGGTCTGAGACTGCTGACTCCAGGCCTTGAGATACTTCTTCGGAGCCTCCCTAGTGCCCTGGCTGTGTGTTGGGCGTTGTCATGCTGGAAGACCCAGCCACGACATCATTTGCTCTTACTGAGGGAAGGAGGTTGTTGGCTAAGGATCTCGCATTACATGGCCCTCATCCTCCCCTTCATACGGTGCAGTCTCTGTTCCTTGCAGAAGCAATCCCCAAGAATGATGTTTCCACTCATGCTTCACGGTTGGGATGGTGTTTTGGGGTTGTATATCCTTCTTTTCCTCCAAACCCGGCAGTGGAGTTTAGACTAAAAAGCCTCTATTTTTGAATCATCAGACCAATGGACCTTCTCCTTCCTCCTCTGGATTTATCCAGATGGTCATTGCAAACTTAGACGGGCCTGGACTGGCTGCTTGAGCAGGGGACCTTGTGTTGCGCTGCAGGATTTTAATCCATGGACGGCGTAGTGTGCTTACTAATGGTTTCTTTGAGACTTGGGTCCAGCTTTTCGTCTACCAGGTCCTGCCGTTGTAGTTCTTGGCTGATCCTCACCTTTCCTCATTCATTGATGCCCCCACGAGGTGAGATATTGCATGGGCCCCACGAGGTGATTGGACCTCTCTTGAACTTCTTCTTTTTCTTCTATTTTCTAATAATTGCGCCAACAGTTGTTTGCCTTCTCACCAGCTGGCTTGCCTATTGTCTGTTAGCCCATCCCAGCCTTGTGCAGGTACTAACAATTTTATCTTGATGCTCCTTTACACAGCGCTCTCTGGTCTTGGGCCAATTGTGGTAGAGGTTTGGAGTCTGTTGTGATTGAGTGTGTGAGATCAGGTGTCTTTTGTACAGGTAACCGAGTTCAAACAGGTGCAGTTAATAGCAGGTAATTGAATGAGTGGAGAAAGCAAGGAGGGCTTTTTAAAGAAAAACTAAACAGGTCTGGTGAGAGCCGAATTCTTACTGGTTGGTGGTGATCAATACTTATGTCATGCAATAAGAATGCAAATGAAGTTACTTAACAAAATGCATACAATGTGATTTATCTGGACTTATTTGTTTTGTAGATTCTCGTCTCTCCACAGTTGAAGTGTACCCTTATGATAAAAAGTTACAACACTCTACGCTATGCTTGTAAGTAGGAAAACTGCAAAATCGGCGGCAGTGTTCATCAATACTTGTTCTCCCCACTGTATATATATATATATATATTATATGATATATATGATGTAGTAACCAAAAAAGTTGTTAAACAAATCAAAATGTATTTTCTATTTTAAATTCTTCAATGTAGACAGCCCTTTGCCTTGATGACAGATTTAACACACACTTGGCATTCTCTCAACCAGCTTAATGAGGAATGCTTTTCCAACAGTCTTGAAGGAGTTCCCACATATGCTGAGCACTTGTTGGCTGCGTTTCCTTCACTCTGCGGTCCAACTCATCCCAAACCATCTCAATTTGGGTTGAGTCGGGTAATTGTTGTGAGGCCAGCGTCATTGATGCAGCATTCCATCACTCTCCTTCTTGGTCATATAGCCCTTACCACAGCCTGGAGGTGTGATGGGTCATTGTCCTGTTGAAAAATTATTTGTCCACCTAAGCCCAAACCAGATGGGATGGCTATCGCTCAGAATGCTTTGGTAGCCATGATGGTTAACAAACAGTTTACGACCACTTTCGCCTATCCCACCGGACCTTCTCCGCTATGCAATCCGGTTTCCGAGCTGGTCACGGGGTGCACCTCTAGCCACGATCAAGGTCCTAAACTATATCTAAAACATGCTGCATCGGGTTTAAGACGGTACTGTGCAGCCGTCTTCATCGACCTGGCCAAGGCTTTCGAACTCTGTCAATCACCACCTTGCTTATCGGCAGACTCAAAAGCCTTGGTTTTCTCTACTGACTGGCCTCGCCTGGTTCACTAACTACTTCTCAGATAGAGTTCATTGTGTCAAATCAGAGGGCCTGTTGTCTGGACCTCTGGCAGTCTCTATGGGGGGGCCACAGGGTTCAATTCTCGGGCCGACTCTTTTCTCTGTATATATTAATGATGTTGCTCTTGCTGCGGGTGATTCTCTGATCCACCTCTACGCAGACGACACCATTCTGTATATATCTGGCCCTTCTTTGGACACTGTGTTAACAAACCTCCAAACGAGCTTCAACGCCATACAACACTCTTTCTGTGGCCTCCAACTGCTCTTAAATGCTAGTAAAATGAAATGCATGCTCTTCAACCGATCGCTGCCCGCACCCGCCCTCCCGACTGGCATCACTACTCTGGACGGTTCTGACCTAGAATATGTGGACAACTACAAATACCTAAGTGTTTGGTTAGACTGTCAACGCTCCTTCCAGACTCACATTAAACATCTCGTATCCGAAATTAAATCTAGAATCGGCTTCCTATTTTGCAACAGAGCCTCCTTCACTCATGCTGCAAAACATACCCTCGTAAAACTGACTATCCTACCGATCCTTGACTTCGGCAATGTCATTTACAAAATAGCCTCCAACACTCTACTCAGCAAATTGGATGCAGTCTATCACAGTGCCATCCGTTTCGTCACCAAAGCCCCATATACTACCCACCACTGCGACCTGTCTGCTCTCGTTGGCTGGCACTCGCTTCATATTCGTCGCTAAACCCACTGGCTCCAGGTCATCTATAAGTCTTTGCTAGGTAAAGCCCCGCCTTATCTCAGCTCACTGGTCACCATAGCAACACCCACCCGTAGCACACGCTCCAGCAGGTATATTTCACTGGTCATCCCCAAARCCAACTCCTCCTTTGTTCTCAACTAGCCTACCTGGTTAAATAAAGGTGAAATAAAATTTACAAAATAAAAATATATATTATATGTATGAAATTGGGAGCTTTACTACTTAGTAACATGTTCATCTTGTATACTGTATTACTGCAGTGTTTACTATACTCTATGCTATTTTGTTTTTGTAGAACTGAAAGACGACGACCACGTGGTGGTAGAACGCGTCTATTTCCAGACGAAAAGGAGGCTGCCATTATGCAAATAGTAGTTGAAAATAATGCCATTAGACTGCGGTAAATCCAACAACAGATTATTGAAAACCCTGCCATCTTCCATAATATCAGAGTGAGCTTATCAACCATAGCCCGCATCCTTAAGAAACACCATCTCCGGATGAAGCAAATCTACAGAGTCCCATTTGAAAGGAATTCCCAAGGAGTGAAGGATAAATATGAATATGTGCAAGTAAGTAATATACTAGTATTACACTCTTGAAATATTAGAGATTCACTGATGTTGCCAGTGAACTTTACTACACAGCAACTACAGTATTTACCGTCATTTCAGAGAATCATGGATTTGGATGTAAGTCCCATGCCCCAGGAAATCATATTCATAGATGAGGCTGGATTCAATTTTGCAAAGACTAGGAGGAGATGAAGGAACATCATTGATCAACGTGTCATCATTGAGGTACCTGGCCAGCGCAAGGAAATGTCACCATATGCGCAGCTATGAGCCACAATAGGGTCCTCCACCGACATGCCACCCTTGGACCATACAACACTGCCCATCTCTTTAACTTCCTTAACACCTTACAAGACAGTCTTTTTCAGCCAGAGCAGAGAGGGCCAGGTGATCCTGAGCAGCAAATGTATGTTCTAATTWGGGACAACGTGAGTTTCAAATCGGGCTGCTCAGGTCCGCAACTGTTTCCATGACCATCCCAGGTTTACAATTCTTTATTTCCCACCATATTYCCCATTTCTCAACCCCATTGAGGAGTTGTTTTCAGCATGGCGGTGGAAGGTGTATGATCGCAAACCCCATAAACGTATGGCCCTTCTCCGGGTAATGGTGGAAGCCTGTGGTGACATTCCAGCAGAGTCCTGTCAGGGGTGGATGCGTCATGCCAGAAGATATTTCCCTAGCTGTCTGTGATGTTGATGAAAATCTGTGACCGGGCTAAAACAACAGACATGACTGATTTTGTTTTCTCAATGGAGTATTTGTTTCTTGACTTATGATTTAGATTTGACAGTTTCTTTATCCATTCCATACAATTGATCTAACATACAGTACAGTAGTACAAATAGGACTATTTTCTTCCTTTGCTTATGCAAAATATATTTACTGCATGTTTGCATTTTTACTGTATGTGTGCTTACAGTATGCTGTTTGACATGTATTGGGTCATGTTGAAATATTAAACATACACTTTTGCATGTGTTCCTTTCTTGTTTGAGTACACACAAACAATATACATTATAACAACAAAATCTTAGTCTTTACACTGAAATAAGTTCTGATAGTAGTGTTTTGAATAAGTCACATTAGTGTGATCTTGGTTGTCACTGATTTATTTGATGTGTGTGTGTCTCATTTGTGTGCAGTTTCATTTTGAGCAAGGAGTACCTGATTTTGATTACTGTGTTTCATTTTGAAAGATGTCTGTGGGGTTTGGGGAAATTGGCTAACTGTTTTGTGTTTAAAGTTTTGATTACCTAAGATGTAATTTCAGCAAATGTGTGTTAAGAATTGGGAAAAACTGTAATGGACCGATATAGCCGTCTGCAGCACAGGAACGCCCCTCTCCTCCCATTTAAAAATGCAGACAGATCATTTGTTTGCTCAACATGGTGTGATCTTTTTGTGTGGATAAAATTAATTATGTGAGAAAGGCAGTGGAAACGCCTTTATGCGCAAATATTGATATAACAACCATCATATCGAAGTAAACTTGGAGTCACGGTAAACTTGGAGTCACGCCATGATATGGTGTGTGGTACTCCCACTAGGACTTGGGAAACTATGTAGTTCATTAGGCTAAATATTAAATCATTTATTTTGAACTTCACAGATTGGTGAAAGTGCTGGGATCTTGGGATGCTGGGATCTTGATGAGCCATTCCAATAAATATCGAGGGTCTTATTCTGGTGACATGAACTGCTTTAAGCCAGCCAATACCTCCATGAAAACCACAAAAGCATCAACTACAAGAAGGCAACCGTAGCCAAGACAAAGGCCAAGAGCAGCCCAAAGAAGGGGCCAGCTGCAAAGAAGCCCTAAGAAGCTGGGTGCCAAGAAGGTGAACGCTGCACCGATGAACAAATAGCCGAAGAAGGCCAGTAAAGCCACAAGCCAAGTCACGAGGATGAAGAAGCCTAGTCGCTATCGCATACATAACTTTATTTTAGATTTTTATACATCTTGTAAACATTTCATTGAAATACATGCATCATCAATGGCTTATTATAGTCTACAATAATGCGATCTTCTCTGATCCGTGGGTGTATTTCTGATGCTCAAAGATTTTACGGAATAGAGATGGATAAAAGCTCAAATAGCGCTAGTAAGTCCCTGCTAAAGCCAGGGTGTGGGTTCATTCCCCACGGGGGACCAGGATGAATATGTATGAACTTTCCAATTTGTGAAGTCGCACTGGATAAGAGCGTCTGCTAAATGATGTAAATGTACATGTTTGTTTTCTACGTGTATACTCTGCAAGAGGTGATTGGGCTCCAGTTGCGTATTGTCAGAGGGACCATAACTTGAGAGTGTTTAATAGTGTCACGCCCTTGACTTTAGTTATATTTGGTTTCTTTATTATTTGGTTAGGTCAGGGTGTGACAAGGGTGTTTGTTTATTTTTGTATTGTCTATGGGTTTTGTCTTGTCTAGGGTTTTTGTATCTATGGGGATTTTGTATTGTCTAGGGGTAATTAGGTTGATGGTGCCTGGATGGGTTCCCAATCAGAGACAGCTGTTTATCATTGTCTCTGATTGGGGAGCCTATTTAGGTTGCCATTTTCCAAGTTGGTTTTGTGGGTAGTTGTCCTTGTTAGTTGCCTGGATGCACTATGTTGGCCGCACGTGTCGGTTTGATATTTATTGTTGGCGACATCGGTAATTAAGTATGTACGCTCAAAACGCTGCGCCTTGGTTCACGCCTTTAAACGGCCGTGACAAATAGTCACATGTATAGGTTGCAGTTGTGATTGCAGGTACAGTGAACATCTTAGGCTCCGAGCTTCAACATACAGAACTAAGTGAAATAATGAAATGGGTAATAAACAACAAATGTAAATAGAATATTACTATATACATCAGAGCAACTATAGCTGTATGAATAAATACATCTCCATTGGGTGGAGGCAGTAAAAGACTGTTGAGGGGGGAAATTACCATAGGGGAGCTGCATGACCATTGAGGGGGTTGGGACCAGTTAAATAAAAACAATACAAATTATTATAAAAAATCTAGAGTATATACACTACCGGCCAAAAGTTGTAGAACACCTACTCATTCAAGGTTTATTTTTTATTTTTTACTATTTTCTATATGTAGAATAAAAGTGAAGACATAAAACTATGAATAACACATATGGAATCATGTAGAAACCAAAAAAGTGTTAAACAAATAGATCCACTCCAATTCGCATACTGCCCCAACAGATCCACAGATGACGCAATCTCAATAGCACTCCACACTGCCCTTTCCCACCTGCACAAAATGAACACCTATGTGAGAATACTGTTCATTGACTACAGCTCAGCATTCAAGACCATAGTGTCCACAAGCTCATCACTAAGCTAAGGACCCTGGGACTAAATAACTCCCTCTGCAACTGGATCCTGGACTTCCTGATGGGCCGCCCCTAGGTTGTAAGGGCAGGCAACAACACATCTGCGGCGCTGATCCTCAACACGGGGCCACTCAGGCGTGAGTGCTTAGTCCCCTCATGTACTCCCTGTTCACCCATGACTGCGTGACCAAGCACGCCTCCAACACCATCATTGTGTTTGTTTGCTGAAGACACAACAGTGGTTGGTCTGATCAATGATGAGAAAGCCAATAGAGAGGAGGTCAGAGACCTGGTAGTGTGAAGAGGGTAAGACAATCCCTTTTCCCCCTCAGGAGAATGAAAAATAAATAAATATATATATATATATTTTATTTTATTTTTTATTGCAACAATAATAACAATATTACACATCAGAATAATTCAGGACATCATTAATATGTGACAAGGCATTGAGATATTAACAGACATTCAGAGACATTACTTCTAATAATTTTTCAACTTTTTAAGTTTCACAAGTTTGAGGGATTTACAAGACCTTTGTACCTCGTCGTCGTCGTCGTCCCCCCCATTGGCAAAATAGTGGAGAGCTCCCTTTACCTAATAAGGAAGAAATCACCAGCCACACACATTTTGCATTAATACGAATAATGAGACAAAATCACTCTCAATCAGTTTAACAATTTCTAGATTGATGAGGTTTCTCATATGAAGAATGAGAACACCAAAAAAATGGTCAGAATGTACTTTTACATAAACATTTTGAAACTGTAAAGGATATCATCAACATGTTCTCATCCTTGTAGATTGGGAAATTATGTAACCAAATAATGAAAATCACATATTTAACAATATGACACTTTTAAATAAATAAAACGAATGTATTCAATGTTCGTGTCTGCTAGATACAATCCAATACTTGTATAGAAACATCTTTGTCCAAATGATATAGGCTCCCCTATCAAGTCTTGTACATGGTGTGTTCCGGTTAGTGCATAGGGTTATGAAAAAGCCATGACAAGTGTACTACTTCCGTCTTCTCCCCCCCAGCGGATATAGAGAAATGGTAAGATCATTTATGTAGTTTACTATGAAAATAAAGACATTTCGACGTTATTTCAACATCAGTCATACGATGAGCAGTATATTGAATATGACATTATTCGTGGTTTACGCGAGGTCTGCGTTAATGCCTATGTTTATCGCTAGATTTGGTTTGGTAGCTAGTAAGCTAGTTAGCATCCCCACCCAAAATGTGAAATCATCTGTTTTTAGCTAGTGATGTAGCTCTAAGGTAAGTTTGGAAGCTAGTGCCAAATACTGTAATCTAAAGTATCCTTTCAAATGTATTCATAAATATAAACATAACTTAGCTAGTTACCCGAAAATGTATATGTAGTAGTGCATCAGGGAGGTCGCATCTGTTCTTGGATGTCACTATCAAGCGTGTAAATTTAAAAATGAATACCATGAGTAAATATCCCCATGCCCCATTGAAATGTATATACCGAACACTAGCTGGTAGAAGAGGGTAGTTTGCCATCTTGCTACCTATCTCGCAAGTAAGGCAGCCAGCCTAGGTATTTATACCTGTACGCTCTCGTTGGCTGGCCCTCGCTTCATACTCGTCGCCAAACCCACTTGCTCCAGGTCATCTACAAGACCCTGCTAGGTAAAGTCCCCCCTTAACTCAGTTCGCTGGTCACCATAGCAGCACCCACCTGTAGCACAGGCTCCAGCAGGTATATCTCTCTGGTCACCCCCAAAACCAATTCCTCCATTGGCTGCCTCTCCTTCCAGTTCTCTGCTGCCAATGACTGGAACAACTACAAAAATCTCTGAAACTGGAAACACTTATCTCTCTCACTAGCTTTTAGCACCAGCTGTAAGAGCAGCTCACAGATTACTGCACCTGTACATAGCCCATCTATAATTTAGCCCAAACAACTACCTCTTCCCCTACTGTATTTATTTTGCTCCTTTGCACCCCATTATTTCTACTTTACACATTCTTCCACTGCAAATCTACCATTCCAGTGTTTTACTTGCTATATTGTATTTACTTTGCCACCATGGCCTTTTTTTGCCTTTACCTCCCTTATCTCACCTCATTTGCTCACATTGTATATAGACTTATTTTTCTACTGTATTATTGACTGTATGTTTGTTTTATTCCATGTGTAACTCTGTGTTGTTGTATGTGTCGAACTGCTTTGCTTTATCTTGGCCAGGTCGCAATTGTAAATGAGAACTTGTTCCCAACTTGCCTACTTGGTTAAATAAAGGTGAAATAAATCAAATTTAAGACAGCAAATGTTGTTTTGCATTTGCTGTCATTTGTTCTCACCAGCTAGCTGGATCATTCCCACAATGCGGTGCCTTTTCTGGCCCCAGGAAATATCAGTTCTAATTTAGTGTAAAATATGGATTCCAAAAGGCTTTAAATATCCTTTTCCTTTAACACCAAAAAAATGGATCCTGAAAGGGAACTTTATGCATTTTAAACACTCCCCAGGTGTTATTTATCAACTTCCACGAGATATAAACCATAAAAATTTGAATCTGTCTTTTATAGTCCTAGTTAGTCTCTTTTTATATTAAAGTTTTTTTCATGATTATTTTATTTAAGAATTCCTGTGTCCCTGATTACTTTCCACCCTGTTTGTTGTAAATATCCATCTTAAGAAAACAACCCCTTCCTACAATGACACCACATTCAGGAAGTGTAATTTCTTTATATAAACACAGTTGTATCTATTTGTTCATGTTAGTCTGTATGTCACACTCATACATTTCCACCCTGTTAGGCTAAAAAAAATGTTTTTTAATTGAAAATGTTAATATGTTTGATAGAGAAGTTAAAATCCTGTTCAAGTTTTTACAATTATGCTAGCTTACTCAGAGCTATGGCAAATTTAGGCTCAACACTTCCACCCTGTTAGGATTATGCACCTAACAAACTGAAAAATGCACCCAAAAATGTTGTAAGTACCTGAGCTTGACCAATTTAGTTTCTGTCATGCGCTGTCCAGTCAAAGATGTCCATTTTCTRATAGAATAATAAAAAATGTGTGTATGTGTATATATATATATATATTTTTTTTTTCTCCAAGTTTAGTTGCAAATGGCACCGCATAGTAGGAATGACCCAGCTAAGTATGCACTAGCCACTGATCATGACTCTAGTTTCCATTACATTCCACATAAGTCATCTTCTGTACGGGGGTGTTTTGGTTAGAGCCCGGATGCTTGGTCTGAACTAGCCCAAAGGCCGGCAGATAGCGATATTGATCTGGTATTGAGGGTTTCATCTTACCATCCAAACGCGTTGTATGCAGCTGGCAATACACTCATATCCCCGTGGACTGGTTCGTACCAAAAACATTCTCCATCCAGGCTGTAAAGGCATCAATTTCATCGTTAACTAGATGTATTAATGGCGAGGGGGGGAGATGGTGAAAATATGTGTACTTTATGAAACAACACTTTTCCACCACCATGCTAATGCTACTTCTTGATGTTGCGCCCTTCATTCAGTTACGGGTAAACAGACTGCTGCAACCTGATTGGCTGAACGCGATACAAAACATCTTGAACATCATACCTAGGCATTAGCCTAGTTGAAAATGGTGTTTTGTAAAAGAAGTATGCATATTTTCCTTTATTTTTGCGTTTTTAAATCTAGTTAAGGAAAAATTGACACCTTTGCGCCCTGAATGGAGAATGTTTTAGGTACGAACCGGTCCATGGGAGCTGCCTACAGTACGTTTTGGATGGAAACTCCTCAATATCGCCGTCTGTCGGCCTTTGGGCTAGGTCTGAACATTAACCCCCATCACTTTGGAAGCATAAGGACCTAAACTTTCATATCAGCAGGAAATCATTTTCTAAAATCAGTTATATTGTTACACAGCTGTTGAAGTGCGTGTTTATGAAAAAGACAGACAGCCAACTACCTGTGCTAATTAGCTATCTGCGTCTCCTAACACCTGTGTGTAAATGGAAGCTAGACACCATAAACATGTTGTCACTGAAAAATACTGTCGACTGCAAATTTTAAAACGGTTTACAGTAAGTGTATATTTTGCATTTGTGAAATTATTTTGATATAAGAATTGATTCATGTTCCAGAGCTAATTCGCCTTTAAACAGAACATGTAAGGTCCTTGGACTATAAGAAGTAACATTAGGCTCCTTTAGTCCATTGTAGGACTAGCTATGCACCTGCATCTTGCCTGAATTATTTTTGCTTTGCAGTAAGTAGGTCCAGAGTCTAGATTTCCCTTCCTTATACTCCACACATATAGGGTTGCTATAACATACATGTCCACTGAAATATTTTCATCCTGAAAATGCATGTAGTGGCAGTGCATTCTACAGCTGTTAGGCCTGAGCCAATGTGTGCCCACTGTCCTTATCTATTATAGTCATTAGTCAATGTGAAACAGTGGTGGTGTACTTTTTAAAGTCGTACTTTTTAAAGTCACACTTCACCATACGAATGTAATGGTGCAATTGTTCAGACCATGAAAGGCTCCAGTGTGACTAGGCCTAAGCTATATTCTAGGGGTTTCAGTATGTACTCATGCGGTCAATATACTTCCTCTTTACATTTGAGGGACGCAGGGTGTATCATCTTAATGGTGATTTCACTAATGTTCAGCAGTCAACGATTTTGTATATATATATTTTTTGAATGGGGTTGATAGGCCTTTTTGAACTTTTACTGACTAATGTGTTGGTGAGTTTCTATGATAGTTAAATCAGTGTAAAATCTGCACTGCAGCCATGAGCTATTGCTATGCAATAAACATTATGCCAGGAGTTCTAGCTACAAGCCTAGGTCTGCATGCTTGACAGTACTTTTGCCTTCAGTTCGTAAGGTGGTGTCGGGATAAGGGCCATTTAGCTAATAGTTTGAGGAAAGTAGGGTGGCGTGAGGCGGTATTTTTTTTGGCAGGGGTAGAGGCTTCCTCTTCTAACGTTTCTTTCTCCACTCCCTTTCCTCTCAGACAGCGACTCTGCGCCCGTACCTCAACGCTGTGCGTGCCACGCTGCAGGCCGCCCTCTGTCTGGAGAACTTCTCCTCTCAGGTGGTGGAGCGCCACAACAAGCCAGAGGTGGAGGTCCGGTGAGTGTCTGTGTTTGTTCGTGTGTATGTGTGCGTGAGAGTGTGTTTGACCTTGCATGTGTATGCTATCCCCCTCAGGAGCAGTAAAGAGTTGCTGCTGCAGCCAGTCATCATCAGTCGTAATGACAAGGAGAAGGTTCTTATCGAGGGCTCCATCAACTCGGTCCGAGTCAGCATCGCTGTCAAGCAGGTCAGGGATATTATTTATTCCAATGTGCATAGTCTATAACCTGTCCTTTACAGGTGTAGTTGACGGGCTTGATTTTGGTGACTTTCATACTTTATTTAAACAATAAGGCCTGGTGGGGTGGAGATGGCCAATATACCACGGCTAAGGGCTGTTCTTATGCAAAACGCAACGCGGAGTGCCTGGATACAGCCCTTAGCCATGGTATGTAGGCCATATACCACAAAACCCTGAGGTACTTTATTGCTATTATAAAAGGGTTACTAATGTAGTTACAACAGTAAACAATACGTTTTGTGTCATACCTGTGGTATATTGTCTGATATACCACAGCTTTAAACCAAACTACCTGGTTTATAATTAAGCAATAAGGCACGAGGAGGTGTGGTACATGGCCAATATACCACGGCTAAGGACTGTTCTTAATCTAAAATCGATTTAAATAAATACACACTATACCCCATAATGACAAAGAAAAAACATTTAGAATGTTTAGAAATGTATTAAACAGAAATGCCTTATTTACGTAAGTATTCTGACCTTTTTTTGTAAGGGGTGGATTAGCTTAATATTGCGGAAAGAATGTTGCTTCCATCAATGTTGCTTCCATCAATGTAATTGTCTGCATCATTTCCAATCCCCCATATTTTTTTGGTAAATATATATATCCATACACGCATGCATATACATACACATACCTATATAGACATACTTTTAAAAAGAATATACCTTTATTATTATTCCCCGCAAACCCTACCACCGATCACCCAATTGGAGTAAACTAATAAACACTTCTTCTTTTACCTTCAATTTATACATCTTATACACATTTTACAGACAGTCTACTTTACAATAGTTTTCTCTTATTTGTTCTTAGTCCTTTCTCTATTTCTGATGTCCATCCAGTTTGATTTCTATTTGTAACTGTGCTATTTCACAAAAGTTCCGAACCTATATACATTTTACAGATCCCGTATGTTTTACATTGTTTATCTTGTTATTAGTCCCACCCTTCAGCTCCATTCAACCCCTCCCATCTATCTCTCAACATCATCCATTTCGGATTTCTATTTGCCATATATTTTTCAACTGTGCTGTGATGCTTCACAAAAKAATTGAACCTTCCTATTCTCATAGCTTCTACAGATTGTAAATTWAAAATATTTTTATTTGCTAAAATAATTATTATATTATTGATTGATTGACTATGGCTTTTCAAATCACCCAGTATTGCTATCTGTAGCGTTAGTTCTAGGCAAATATTGCAATTCTTCAGCCATTCCTGGACCTGTGACCAAAAACAAGCTACATATGGACAATACCAAAATAAATGATCTAATGACTCTGCCTCCTCACAGCAGAATCTGTAGAGCAGGGAAGATTGTATCCCCCATATATATAACATTCTATTAGTTGCAAGAATTTTGTATAGTAATTTAAATTGAAAAATTCGAAGTTTTGAATCCGGCGTTGTTTTGCGTATCAATTCATAAACCATGTGCCATGGAAAATGGGTACATCGCAAATCTCTTCCCAACTATTTTGCAATTTATATGGCACAGCTGTCAGTTTTTTTTGGTCCTTAAATTAAATTGGTATATATTTTTATTTATCACACTTTTCTTTAACCATTTATGTTCTTTAATACAGGGCCGACATACAAGTTCCTTACTTTTTCCCCTTCTACTTGCCTCTTCCATTTTTGTGGTAATGCTGAAATTAATTGGTTGTAATTTTGGGTAGAGCAGACATTTCCATATGTCTGTGTTAGCTGCATGTGTGACAACTCCACCAGTCCTATTTATATCATTCACTAAAATTATACCTTTTTTTTTTTTTTTTGATAAATACATTTTTTTTTAAAATCAATTAGTATATTTGAAATTAACCACAATATTGGTTGTACTATTTGTTCCGTCCTTTCAGGTGGATTCAACTGAAATTGCAACCAACTTTCTAAGGCTTGTTTAAAAAAAATAAAGATATTTTGGAGATTATTTCCTTTTCAAACAACCGAAAATGAGCAGGTGTAATCTGAATAAAGGGAAAAAGGCCCTTCTAGAACATAGGATGAGACATTCGTACCAATTTACTTGAACCAGTTTGGATTTAAGTATAACTTTTGTATGACTGATGCCTTTAGTGAGAGGTCTAATGCTTTAATATTTAATAATTTTTGCCCTCCGAATTCATATTCGTTATATAAATAGGCCCTTTTAATTTTGTCTGGCTTGCCATTCCAAATAAAATTGAATATTTTTTGTTTATATAATTTATAAAGCAGGTCACTAGGTGTAGGCAAAACCATAAGCAAATAGGTAAACTGTGATATGACTAAAGAGTTAATCAGGGTGATTTTTCCACAAATAGACAGGTATTTTCCTTTCCATGGTAGCAAGATCTTATCTATTTTTGCTAACTTTCTATAAAAATTTATTGGAGTGAGATCATTTCTTTCTTTTGGGATTTGTATACCGAGTATGTCCACATCTCCGTCAGACCATTTAATTGGTAAACTACATGGTAATGTAAAATGTGAATTTTTTAAATCATAATTTGGTTTTAATCCAGAGAGGATAGCAAAAGTATCTAGATCCTCTGAGGCCGTGGAGACTCTAATTGTGGTTTTAAAAGAAAACATGAATCATCAGCGTACAATGACACCTTAGTTTTTAAGCCACGGATTTCTAATCCCTTAATATTATTGTTTGATCTAATCTTAACAGCTAACATTTCGATGGCAATAATAAATAGATATGCCGATAGTGGACAACCTTGTTTTACTCCTCTAGATAGTTTAAAACTTTCTGAGATGTAGCCATTATTTACTATTTTACACCTAGTGTTACTATACATAACTTTAACCCATTTTATAAGAGATTCCCCAAAATTGAAATATTCTAGGCATTTATATGTAAACTCCAGTCGTACTTTATCAAAAGCCTTTTCAAAATCAGCTATGAAAACCAGGCCTGGTGTCCCCGATATTTCATAGTATTCTATTGTTTCCAGTACTTGTCTTATATTATCTCCAATGTATCGTCCATGTAAAAAAAAAACCTGTCTGATTAGGATGAATAATATCTTACAATACTTTTTWAATTCTATGCGCCAAGCATTTTGCTAGGATTTTTGCATCACAACACTGAAGTGTAAAAGGTCTCCAATTTTTTTAAATGGACTGGATCTTTATATATACCACTTGGGTCCTGTTTCAGTAATAATGATATCAGACCTTGTTGCGTGTCTGATAATCTACCATTTATATAGGAGTGGTTAAAACAAGCTAATAAAAGGTTTGTATACTTCCACTGGTATGCCATCCAGCCCTGGAGTTTTCCCATCCTTAAAGGCCCCAATTGCATCAAGCAGTTCCTCCTCTAATTCAGACCTTTTGCTATGAGACTTGAAACTGAGCTCTGGTGCATCCTGTTTCCATTGATCATCCCTGAGATGTTTCTATAACTTGATTGGAGGCCAGCTGTGGTAAATTCAATTGATTGGACATGATTTGGAAAGGCACACACCTGTCTACATAAGGTCAACTGTGGGACAGTGCATGTCAGAGCAGAAACCAAGCCATGAGGTCGAAGGAATTGTCCGTAGAGGCCCGCTTGGAATTTGCCATAAGGCACCTAAAGACTCACAGACCATGAGAAACAAGACTCTCTGGTCTGATGAAACCAAGATTGAACTCTTTAGCCTAAATTCCAAGTGTTACGTCTGTAGGAAACCTGCCACCATCCATATGGTGAAGCATGGTGGTGGCAGGATTATGCTGTGGGATGTTTTTCAGCAGCAGGGACTTGGAGACTAGTCAAGATTGTGGCAAAGATGAACGGAGCAAAGTACAGAGAGAACCTTAATGCCTGGTGCAAAGGTTCACCTTCCAACCATAAGCACACAGCCAAGACAACGCAGGAGTGGCTTTGGGACAAGTCTCAATGTCCTTGAGTGGCCCAGCCAGAGCCTGGACTTGAACCCAATCAAACATCTCAGGAGAGACCTGAAAAAAAGCTGTGCAGCAACGCTCCCCATCCAACCTGACAGAGCTTGAGAGGATCTGCAGAGAAGAATGGAAGAAACTCCCCAAGTACAGGTGTGCCCTTGTAGACTCAAGGCTGTAATCACTGCCAATGGTGCTTCAACAAAGTACTGAGTAAAGGGTCTGAATACTTAAGTAAATGTGATATTTCAGTTTTATTATTTTATTAGAAAAAATGTCAACCTGTTTTTGCTTTGTCATTATGGGATGTTGTGTGTAGATTGGGGGGGGATTTAATCAATTATAGAATGAGGCTGTAACCTAACAAAATGTGGAAAAAGTCAAGGGGTCTGAATACTTTCTGAAGGTACGTTGGCCATATACCGCAAACCCCCGAGGTAACTTATTTCTATTTTAAATGGGTTATAAATGTAATGTCATACCCGTGGTATACGGTCTGATATACCACGGCTGTCAGCCAATCAACATTCAGGGCTCGAACCACCCAGTTCACAATAATATTTTGGAAATGCCTTTTTGTATTGTCGTTACCCAAACAGAAGTGCATAGATGGAAGCGCTGCTGTACCTTTAAAAAAAATGTATTTTAAAATGTCTCTTTTCTTTCTCTGTTCCGTGAGGCTGTGTTGGTTTGTCAAAGACATGAAATTTACTACTGTGATTAGTTTTTTTTTTTACAACCTGGTGACAATTGGTGGCTATTAGAGCTGCTGTCCTGTGATTGGTGGGTGCTGAGTCTGACTGGTGTGTCACTGCAGGCGGATGAGATTGAGAAGATCCTTTGCCATAAATTCATGCGCTTCATGATGATGAGAGCTGAGAACTTCTTCATCCTGAGGAGGAAACCGGTGGAGGTGAGAGGACTGGTGGTACAACCAACATCTCACACGACTTGGAATTCTGTTTTCTTAGAACACAAATTGTCTTTTTTTTCACTCAGACAATTTTCTGTAAGAATTGGGATTTATTACCCCCCCTTTTCTCTCCTTCATTTGTCCGCAGGGTTATGACATCAGTTTCCTCATCACCAACTTCCACACGGAGCAGATGTACAAGCACAAGCTGGTGGACTTCGTCATCCACTTCATGGAGGAGATCGACAAGGAGATCAGCGAGATGAAGTTGTCTGTCAACGCCAGGGCCCGTATCGTCGCAGAGGAGTTCCTAAAAAATGTGAGTGTCTTCATGTCTGTCAGTCTTCTCACCTAGAAGTTGAAGTTTTATCTGACATCCATGTTTTTGACTTGCGCAGTTCTAAGAAAATTCCCAAACATTCCTTACGCTGATCACGACCGTCATCATGGTTTCTGAGGGGTCCGCATCACAGGACGGAGAGAGGGAGGGGCAAACATTGTGACCAGTCATTCGCAATGGAAAAAAGTAAAGATGCATCAGACCAATGGGGTGTTGCCCTACATCATTGAGGTATCCCTGTGCTCAGAAATATTGATGTTTGTACATAATTAATATTCACAGCCTCGTTTAATTTCTGCCTTTTAGAACAAAGCATTAAATCAGGGTGGGTCCTTAAAATAAAATCCTAATCAATATTAATGAGCACAGGGAAATGCATGGAGATTTCTGATAATTGAAAAACTTTTTTTTTTATATATATATATATAAATATTATATTCACAATGTTTTGCTAAGTTTTTGTTACGACACCTGTTTCTTGTCTTAATACACACAGAGCAGACCCTATCATTGATGGAAATGATTGTGATAAGTGCTGGCAGTGATTAATAAATCCCTTTATTGTTTTTTTGCTGTGTTATTTTACCATAATAGTGTATTGCTTGGACCTGTTTATCTTTATGATGAGAAATTTGACATTGCATTCATTAATCAAACTATTTACATACTATAGAAATTTGGGTAAATTTGTGGATGAAATGTCAGCTAGCTTGTTGGGACCTGTCAGATGAAATGTTTGTTTCTACGTAACATGCCATAGTAGATATATTACAACTGTATGATGCATGCGAATGGCACCTTGTTAGCTACTACATCATGAATACCATAAATATCCTCAACTATCTAGTCGGCTTTGGTTTGAATTCATATCGTTATTTTATATGGCTGTTGGTAGACCATGGCATTTGCAACGCCAGTATAGGGTAACCCTGGGAATCAAACCCACTATGTAAAATGTATGCACGCTTAACTTTAAGTCATTACTAGCAGTAAATCATTGGACATTAAGGTAACACTATTTGGATAGTCAATCTGTAGACGCTCTACAGAGTAACATTTAACTATCTAACCCTAGCTCTAGGGCTAGGTTTAGAATTATGGTTAAAGGTAACCTTGGCAAGCAGTTTCTTATCAAAAGTTTTGATAGTATGACAGATGGAAAATCTGGACTATACAAATAAAGTGTGACTGAAATTAATAATTAGGCTACCAACATTCTCAACAACTGCGTGGCCATGCACTCTCCAACTCAATCATCAAGTTTGCAGATGAGAGAACAGTAGTGGGCTTGATCACCAACAACGACGAGACAGCCTACAGGGAGGTGGTGACAGGAAAACCACCTCGCTCAACGTCAACAAAGATGATCGTGGACTTCAGGAAACTGCAGAGGGAGCACCCCCCCCCCCCAGCCACATCGAAGGGACATCAGTGGAGATGGTGGAAAGCTTCAAGTTCCTTGGCGTACACATCACAGACAAACTGAAATGGTACACTCACACAGACAGTGTTGTGACGGCACAACAGCGCCTCTTCAACCTTAGGAGGCTGAAGAAATTTCGCTTTCACCCAAAAACCTGACAAACTTCTACAGATGCGCAATCGAGAGCATCCTGTCGGGCTGTATCACAGTCTGGTACRGCAACTGTACCGCCCTCAACCGCAAGGCTCTCCGGAGGGTGGTGCGGTCTGCACAACACATCACCGGGGGCAAACTACCTGCCCTCCATGACACCTACAGCACCTGATGTCACAAAGGCCAAAAGATCAACCACCTGAGCCACTGCCTGTTCACCACGCTATCATCCAGAAGGCGAGGTCAGTTCAGGTGCAACAAAGCTGGGACGGAGAGACTGAAAAACAGCTTCTATCTCAAGGCCATCAGACTGTTAAATACTGTAGCGACCCGCACAGACAGCGGTGGGTTGTGTTGTACTTATCAGTGTTGGCGGGATCAGACATGCCAATCGACATGCCAATCAACCTGCTATCTGCCAATCACGGGAATGCCTGGAATGTTCTGATGCCGGGCATCCTGGTGGTTGGCGGAGTGGTGTGGAGGGGGGTTGGGCAGGGGGATGGAGCATTGGAAGTTAAGACCAGGTTCAGCCATTGTTCTTTCTCTTACGTCTGGCCTTCACAAGAGAAGGTCACGGTTGGCTTGTGGGGTATCTTTCATTTATTTGGCGTGTGCTACGGCCCAAACAGTAGCCTGTGTAAAGTTGGGTTAATAAACCGTCAATTCGTGAACTCAATGCTCTGTCTGGACAATTGTTCCTTTATGATCAAGTCAGGTCATTACAATACTGTTAAATCACTAGCACATTAGAGGCTGCTGCCCTATATACATAGACTTGGAATCACTGGCCACTTTAATAATGTTTAATTACTCATCTCACATGTATATACTGTATTCTATCCTATTCTACTGTATCTAAGCCACTCTGACATTGCTCGCCCAATATATATTCTTAATTCCATTCCTATTTTATATTTATGTCTATTGCTGTGAAATTGTTAGATATTACTGCACTGTTAGAGCTAAAAACACAAGCATTTCGCTACACCCGCAATAACATCTGCTAAACATGTATGTGACAAAGAAAATGTGATTTTATTTTAAATAAGACATCCTGCTTCTGTTGCCTGTTTGATTAATCGCCTACTGATTCCGTGAGCAGCAAGCTTCATGCAACGGCATAATGTCGGATAAAGCAATTTCACAGATTCGGCTGTTTTTAATCTTTGCTATGCTTATAATTAAGGCTTTACTTTTTTTCTCTCATTAGAACAGACTGGTATTACTAATTTATTTACTGTTTACACTGTTCCAAACAGGCAGAAAAATAATGTTAATCTAACAGCACCTGTTTGTGACAGACAATATGCATGCAGCTCTCACTCCTATACCCTCCTTTTTCTTGATCTCCTTGTAATTATTATAATAAGTAATGTCATTATCATTAGTAGGCTTTGTATAGTAAGTAGTCTTGTATAACTACCATCGAGCTGTAGGCCTAAGAGCGCGTCCTGTTTAGTCTTACCATAACTTACTTAGGCCTATATTTCAATATATACGCTACTGTATAAATCATTCATCCATTTGTTCATGCTATCACACAGAATAAAACATTCATGCTTTGAAATGCAATTAAGCATTTTAGTTTAAAATTAAATAAAAGGGAGCTTTGAATAATTAGCCTAAACAATAAATAAACTGCAATTCACGAAAGCATGCAACTGTTTTGAGTCTGCTGTAATAAAGGCTTTATATATTCCAAGTATAGATTTACTGTTTACACTTCTAAATGGTCAGAAAAAATTATATTGCAGTCAGCAACTGTTTAGCACACAATAATCACAAAACGCTTGATCCTATACCCTCCTTTTCATTGATCTCCAGTAGCTTCCACAACTAAGTCAAATGTCTTTCCCTTCCACCCGTTTCAAGTTTCTTTTTCAYGTCCTCCGCATCCACGTCCTCCGCTGTTGACATTTACTGTTTCGAGTTTGTTATAACCAATTTATTGATGTGATTATGATAGGCTATAGGTCACATGCATGCAAAGCTACCATCCTTTTAACACATTGTGACCATTGAGCTCTTTCTTGAGTCATTTGTGTGTCTTATTAAAAAAATTATCTTAAAGCATCAGACAAGCTCAGTGCATATGTAGTTGATTTTATTCAAACACATAGTGTGTCTGTCTATATATGGAAAAATACATTTAAACATTTAAACCAAACCGATTGGTCGAAAGAACAGGACGACCAACCAGGACGATTTTTCAGCTTGGTCATTAAGAAATGCTGCGCCATGACTGAAGCAAGCGTTTGTACATTCACTCTGCCAAAACAGTACACAGTTAGTCACTCACCCTTCTAGATAACTTGAGGGCCCGGTTTCCCAAAAGCATCTTAACTCAAAATTCATCGTTAGAACTTAGCCTTAAGATGCTTTTGGAAAACCGGCCCAGGTCTTGAAGTTGCCTAGGCTAGATAGTGCTAGCTAACTTCTTTCACCAATTAGCTTCAGCTGACTGGTGTGTGACCATAACAAAGTTGGTTTATCATTGGCTAGTTAAAGACCACCAATAAATTACACAATGTAAATGGGACAATATTTTAATGTTGCACATCGTTTAGTTGCTTTCAATATTTGTAAACTCAGCAAAAAAAGAAACGCCCCTTTTTCAGGACCYTGTCTTTCAAAGATAATTTGTAAAAATCTAAATTTCACAGATCTTCATTGTAAAGGGTTTAAACACTGTTTCCCATGCTTGTTCAATGAACCATAAACAATTAATGAACATGCACCTGTGGAACGGTTGGAAATTAAGGTCACAGTTATGAAAACTTAGGACACTAGAGAAGCCTTTCTACTGACTCTGAAAAACACCAAAATAAAGATGCCCAGGGTCCCTGCTCATCTGCGTGAACGTGCATTAGGCATGCTGCAAGGAGGCATGAGGACTGCAAAGGTGGCCAGGGCAATAAATTGCAATGTCTGTACTGTAAGACAKCGCTACAGGGAGACAGGATGGACAGCTGATCATCCTTGCAGTGGCAGAGCACTTAACACCTGCACAGGATCGGTACATCCGAACATCACACCTGCGGGCACAAACCCACCGTAGTTGGACTAGACAGGACTGGCAAAAAGTGCTCTTCACTGACGAGTCGCGGTTTTGTCTCACCAGGGTTGATGGTCGGATTTGCGTTTATCGTCGAAGTGAGGAGCGTTACACCGAGGCCTGTATTCTGGAGCAGGATCGATTTGGAGGTGGAGGGTCCGGCATGGTCTGGGGCGGTGTGTCACAGCATCAACGGACTGAGCTTGTCGTCATTGCATGCAATCTCAGCGCTGTGCGTTACAGGGAAGACATCCTCCTCCCTCATGTGGTACCCTTCCTGCAGGCTCATTCTGACATGACCCTCCAGCATGACAAAGCCACCAGCCATACTGCTCCTTCTGTGTGTGATTTCCTGCAAGACAGGAATGTCAGTGTTCTGCCATGGCCAGCGAAGAGCCCACATCTCAATTCCATTGAGCACTTCTGGGACCTGTTGGATCGGAGGGTGAGGGCTAGGGCCATACCCCCAGAAATGTCCGGGAACTTGCAGGTGCCTTGGTGGAAGAGTGGGGTAACATCTCACAGCAAGAACTAGCAAATCTGGTGCAGTCCATGAGGAGATGCACTGCGGTACTTAATGCAGCTGGTGGCCATGCCAGATACTGACTGTTTTTTGATTTTGACCCCACCTTTGTTCAGGGACACATTATTCCATTTCTGTTAGTCACATGTCTGTGGAACTTGTTCCGTTTATGTCTCAGTTGTTGAATCTTCTTATGTTCATACAAATATTTCACGTTAAGTTTGCTGAAAATAAACGCAGTAGACAGTGACAGACATTTCTTTTTTTGCTGAGTTTATATTCATTTCTAAAATGTATAGCTGGTTTGAGGTTAAGTCATTGAAGTTCAGAGCTATTGACCATTTAAAATATTGTCCTTGCGCAGACCAACCTTCAAGTGTCTTCACTGACATTTTAACCTTTCCTGACCGAGTTGAATACAGTTGAAGTAGGAAGTTTACATACCGTAATTTCCGGACTATAAGCCGCTACTTTTTCCCACGCTTTGAACCTCGCGGCTTATACAATGACGCGGCTAATTTTATGGATTTTTTTACACAGATTCATGCGCCAAAAACTGAGCACCGTCACATGTGACATAAATCGAGCGCGCAAAACTTCCCATCATCCTGATTACGGTAGTCATTTTGTCACCCATCATGGCAAGACACGGAGAAATGCATATGATGCAGCTTTCAATTTGAAGGCGATCGATCTGGCTGTTGGAAAAGGAAATAGAGCTGCTGACAGGAGCTTGGCCTTAATGAGTCGATGTAAGACGTTGGAAACAGCAGCGTGAGGAACTGACTCAGTGCAAAAAGTCAAACAAAGCTTTCAGAGGGAAGAAAAGCAGATGGCCCGAACTAGAAATAATTCATTAGGCCTTAATGAATTTCACATGACTGGGCAGAGGTGTTTTTATATTTTTGTTTAGTAGTTTAGCCATAACGTAATTGTTTAAAACCTGGATGTTTTGTCATTTCATGAATCAGTCTTACCTTGTTTAAAAGTAGCCTAGCCAAAAAATCTGACCATAGAAATGTTGACGGAATTCTTTTGTAAACATTTCTCATATGCCATTGAAACCAGCGTTTATCTCATGTTCTAACAACTTTCTTTCGTTGTCTGTTAGCCAAAAGCACAATACTCATATTAGCAACCCATGCTAGTTGTTACATCAGTAGTCATATTAGCAACCCATGCTAGTTGTTGCTCAATAGTTATATTAGCAACCCATGCTAGTTGTTGCATCAGTAGTCATGTTAGCAACATGCTAGTTGTTGCATCATAGTATGTTAGCAACCCATGCTAGTTGTTGCATCAGTAGTCATGTTAGCACCCATGCTAGTTTGTTGCATGTAGTAGTAATAAATAGCAACCCATGCTAGTTTGGTGCGCCAATAGTCATATTAGCAACCCGTGCTAGTTGTTGCGTCAGTAGTCATATTAGCAACCCGTGCTAGTTTTGTTCATCAGTAGTCATATTAATCGATGATAAGACGTTGGAAACAGCAGCGTGAGGAACTGACTCAGTGCAAAAAGACAACAAAAGCTTTCAGAGGGAAGAAAAGCAGATGGCCCGAACTAGAAAATGAGCTTGAAGACTGGGTCAACACACAGAGAGCAGACGGCCGAGGTGTTTCAACTGTGCAGATCCGACTGAAAGCCAAACAATCGCCACCGCAATGAAGTTTGAGGATTTTAGAGGTGGACCATCGTGGGTGTCCTAAGATTTATGAGACGTAAAGGCTGTCCATCAGGGTACAGACGAGTCTGTGTCAGCAGCTCCTCCCGACTACGAGGAAAAAGTTTCAAACTTCCGCAAATTCACTGATGCAAAGATAGCGGAGCATTCCATCGGCCCGCACAGATCATAAATATGGATGAGGTTCCTCTGACGTTTGACCTGCCTCTCACTCGGACTGTCAACAGGAAAGGCGAATCATCCGTCACGCTGAAAACAACTGGGCATGAAAAAACGCAAAGTTCATTTGTTTCAATGTACCGGTAGGCACCTGCGGCTTATAGACATGTGCGGCTTATTTATGTACAAAATACATATTATTTAAATTCAGTGGGTGCGGCTTATATTCAGGTGCGTTAATAGTCCGGAAATTACGGTACACTTAGGTTGGAGTCATTAAAACTTGTTTTCAACCACTCCATACATTTCTTGTTAACAAACTATAGTTTTGGGAAGTCGGTTAGGACACCTACTCTGTGCATGACACAAGTAATTCTTCATTGTTTACAGACAGATTATTTCACTTATAATTCACTGTATCACAATTCCAGTGGGTCAGAAGTTTACATACACTAAGTTGACTGTGCCTTTAAACAACTTGTAAAATTCCTGAAAATTATGTCATGGCTTTAAAAGCTTCTGATAGGCTAATTGACATAATTTGAGTCAATTGGAGGTGTACCTGTGGATGCATTTCAAGGCTACCTTCAAAACTCAGTGCCTCTTTGCTTGTAACATCATGGAAAATCAAAAGAAAAATCAGCAAAGATGTCAGAAAAAAATTTGTAGACCTCCACAAGTCTGGTTCATCCTTGGGAGCAATTTCCAAAGCCTGAAGGTACCAGTTCATCTGTACAAGCAATAGTACGCAAGTATAAACACCATGGGACCACGCAGCCGTCATACCGCTCAGGAAGGAGACGCATCCTGTCTCCTAGAGATGAACGTACTTTGGTGCGAAAAGTGCAAATCGATCCAAACAACAAAGGACCTTGTGAAGATGCTTGGAGGAAACAGGTACAAAAGTATCTATATACACAGTAAAATGAGTCCTATATCGATCAATTTTTTGGAGAAATATCCTCTGTCTGATGAAAAAAATAGAACTGTTTGCCATAATGACCATCAATTATGTTTGGAGGAAAAAGGTGGAGGCTTGCAAGCGAGAACCATTTCAACCGTGAAGCACGGGGGTGGCAGCATCATGTTGTGGGGGTGCTTTGCTGCTGGAGGACTGGTGCACTTCACAAAAAGATGGCATCACGAGGCAGGAAAATTATGTGGATATATTGAAGCAACATCAGTCAGGAAGTTAAAGCTTGGTTGCAAATAGGTCTTCCAAATGGAACTGACCCCAAGCATACTTCCAAAGTTGTGGCAAATGGCTTATGGCTGCAATCCCGTCACCGGGATGATATGACAACAGCAGTTAAAGTGCAGGGCGCCAAATTCAAACAACAGAAATCTCATAATTAAAATTCCTCATAGATTCATGTGTCTTATATCATTTAAAGGTAATCTTGTTGTTAATCCACAAAGTGTCCGATTTCAAATATGCTTTTCAGTGAAAGCACTAAAACGATTATGATAGGTACACACAAACCACAATAAGCACAGCATTTTTCCAGCGAAAGATAGCTTTCACAAAAAGCAGAAATAGAGATAAAATTAATCACTAACCTTTGATTATCTTCATCAGAGACACTCATAGGACTTCATGTTACACAATACATGCATGTTTTGTTTGATAAAGTGTATATTTATATAAAATCTGAGTTTACATTGGCGCGTTACATTCACTAGTTCGAAAACATCAAGTGATTTTGCATAGCCACATGGTTTCAATAGAAATACTCATCATAAATGTAGATGATATAACATTATACACATGGAATTATAGATATAACTCTCCTTAATGCAACCGCTGTCAGATTCAAAAAAACTTTACGGAAAAATAAACCATGCAATAATTGAGACGGAGCTCAGAACAATAGCCAAATTAGCCGTCATGTTGGACTCAACAGAAACCAGAAAATACATGATAAATGTTTCCTTACCTTTGATGAACTTCATCAGAATGCAGTCAGGAATCCCAGGTCCACAATAAATGCTTGATTTGTTCGATAATGTCCGTAATTTATGTCAATTAGCTACTTTGGAATTGTTTACCAAACGCGCTAACCAAAGTAACAAAGCGCATCCACTATAAGTGACGAAATGTCCAAAAGTTCCATAAAAGTCAGTAGAAACATGTCAAACGATGTACTGAATCAATCTTTAGAATGTTGTTAACATACATCTTGAATAACGTTCAACCGGAGAATTACATTGACTTCAGTTGACGATGGAACGGAGTCCTCTCACGTGAACGCGCCAGTTCAATGCGTGGTACCTCATGGCAGTGATTACTCATTCCTGTCTCCTCGGCCCCCCTTCACATTAGAGTCATCAGACAAAGTTCTATTGACTGTTGAATCTTAGTGGAAGCCGTAGGAAGTGAAAACTCATCCATATCTCGCTGTAATTTCAATGAGAGCTTGGTTGAAAATCTGCCACCCCCAGAAAAAATCCAAACAGAAAGTGGAACTTCTCAGGTTTTTGCCTGCCATATAAGTTCTGTTATACTCACAGACATAATTCAAACAGTTTTAGAAACTTCAGAGTGTTTTCTATCCAATACTAATAATAATATGCATATATTAGCAACAATGACATAGGAGCAGGCCGTTTACTCTGGGCACCTCTGTGCACCTTTCATCCAAGCTACTCAATACTGCCCCTTCAGCCATAAGAAGTTAAGGACAACAAACCCAAGGTATTGGAGTGGCCATCACAAAGCACTGACCTCAGTCCTATAGAAAATTTGTCGGCAGAACTGAAAAACCTGATTCAGTTACACCAGCTCTGTCTGGAGGAATGGGCCAAAATTCAATGGCAATGCTACCAAATGCTAATTGAGTGTATGTAAACTTCTGACCCACTGAGAATGTGATGAAAGAAATAAATGCTGAAATAAATMATTCTCTCTACTATTATTCTGACATTTCACATTCTTAAAATAAAGTGGTGATCCTAACTGACCTAAAACAGGGAATTTTTACTAGGATTAAATGTCAGGAATTGTGAAAAACTGAGTTAAATGTATTTGGCTAAGGTGTATGTAAACTTCCAACTTCAACTGTACATTATGTAATTTACTAATGGTCCTTAACTTCTCTGTTCTCTCGCCAACAGCCAGTGAAATTGCAGGGCGCCAAATTCAAACAACAGAAATCTCATAATTAAAATTCCTCAAACATACAAGTATTATCCACCATTTTAAAGATACACTTCTTGTTAATCCAGCCACATTGTCTGATTTCAAAAAGGCTTTACGGCGAAAGCACATCTTGCGATTATGTTAGGTCAGCGTCTAGCCACAGAAAACCATACAGCCATTTTCCAGAGAAGGAGAGGTGTCACAAAAGACAGAAATAGCGTTAAAATTAATCACTAACCTTTGATGATCTTCACCGAATGGCACTCCCAGGACTCCATGTTAGACAATAAATGTGTGTTTTGTTCAATAAAGTTCATCTTTATGTCCAAATACCTCCTTTTTGTTTGCGCGTTTAGTTCACAAATCCAAATGCACAAGGCACCAAGTCCAGACGAAAAGTCAAAAAAGTTCCTTTACAGTTTGTAGAAACATGTCAAACGATGTATAGAATAAATATTTAGGATGTTTTTATCATAAATCTTCAATAWTATTCCAACCGGACAATTCCTTTGTCTTTAGAAATGAAAGGGAACGGAGCTCGCGCTCACGGCCGCGCGCATGACTTAGCTAAAGGCTTTCTGCCTGACCACTGGTTCAAACAGCTCTTATTCGCTCCCCTTTCATAGTAGAAGCCTGAAACAACGTTCTAAARACTGTTGACATCTAGTGGACTCATTAGGAAGTGCAATATGACCTCAGACAGTATATTGGATAGGCAATCACTTTAAAAACTACAAACCTCAGATTTCCCACTTCCTGGTTAGATTTTTCTCAGGTTTTTGCCTGCCATATGAGTTCTGTTATACTCACAGACATTATTTTAACAGTTTTGGAAACTTTAGAGTGTTTTCTATCCAAATCTACTAATTATATGCAGCTTCTGGGCCTGAGTAGCAGGCAGATTACTCTGGGCACCTTATTCATCCAAGCTACTCAATACTGCCCCCCAGTCCCAAAGAAGTTAACTAAGGCAGCAAAATGTGAAGACTACACAAAACAGTTCAATACTTTGAGCAGAAGACTACAGCAAGAGACTTAACTCAAAATATTTATTACATTTGGATGATGTAGATATTTACATTGAAAGAATCATATTCTTGACACGTTGACAAACAAGTCAAAATGAACAAACAAGACACGGTGAACATGCTGAAAACTATATAAAACCAGTGAGCGATTTAATGACATTCAAAGCATTACGGAAAACTGATTATGGTGATCATTACAAATATACGCGTTTACACAGGCATTAGAAGTMATTTCAATTGATTTGTTATGATACCACAGATGCCAACAACTATTCCTGTGCTACTGAACTACAGCGGCATTTTAGATAAAGTATCCTTCACTAGTAGACATTGAACAATAGATAAACACATTCTAGATATAGCAGATCACTGATGCGACATGGAAACAAACTTGTCAATCTTTTTAGATTTTAACTAGATGAAGATTAATTTAATTGAAAATGATAGATACGCAAAACTGCCTTTATAGGAACAGCCTGATTTTATACCAGACGTAAAATCTACAATTCGTGTCCCCGCTTTAGAGTGTGCATGTCACAGCCTCTGAAATGGGGTGGACAAACACTAAAATACTAAGAACAAGAAATATACAATGTCAACATATATGGTTCTTAGACTGTGTTTGCACAGTCAGCCCAATTCTGATCTTTTGCCAAATTATTGTAAAAAGAGTTGATCTGATTGGTCAAAAGACCAATTAGTAGAAAATACCAGAATTGGGCTGCCTGTGACAGACACGATTTCAGAAAAGCTCAACTCTACAATTTGATGAAAAGCCATATGTCCTGTATTTAAAATAGGTTTCAAATCAGATTGTCCTTATCTTGATCATATACACTCACACACATACAAAACACACTCACATGCACACACTCTCACACATACCCCGATAGTGGGGCGAATCACCATTGAACTGGATTCCAGTTGTCTAGACTTTCATTGCACAGAAGGAAAGAGAAAGATCTGGTGAACCTGAACGAGGAATATGTCCAATGAAAGATCCGGATGCTTTTTTTCCAATCCCACTGCAAGGAAAAAATTAAAAGAGGAATTTGTATTGATTGCTGATTGAGTAGAGGAAGTCGCCATGGTGAGTGATGTCACTCTAGTCTTGGGCACTGTCACTAATCACTGGTGGGCGGGGACTGTGAACAGGGCTTCCTCCGGCATCCGTGAAGTGTCTACATTCTGTACAATGAAAAGAGATCAGTCAGCACTAGGACACAGATAAGGTTAGTCCAATTGACCCTGAACCTATTTCTCGCTCTGAGTGCAAGAGTGCAAGCCCAGTGAGGACACTTGCCTGGGGGTACTTACCTCTGGCCTGTCCCTGTGGGTGTTCACAGCTTCCACGTTCAAAAAGACAGACTCTACTTTACAGCCTACAGGGACAGGAAGAGAAGAAAACAAAACAATAGTTAGACAGAAATAGAAAGGGAAGAGATTGAGGACAAATGTGTTTTTATGTTACTTCGTCCGAAAACTAGAGGGCAGCAGCAGTACACTGTTTAATACATAGACTAAGGCCAGGGATCAATTAGATCAGTGTTACCCCACAGTAACCAACAATTGCAGGTTTAACAGTGCTGGAGATGTCAAATTAGTGTGCAACTGTTCTTATGTTCTTTGTCACGTGTTTGTCACAGTGTTCTTTGTCACGAAGCCACACCCATCCCACACACGTTAGAAGTTAAGAATGAGAAAATGTAGGCTATATACAGTGCCTTCGAAAAGTATTCAGACCCCGTGACTTTTTCCACATTTTGCTACAGCCTAATTTTAAAAAACKGATTAAATTGTTTTTTCCAGCTCATCAATCTACACACAACACCCCATAATGACAAATGAAAAACAGGTTTAGAATTTTTAGCAAATTTATTACAAATAAAAAAATATAATATCACATTTACATAAGTATTCAGACCTTTTACTCAGTACTTTCTTGAAGCGCCTTTGGCATTGATTACAGCATCAAGTCTTTTTGGGTATGACACTACAAGCTTGGCACACCTGTATTTGGGGAGTTTCTCCCAATATTCTCTGCAGATCCTCTCAAGCTCTGTCAAGGTGGATGGGGAGCGTTGCTGCACAGCTATTTTCAGGTCTCTCCAGAGATGTTCGATCGGGATCAAGTCGGGGCTCTGGCTGGGCCACTCAAGGACATTCAGAGACTTGTCTCAAAGCCACTCCTGTGTTGTCTTGGCTGTGTGCTTAGGGTTGTTGTCCTGTTGGAAGGTGAACCTTCACCCCAGTCTGAGGTCCTGAGAACTCTGGAGCAGGTTGTCATCATCTCTCTGTACTTAGCTCCGTTCATCTTTTCCTCGATCCTGACTAGTCTCCCAGTCCCTGCCGCTGAAAAACATTCCCACAGCATGACGCTGCCACCACCATGCTTCACCATAGAGATGGTGCCAGGTTTCCTCCAGACACCACACTTGGCATTCAGGCCAAAGAGGTCAAACTTGGTTTCCAAAGACCAGAGAATGTTGTTTCTCATGGTCTGTGAGTCTTTAGGTGCCTTTTGGCAAACTCCAAGTGGGCTGTCATGTGCCTTTTACTGAGGAGTGGCTTCCGTCTGGCCACTCAACCATAAAGGCCTGATTGGTGGAGTGCTGCAGAGATGGATGTCCTTCTGGAAGTTTCTCCCATCTCCATAGAGGAACTCCAGAGCTCTGTCAGTGACTATTGGGTTCTTGGTCACCTCCATGACAAAGGCCCTTCTCCCCTGATTGCTCAGTTTGGCCGGGCGGACAGCTCTAGGAAGTCTTGGTGGTTCCAAACTTCCTTCATTTAAAAATGATGAAGGCCACTGTGTTCTTAGGGACCTTCAATGCTGCCCAAAATATTTTGTATCCTTCCCCAGATCTGTGCCTCGACACAATCCTGTCTCGGAGCTCTATGGACAATTCCTTTCAACCTCATGGCTTAGTTTTTACTCTGACATGCACTGTCAACTGTGGAACCTAATATAGACAGGTGTGTGCCTTTCTAAATCATGTCCAATCAATTGAATTTACCACAGGTGGACTCCAATCCAGTTGTAGAAACATCTCAAGGATGATCAATGGAAACAGGATGCACCTGAGCTTAATTTAGAGTCTCATAGCAAAGGGTCTGAATACTTAAGTAAATAAGGTATCTGTTTTTTATTTTTAGTACATTTGCTAAAATGGCAAAAAAACTGTTTTCACTTTGTCATTAGGGGTTATTGTGTGTAGATTGCTGAGGATTGTTATTTATCTAATCCATTTTAGAATAAGGCTGTAACGTAACAACATGTGGAAAAGTCAAGGGGTCTGAACACTTTCTGAAGGCTCTGTAGAAGCAATTACACTCAAATTGAATATCATTAAATAATAAGGATTTACATCAGTGGAGGAGTAGATAACATCACACATTCCAGTGTTTGAACTTGTAACACGGCTACTTGGGATTTCTACTAATGTGACTACTAATGTGCATCCAATGGAAATGTCCGCGATAGGTATAATGCTAGGAGCCGTTTGGGGATTTGACAGATCCTACATTGCCTAAACAAAAACAATGACATGCTATGTTTACAATTGGCTCATTCATCCCCCTCCTCTCCYCTGTAACTATTCCCCAGGTCGTTGCTGCAAATGAGAACGTGTTCTCAGTCAACTTACCTGGTAAAATAACGGTAAAATAAAAAAATWAAAATGTGATTGCCAGGTACCGCGGGTTAACGCTAACCTGATTGAATCCTGGCCTAACATTACTACTGTACATTTAAATAGTGGTACTGGACTTTACTGAACTGGAATAAAAGTATCCAGGTGATCCGAATCCAAGGGATGAATACATGTCATTGGAGTAAATATACATGGAATAAAGCATGTCATTGAAACTCTTATGCTGTGTTACTAATACACTTTTAATGCAGTTATTGATAATAGTGTACTCACCATAAGCCACAGGGGTCAGCTTCAGTACAGTGTGCAAAGGGCACTTCAGGTAAGGCAGCTCCTCTGAAGAACAAAAACAGAACGTAGATGATGCCTAAATAGATTCAATTTAGTTGTATTAGAGCTAATGCAATCCTATACCAATGCTTATCTGATCATGACAGGTGAACAGGACATGCAGAACACTCACTCTGATTTTATTTTATTTTATAGTATAAATTAAGCTGCAATACTGGGGCTTATTACCTGGCCTGATGACCCCTGGCTGTCCCCAGTCCCCCTGGTCACTGGGGCATATTACCTGGCCTGGTGACCCCTGGCTGTCCCCAGTCCCCCTGGTCACGGAGGCATATTACCTGGCCTGGTGACCCCTGGCTGTCCCCAGTCCACCTGGTCACTGAGGCGTATTACCTGGCCTGGTGACCTCTCTCTCTACTCGGTCATCTACCTCTCTCTACCGTCCATCGCTGGTCACTGAGGCGTATTACCTGGCCTGGTGCACCTCTCCGCTCTCTCTACTTTTACCGTCAACTCTGCTAACCTTGCTTTTCACCTATCCTCACTTACCTCCTCTACCTACTCCTCGACCTCTATTCTGTCTCTGGAACCTCTCTGCTCTGTCTCTGTCTTTGTCTCTGTCTCTCGGATCTCTGTCTCTGTCTCTGTCTTGTCTTGTCTTCTGACCTCCTCTCTGCGCTACCTCTCTGTCTCTGTCTCCGACCTCTCTGTCTCTTGCTCTCCTGCTGATCTCTCTGGAGTACCTTCCTGGTCTGTCTTTGTCTTTTCTCTCTGGACTCTCTGTCTTTTGTCTCTCTTCGGACCCTCTGTCTTTGTCTCTCTGGAACCCCTCTCTCCTCATCTCTCTCTCTCTCTCTCTCTCTCTCTCTTCTCTCCTCTTCTTACTCTTCTCATTCTCTCTTCTCTCTCTCTCTCTCTCTCTCTCTCTCTCTCCATCTCCTCTCTCGACTCGTCGACTTGCTCGACCTCATCGACCTCTCCGACCTCCGACCGTCGGCTCGACCTTCTCTCTCTCTCTCGACTCTCCTCTCTGACCTCTTTCTGCGGACCTCTCTCTCTGGTCGACTCTCTCTCGGTGCGACCTCTCTACTCTCGACCTCTCTTCTCTCTTTGCCTGACAACTCTCTGTCTTCTCTCTTCGACTCTCTGTCTTGCTCTCGCCTCCTTCGCTCTCGACCTCTCTGTCTCTTCTTGTCTCCTCGTCTCTGTCTTGTCTCTGGCGTTCTCTGTCTCTGTCTGTCTCTCGTCTTTGTCTCGTCTCTCTTGCTTTCTGTTCTGCTGTGACCTCTCTGTCCTGTTTACTCTGCTCTTGCTCTGCTCGTTCTCTCTCTTCTCGATCTTGCTCTCTCTCTCTCGCCTCTCTTCTCTCTCTCGACTCTTGCTCTCTCTCTCATCTCTCTCTCTCTCATCTCTCTGACCACTCGGGTCTCTCTTCTCGTCTCGGGCGTCTACCTCTCTCTTCTCTCTCTCTCTCTCTTTTCTCTCCTCTCTCTCTCTCTCTCGACCTCTCTCTCTCTCGACCTCTCTCTCTCTTCGCCTCTCTCCTTCGACCTCTTCTCTCGGATCCTCCTCTCTCTCTCGATCCCTCTCTCTCCTCTTCTCGTGACCTCTCTCTCGACCTCTCTCGACCTCTCTCTCTTCTCCACTGATACAACCACTGATTATTATTTGACCCTGCTGGTCATCTATGAACATTTGAACATCTTGAAGAACAATCTGCCTTAATGGCCATGTACTCTTATAATCTCCACCGGGCAACGCCAGAAGAGGGACTGCCCCCCCCCCCCCAGCATGGTTCCCTCTCTAGGTTTCTTCCTAGGTTCCTGCCTTTCTAGGGAGTTTTTCCTAGCTGCCGTGCTTCTACATCTGCATTGCTTGCTGTTTGGGGTTTTAGGCTGGGTTTCTGTATAAGCACTTTGTAACATCTGCTGATGTAAAAAAKACTTTATGAATAAAATTGATTTGAAGAGATATACGCTACCTGCGCTCTTATCCAGAAAGTAAGCGAGCAGGCAGCGCATGACAGCCTGGTGACAGATGACCATGACATTCTCCTGCCTTTCCAGCTCCATGATAACTGGCTCCAGACGCTGCACCAGGTCCTCATATGACTGAGGGAACAAGCAGAGGCCTGTTAATACACACAAAAAGCGAGAGAGAGAGAATTCGTGCTGTGATGGACTCACCTCTCCTTTAGGATAGCGGTAGCGGTATTTGTCCTGGTCTCTCAGTGCAAACTCCTGAGGGAAATGTCCCTGGATCTCCTCATACATCATCTCCTCRCACACACCCTGAAAGAGGGAGAGAAAACAAAACAACACAACAAGCCTGTTTAACAGCAAGCTTAGGAGACATGGTAACCGTCAATCACATTGACTGACGCAGAGCATAAACTTAGATAGATCTATAATCTATTAAATAATAAATACAAACAAAATATAATACCAATAGCCAAAAAAGAAACAAACGTTTGCACACACATACAAACACATACAGCATCTATCTCGTTGAGAGCCTTCCACTGCTCGTAGGGCACAGCCACAGCCTCAGCTGTCTGGATGGTCCTCTTCATCTGGCTGGTCCACACCTTCAGATCCTTAATGTTCTGCTCTTGGATGAACTTCTCCAGACACTTTGCAAACTGGCCAACAGGCAGGGAGACAAATAATGACGTTACATGCAGTATATATTTCTATTACGAATAGATGGACAGACACATACAAACAAACACCTCCTTGCCCCTGCCAGACAGGCCAGAATCTCCTCCGATGCGTCCCTTGACGTTGTGGTCACTCTCTCCATGGCGACACAGGTAGATGGAGCGTGGTGTGATGTGGATGTTCATCAGGTAGTAGACGATGCGGCTCTGGATGTGGTCCTGGACCTGGTTCACCAGATACCTCCGGCCCACATCCATTATCTTGATGTAGGACAGATCCCTGGGGGGGGGGGTATGAGTGACTATCAGATTTATTAGCAGTGTGAGGCTGTTAAATGACTGCGGACCTTGCCCATGTGTATTCTATGTGTGTGTATTCTCACCTGTCCAGTATATTGTCAGAGCGTATTCTGAAACCACTAGTGTGTGTTTGTGTGTGTGTGCACACTCACCTGTCTAGAACTTCATCCAGTGGCTGGTAAGAGTTCTCATAGCACTTGATCCTCTTCATGAAATCCTCAACGACCTCTTCTGTATTACAGTCTATGTAGTCAGGACTACCCAGCTTCACTTGCTGCACAGACAGACAGGAAATAAGAACAGGAAGAGGAAATGAGTCAGGAGAAATAGAGAAAGCGCATGCTAGGAGAGCATTTTAGCTAACCCTAACGCTTTTCCTAACCTTAACCCAAGTCTCCTAACCTGCCACGTTAATTAACCTAACCTGCTGCGTGAATTCTTCTAGCATGCTATGGAAAAGTAACTTCCGGTCGTAGCTGTACACCCTCTAGTCAGAACTGGAAAACAGCTCTCTCGCTTCATTTCTGAAAGTTAGCCAGGGCATATCAACACAAAGATGGTAGAAATTATTAAATCAGGAGGCCTGTCTTACAGCAATATAAAATATCAAAGCAGAAGTCTTGAATTTTCTGCACAATCATGTCTGATCTTTTACATAACTAGTGGCCTACGTACAATGATGACAGATAGCAGAGATATCACACACCACTATGTTCTCCGCAATGACATCAGGGTCTTCACACACAGACTCCACAAAGAACACCTGGGAGGTTGAAAATGAAGATTCAGTATAAAATACACTACAGTGAAATATACTGTACACTATAAGAAAAGTAGTGAATCCCACAAATAGACAATAACTACAGATACTAATGTCTGACTCTGGGGTTCCATACCTTAAAGCCGTTCTGCTCTGCAAACCTGGTGATGGTCCCTCTCCTCTGCCGTGTGGTGTTAGTGGCATCAAACACCTGAGGCAATGAAGGCCAAAGTCCAGTTAGTCACAACATCCTCATTACATTAAGGTTAAGAGTCCTGGGAGCACCAAGCAAAACATGAACATGTATATGAGTTGCGGTGCAAACTCAAACAAGTACTGTAGACTGAAGATCAATAGTGGGAAAAGGGGTACACAAGGTTATTTCTTGCAAAGTAGCCTACATGAACTAAGGACGTACCAGTGACTCGCTCAATACGGAAGTGGTCAGATGACGCGGATGCTACACTACAAGACTGTTTAGCTAGCACAGACTGGAATATGTTCCGGGATTCATCCAATGGCATTGAGGAGTATACCACCTCAGTCACCGGCTTCATCAATAAGTGCATCGATGAATTCTTCCCCACAGTGACCGTACGTACATATCCCAACCAGAAGCCATGGATTACAGGGAACATCCACACCGAGCTAAAGGCTAGATCAAACATGCATGTATTGTGTAACATGAAGTCCTATGAGTGTCATCTGATGAAGATCATCAAAGGTTAGTGATKAATTTTATCTCGATTTCTGCTTTTTGTGACTGCCATATTTCGCTGGAAAAATGGCTGTGCTTATTGTGGTTTGGTGGTGACCTAACATAATCGTTTGTAGTGCGTTTGCTGAAAAGCATATTTGAAATCGGACACTTGTGGGATTAACAACAAGATTACCGTTAAAATGATATAAGACACATGTATGTTTGAGGAATTTTAATTATGAGATTTCTGTTGTTTGAATTTGGCGCCCTGCACTTTAACTGGCTGTTGTCATATCGATCCCGTTAGCGGGATGCAGCCATAAGAAGTTAATCTACCCATCGTGTCCGATTTAAAAAATGTTTTACAGCGAAAGCACAACATATGATTATGTTAGATCACCGCCAAGTCCAAAAAACACACAGCCATTTTCCCAGCCAAAGATAGGAGTCACAAAAAGCAGAAAGAGATAAAATGAATCACTAACCTTTGATGATCTTCATCAGATGACAGTCATAGGACATCATGTTACACAATACATGTATGTTTTGTTCGATAATGTGCATATTTATATCCAAAAATCTCAGTTTACATTGGCGCCATGTTCAGAAATACCTCCAAAATATCCAGAGAAATTGCAGAGAGCCACATCAAATAACAGAAATAYTCATCATACACTTTGATGAAAGATGCATGTTTTACATAGAATTAAATATACACTTGTTCTTAATGCAACCGCTGTGTCAGATTTCAAAAAACCTTTATGGAAAAAGCACACCATGCAATAATCTGAGACGGCGCTCAGATATAAACAAAATTGCTCCGCCATGTTGGAGTCAACAGAAATACAAAATTACATCATAAATATTCCCTTACCTTTGATGATCTTCATCAGAATGCACTCCCAGGAATCCTAGTTCCACAATAAATTGTTGTTTTGTTCGATAATGTCAATAATTTATGTCCAAGTAGCTACTTTTGCTAGCACGTTTAGTACACGTCCAAACGCTCGCGCAGGTCCAGGCGAACTCGGACGAAAACTTCAAAAAGTTATATTACAGGTCGAATAAACTTGTCAAACTAAGTAGAGAATCAATCTTCAGAATGTTGTTATCATAAATATCCAATAACGTTCCAACCGGAGAATTCCTTTGTGTCTCTAGAAGTACTGGAACGCAAGTCGATATCATGTGGATGGCGCATGACCAGGAACTGGCACTCTGCCAGACCACTGACTCAAACACCTCCCATCCGGCCCAACATCACAGTAGAAGCTTCATTCAACGTTCTACAGACTGTTGACATCTAGTGGAAGGCGTAGGAAGTGCAGATCCATATTCCACTGGGATTTCAATATGCGATGAGTTGACAATCGACCAGCCTCAGAATTTCCACTTCCTGTTTGGAAGTTTGCCTGCCATATGAGTTCTGTTATACTCACAGACATCATTCAAACAGTTTTAGAAACTTTCAGAGTGTTTTATATCCAATAGTAATAATAATATGCATATATTAACATCTAGGACAGAGTAGGAGGCAGTTCACTCTGGGCACGCTATTCATCCAAAGTGAAAATGCTGCCCCCTATCCCTAAAAAGTTAACAAGCTATAGTTTTGGCAAGTCGGTTAGGACACCTTCTTTGTGCATGACACAAGTAATTGTTACAACAATTGTTTACAGACAGATTATTTCACTTATAATTCACTGTATCACTATTCCAGTGGGTCAGAGGTTTACATACACTAAGTTGACTGTGCCTTTAAACAGCATGAAAAATTCAAAAAAACTCAGTGCCTCTTTGCTTGACATCATGGGAAAATCAAAAGTAAATCGGCCAAGAAAAACTGAGTTTAAATCTATTTGGCTAAGGTGTATGTAAACTTCCCACTTCAACTGTACCTACACATGTTTCAAGCAGACCACCATAGTCCCTGTGCCAGAGGAAGCGAATGTAACCTGCCTAAATGATTACTAACCCGTAGCACTCATGTCTGTAGCCATGAAGTGCTTTGAAAGGCTGGTCATGGCTCACAACACCATCATCCCGGAAACCCTAGACCCACTCCAATTCGCATATCGCCTCAACAGATGACACAATCTCAATCTTTCTTGAACTGCATTTTTGGTTAAGGGCTTGTAAGTAAGCATTTCACGGTAAAGTCTACACCTGTTGTATTCGGAGCATGTGACAAATAAAATGTGATTTGAATTACATTTACTGTGCACCCTTTTCCCCCATTCATCAACATCCTCATTCACAAACTGATCATGAGCCACACTTAAGTCACTGTGGATCTAATCTGGGTCCAGTCTGTTTATCTAACATTCCACTCCAAGTATGTGTCTTATGTTTATCAGGACAAGGCGTGCCAAGAAGTGGAATGATAGCTAAACAGACTGGTAGCCATACAAGGTCAGATCTACTCTACTTACCGCCACCTGGCCCCGCTCCACACTCAGGTACTGGCGCACATCATTCAGCGCTGTCAGTGCACACTGCCTATGGGTGGACACATACACAACAGAATCAAAAAGATGACCAGAAAGTGACACTGTAGGTAAAGATCTACGAGAATGAACTGAATTCAAACTTCGCTAATATAAAGCAACTGGTCAAAACGTAAATATTAATGTAAATACAACTCTTTGTTCTTTCAACGGTCTCTGCCTATTAAAAAGCTCAATAAAGAGTGCATTCCCTGCAACTTTGGTCTGTAATAAGATATAAGTGAATAGAGTGGTGGGTTAGGCCTAACTTGACCTGTTCAGCTCATTCCAAAACCCCTCCTCCAGCCTCACCTCCTGATCTTCAGCCCCTCTTCATTGTCTGGACGGAAAAACTCAAAGGACTTGTAGATCTTCACACACTCTCTCCTGTACTGACCCACGTTGAACTCTAAACAACACAGACATACTATCAGTCAACCCTATTTCCTGTGTGTGTGTGTGTGTGTGTGTGTGTGTGTGTGTGTGTGTGTGTGTGTGTGTGTGTGTGTGTGTGTGTGTGTGTGTGAGAGAGAGAGAGAGAGTGAGTGAGAGACCTCAAAAGAGACAGCTAATGAGAGAGCTTGAGCTGGTACCTTTGGTTGGCACACCAATCCAGTTGAGATAGCGGGTCAGCTTCTTGGAGATGTAGGTCTTACCTCTGGCTGGGAGGCCAACTGTCACAATAAGGGTGGGACAGTTGGTCATACATACTGAGAGAGAGAGAGGAGATACAGAAAAATAGGGGGGAAAAATAGGACGAGAGACAGAAAGTTTAATGACTATTGTACACAGACACAGTGAATGTCAGTGGATGGTACAGTCTGTCGTTGAATCAAATGGGACAGTGACCCATTAATGCAGAATCTAATCAACAACTCAGACCTTAATTAAGGTGTAGACTGGATGGAGCAGTTTTGTTGTATCATTTGAGAAAAGGTGAAGCAGATGCAAACAGATACTTGTATACACTAGGGTGATTTGTTGATGAAACAAAAACAAACTCAGCAAAAAAAGAAACGTCCTCTCACTATCAACTGCGTTTATTTTCAGCAAAATTAACATGTGTAAATATTTGTATGAACATAACAAGATTCAACAACTGAAACATAAACTGAACAAGTTCCACAGACATGTGACTAACAGAAATTGAATAATGTGTCCCTGGACAAAAGGGGAGTCAAAATCAAAAGTAAGTGTCAGTATCTGGTGTGGCCACTAGCTGCATTAAGTGCATCTCCTCCTCATTGACTGCACCAGATTTGCCAGTTCTTGCTGTGAGATGTTACCCCACTCTTCCACCAAGGCACCTGCAAGTTCCCAGACATTTCTGGGGGAATGGCCATAGCCCTCACCCTCCGATCCAACAGGCCCCAGACGTGCTCAATGGGATTGAGATCCGGGCTCTTCGCTGGTCATGGCAGAACACTGACATTCCTGTCTCGCAGGAAATCACGCACAGATCGAGCAGTATGGCTGGTGGCATTGTCATGCTGGAGGGTCATGTCAGGATGAGCCTGCAGGAAGGGTACCACATGAGGGAGGAGGATGGCTTCCCTGTAACGCACAGTGTTGAGATTTCCGATGATGCTGTGACACACCGCCCCAGACCATGACGGACCCTCCACCTCCAAATCGATCCCGCTCCAGAGTACAGGCCTCAGTGTAACGCTCATTCCTTTGACGATAAACGCGAATCCGACCATCACCACTGGTGAGACAAAACCGCGACTCGTCAGTGAAGAGCACTTTTTGCCAGTCCTGTTTGGTCCAGCGATGGTTGATTTGTGCCCATAGGCAATGTTGTTGCCGGTGATGTCTGGTGAGGACCTGCCTTACAACAGGCCTAAAAAGTCCTCAGTCCAGCCTCTCTCAGCCTATTGTGGACAGTCTGAGCACTGATGGACGAATTGTGCGTTCCTGGTGTAACTCGGGCAGTTGTTGTTGCCATCCTGTACCTGTCCCGCAGTTGTGATGTTCGGATGTACCGATCCTGTGCAGGTGTTGTTACAGGTGGTCTGCCAATGCGAGGACGATCAGCTGTCCATCCTGTCTCGCTGTAGTGCTGTCTTAGGCGACTCACAGTACGAACATTGCAATTTATTGCCCTGGCCACATCTGCAGTCCTCATGCCTCCTTGCAGCATGCCTAAGGCACGTTCACGCAGATGAGCAGGGACCCTGGGCATCTTTCTTTTGGTGTTTTTCAGAGTCAGTAGAAAGGCCTCTTTAGTGTCTTAAGTTTTCATAACTGTGACCTTAATTGCCTACCATCTGTAAGCTGTTAGTGTCTCATCGACCGTTCCACAGGTGCATGTTCATAAATTGTTTATTGAACAAGCATGGGAAACAGTGTTTAAACCCTTTACAATGAAGATCTGTGAAGTTATTTAGATGTCTGAAAAAGGGACGTTTCTTTTTTTGCTGAGTTTAGCATGATTTTGGGGGATTTCCACAAAATTTTATCCATAGAAGGGTCCTTTTGGAGGAAATATTATTGACATATATTTTACATTTGTATCTTAAAGCATAATTGAGAAATAATGAATTGAAGTTGGAACATTTGTGACATTTTGGCCTCCTTTAAAAACTGAAGTTGGTGTCAAATGAAGCTTTACCGCTTGCTCTGTAATATGAGTAGCATTTTCTTACATTAATTCATGAATATTGAAAATATAAAGATTAATGCTAAAAATCTTTAATAATTTGGCAATTACATTTTTATTTTTTATTTTTTAAATATATACTCTACAGCATTTCAAAGTTCCAGAGTGGGATCTCATCTACTTTTAGAGTTAAGAGCCAATTTGTAAGTGTTACCAACAGAGTGAATGTGAAAATGGATTCAAAATGGTCACCATCTGCTGGTGATTTGCAGGATGTGCAATGATGCAAGTTAAAAGGAGAGCAATTGGTTACATTGCCTACTATGCCAATTTATCTGTATGAGGTGGTCCATAACTTTAAAAAGAGACTTCCTTTAAAAAGCAACTAATCACTTTGAAAACAGTCTGTGGCATAGATATTAGAGGTCGACCGATTAATCGGAATGGCCGATTAATCGGGGCCGATTTCAAGTTTTCATAACAATCGGAAATCGGTATTTTTGGGCGCCGATTTGCCTATTTCAATTATTATTTTTTTACACAGCTTTATTTAATCTTTATTTAACTAGGCAAGTCAGTTAAGAACACATTCTTATTTTCAATGACGGCCTAGGAACGTTCTGCCTCGTTTAGGGGCAGAACGACAGATTTTTAACCTTGTCAGCTCGGGGGATCCAATCTTGCAACCTTGCAGTTAACTAGTCCAATGCTCTAACACCTGATTACATTGCACTAGCACGAGGAGCCTGCCTGTTACGCAAATGCAGTAAGCTAAGGTAAGTTGCTAGCTAGCATTAAACTTATCTTATAAAAAACAATCAATCAATGACTGTCATTGCTCCAATGTGTACTTAACCATAAACATCAATGCCTTTCTTAAAATCAATACACAAGTATATATTTTTAAACCTGCATATTTAGCTAAAAAACATCCAGGTTAGCAGGCAATATTAACCAGGTGAAATTGTGTCATTTCTCTTGCGTTCATTGCACGCAGAGTCAGGGTATATGCAACAGTCTGGCTCTTTGCGAACTAATTATGTCATAACATTGAAGGTTGTGCAATGTAACAGGAATATTTAGACTCATGGATGCCACCCGTTAGATAAAATACGGAACGGAATAAACGTTTTGTTTTCGAGGTGATAGTTTCCAGATTAGCCAAAGGTATATGGTTTAGAGAGAAATAGTCGACGCGTTATAATTCCTGTAATAACTTGCGGCTGAATTTGAAAGGGGTTCCTTCGTTATTTTACCGTTCATGTCTTCCATAGAGAATGTCTTGATCTACTTCAAATAAGGTCTGTGTTTCGTGCAGGCWTAAACMGCCTCGRCGTTTTGATACSCGTGTAAATCTCACTAGGATAAGGTAACGTTTGTCAACATATTTTCATAAATCCACTCTACAAATTTTTTTAATCTTCGCTTATATTTAGCCAATATTGATCAGAGTTACCTTGTCCTATGGATATCTACACAGTTATAAAATTAGCACGGTGATGTAAGCCTACACGAAACATAGACCTTATTTTAAGTGAATCTAAAAAATATCCTATGGAATAAATGAAGGAACCGCTTTTCAGATTTTGCTAGGTGTCATGGGAATTATGACTTGCACTTTGGTTGTCAATTCTTACCATGCCCATTATTAAAATAGGATTTCCTGCATATAGAAATTAAAGTTTTTGTTTTCAACATTCATCACAGGTAACYTAMACTCTATTTTTATTCAAACAGTTGAGAGTATTTGTCTCCTAAGCAGACTCTTCAGTATCATTGTCACTTCAGAGCTGTGTGCGTGTGTGTATTTATGTATTATATTAAGTTAAAATAAAAGTGTTCATTGTTCATTCAGTATTGTTGCAATTGTCATTATTACAAAAATGTGTGTGTGTATGATATATATACACATATCAATTTTTATTTTTTATATAAATCGGCCGATTAATCGGTATCGGCTTTTTTTGTCCTCCAATAATCGGTATCGGTATTGAAAAATCATAATCGGTCGACCTCTAATAGATATGAGTCAAAATTGACTACAAAGCGTAAAAGGATAATTTTGGTTATAAAGTCAGTYGCGTCTAAAACGGAGTTTGGAACATCCGTGCGTCAGAATAGGTTAATAAAGGTTGGGTTTTGATTTGACAATGTACATTTACCCACTAACTTGGGGTTGAACAGCGGAGGTAATTGCTCTCTATCCAATAGCATATACAGTGACACAGACCTGCCCAGCAGCCCGACTATGTTTACATTAGACAACACATTGAGCATTCTTTACTTGCGAAATACTGCACCAAACACCTTAAATAGATGTGAAATTGCACAACTAAAACATCCCCCGAAAAATTTTCTAAATTACAGATTTCTTGAGTTATCTTGGATTCATTCTGGGGATTTTGAGGAAGTAAAATAGGCTTCCACATCTACAATGTCTCATGGGAGACAAACATCATTAACCTAATATGGAATCAGTCAGGAAACACATCTCATTTTTCTAACAGAAAAACATGTGCCAATCGGCATGTTCAGCACCTCTTTAAAACTAGCAGAGACCCCACTTTGGAACTTTGATATGCCCATAGAATATATTATGTTCAACAATATATTGATCAATTTGCCAAATCTAGAGTTATTTTATATATTTCAATATCAAATTTCTATTCATAATTTCTCAATTATGCTTTAATAAAAGGATACTTTGGGATTTGGGCATTTAGCAGATACCCATAGACTCCCAGTCATTGCGCTAACGCTAGTTAGCATTGACTTGTGAAACTACCTTTAATTTATTTCATACTGGACACAGAGACATATAAATGGTATCCACAAGTTCATCTGACTATGGGGAAGTAGATCAAGTCTTGAAGTATCCAAAATCTCGAAGTATCCCTTTAAGATAAAAATATCCCCCTCCCCCCACCACCAAAAAAAAGGACCCTTCTATGGATTACATGTTGTGAAAATCCCCCAAAAATGATTAGAGATGCTATGTCATGAACATTGCCAAACACTTAAGGACTGACTTGAGATCAGCCACTCCATAACAGCCATGACCTGGTAGAGTCTGAAGCAGGTGGAAAGAAGAACGAATTGGCCAAATGAGGAACGAGAAGAAAGTAAAGCAGAGAGAGGAGCAGTAGGCATGATTAAGCCTTTTGTGTTGTTGACAGAGCGATTCTAGGAAAATCGCTCACATATCTAAGAGCAAGTCAAGCAGACAATGTCTTTGGAAGAGCTGGTGAAGCTGTGAGACACACACACACACACACACACACACACACACACACACACACACACACACACACACACACACACACACATTTCCAGATTTAATTAAAGCTGTAATATGTAACTTTTTGGGCAATCTGACCAAATTCACATAGAAATGTGAGTTATAGAGCTGTCATTCTCATTGAAAGCAACTCTAAGAAGAGGTAGATATGTTCAATGTGTGCTATTTCCCCATTCTTAAGTTTAGTTGTGTCTTTTACACCAGATTCAAAAAGCTGAAAATACAATATTTTTGGTTAATGAAAATATATTTCACAGCGGTTTAGATGGTACAATGAATCTCTTGCTTGTTTTGTCACATAAATTGAAATTAGGTGAACTATTAGAATTTTAGCAACCAGGAAATTTCAGAGCGACTTCTGCATATTGCACCTTTAAACTAGGGTAAATAGCAAAAAGACTTGATGCTCCTCAGTGTGATCCAGACTGCACACAGGCATACTACTAATAACCAAGTTTCAGTGGTCAACTGGTTAGGCTTAAGTGAAACAGTCAACCAAAGTTCAAATAGAGTGACACAGCATAAAACACTGACCAACTGCTCCACTACTAACCTAGTTTGATAAAAGTAATTATGTGGCCCCCTTCAAAACAGAGGGAGAAGTAGTCTACTGTACTATAAAATCTGGCTGCTAACTGGCTATCCCTCCTCCTTAACCATTGTAAGCCCCTCCAGTGGCCCTATTGGCTAGGAGTGGGGGGGGGGGGGGGGGGGATTAGTGAAATCACACAAAGCCTGGCATGGTTCTTTGTTCTCCTTTCTACTTTCTCATTACTGTGCCAAATATACAAGCCAAAGGGGGAGAAAACCACCTCTGAAATCTGCAGTGTCTGCACCTGAAAGAGGAAGAGTCTCGAGCTCAGCACAAGGAAGCATCTGGAATAGTTCAGTGGGAGACAGTGTAGTTTTTTTAGGGTGAGGACCACTAACCTATAATAAGAACAGGGAACAAATCAACCCTAAAAGACTACAGATCCCAAGCACTGTTGATTGAACACTTAGTTGACTCAGCGAAAAGTAAATCAGAATTCCACAGCGAGGGAGACAAACCAAGTCTGCAGCTAATCATCCCCATAAATTATGCCCTCTAAGGACATTTTCTTCATAAAATCCACTGGGCCAATCGGTTGGCACAGGAGTGACTCTGTATGTTTTCCCCCAGTATGTGTGTTAGACTTTAGTAGTTTGGCTGCAACAATAACAGCAGCGTATATTGATAGTTTACCAGTCCCTTCTAAATGCTGCTGGGCCATGGACAGGTGGGGGTCCAAACAAACAAATAATGATACACAATCAGGCGCTCCTGTGCTATGTCAGTTCCATCAGTTCAATGTCGCCTTCACTGTTAACAGTAGCTCAAATTATGTTTAACAATCCATAGTTAAACAATAAAATAACCTTGTTGTATTGTACATGGACATGGTTGGGTTGTGCGGTCACGGGCAAATGGGCGCATTGTCATGCTTGTCATCTTCCTAGTCAAATTCAACACCGAGCTTCCTTACCAGTTCGATACCGTAGTAGGTCATGCGTAATTGCATAATTGGCATTAATAAACAACGTTTGACAATTGTAACACCAAGAAAAACATCTTAAAAAGTCTAATCATTTGAGACGAAATTCTGCAACGTTGCATCCTTGGAGAAAATGTTGAGCGCACAAAACCTGGTCAGGCTCCCCAACGCCGCAGTGTGTGTATAAAAATATGAATACCTAAGTTCCATGAGATAACGTTAGGCCAACAAAATATTAACATTTCTTAAAATAATCTGTATCTGCTATACGCCTCCGTTGCGCCCATTGTGCGCTATTGGCACAAGCCAGCCAAGGCAACTTACCCCTTCTCTGTGAAATGTGCTTTTCAGGCAGCCCGTTTTTACATGGCATCCATATTTTCTTCAGCGGGTTCTGAGTAAGCTCGCGGGGTGATGTTGCCATCATAACATCTTCGTTAGAATTCATTTTGATTGCTGCACCATGCCCCGTTTCTAAGCGACAGAAGTGGTACGTGATGCGGGCTGGTCTGCGCAATAGAGCTGCGAGGGGATGGATGTCATATCGGCTGACGAACGTCAAACGTATATTATTACCGTAATGTCACTACGCTGAGCGCATCAAATGGTGTGAAATATTCATAAATTCCGCACACCGCGGTGTTTCGTGCAAGCAGCACTGACTAACGTTACACCTTTAGATGATCAGATTTCAAGAGTTATCTACATTTATAGCCCGAGTGCCAATCTGTTTGTGCGAACATACCAACTCACTGTGACTCATTGTCATGCCAAACATGTTTTTCATAACAAGGACAGCAATGGAATAGGCAAGAGCACAAATAGATCTGGGACCAGGCTAGTAGGCTACGTTTATGACCATTCAATAAAGGTGAACAAAACGCTGTAATTTATTTTCTGTTTATTAACATTCCCATGAAAATTATTTGCAATTAACAGAGCATCTAAGTGGGTATATGTGTGTGTATTATTTTCTTGTCCAATGCTCACTTGAAAAGGGAATGCCAATGTCAATGTGACTTCCCTGGTTTAGCCTACAGGCCTAGGCTTAAATTATATACATTAATATCAAAAAGTAATCTTATATAGGAAGACTATAAAATGCTCCAAATACTTCGAGTTTTGACAAATATATACAGCACGTTTGTTTTTTCATGCTTAATGATTTGTTCCCTATATAACAATGTAGCTACTGCACGCTAACTCACACGAGTTTTTTGAAAAACAAGTATTCTGCTGTTCACGTGCAACGCACATGGGACAACACAACACATCATGCATAGCATACTGTAGATTCACTGGTTATTTACAGCATTCGGTCAGCTTTTAATCAACTATGTTTCAATGACAATTAGTGAGTAGGGAAACTCATAATCACCCCGGTTGGCCACTAAGATGGTGGATAAAGTTAATTTACACACGTTTATTATGCAACTATATGACATTCGGTCTGTGTTTTGAATTGTAGCAATAGGATAAAAACAGCTTTTAAACAGTGTTGTTGTTTTATTGGCCAAATCGACATAAAGTTCTACAGAAGGAAGGTTGATGGAATATAGCAGCATATTATTGTATGTAGGTAGTTTCCAAAATTGGGTACTCACTTTCAGAGCAGAGGAATCACAGCGCCCCCTTGTGTCATTGTTTTGCGACAAACTGTACTTTCTAAAAACACTAGGTGGGGATGTCTACCCACTTATTCCCCCAGAGCCACCCAGGAACATTTACTATATGGAAGCGCTTAGCTGCCGAAACCCAATTGGAAATGCAAATGATCAATCAATATCATGTTTGAATTTTCTTTTCCTAAATAGGTATGCATTTTTATGTGACAAAATTCAAACTGAAAGGCAAAAAAAGATATTGCATTATAATTTTCATGATTTAGTACACTTGTCTGCTAATTAGACAAATAAATAGCAAGTGCGTTTGAGATCATTTCCATGGTACTATCCAGTACAACACTGACACATAAAAAAATGTCAACGCCTAAATGACAAATCATTTCTCATGTTTGTCATTTCATTTCCTTGTGGTAGCATGAATTGTGATGACCCCAAAATAAAATGAATTCTCAATTGGCAATGCTTTTCTATACTTTAAGACTGTCAAAATTCAAATGCTTCATTTCGCTATTTAGTTTCCTCATTTGGATTATCGTTTTCGACTTGTGTTGATTGTCAATCAAACACTGTGGTCGGGGTTTCGATAACGTGAGGCGTTTGCTTGCTGGCAATAGTCACGCTCGCTTTGTGTACCCCTCATTATCTTTATTTGTAAATCCTTCTACCTGTAAAGAGATCAACAAGACCTTTCTTGACTTCATCTGGAAAAATAAGTCTCAAACAAAAAAAGTCAGTTCTCTCTAATAAAKGAGGTCTGGACCCAGCTAGCACAGTGGATCTGGGCCGATTCCGGCTGAGAGTCGTGGCACTCTGCCGACGTCATGTGGCCCCGAGTCTGGGCCGCCTTCAGCAGTATTACTTGTGGCTAGGATGCAGGGATTGAGCTCGGGGGGATTCCGGTGTGAGTTATCTGGCCCAAATGTATTAATTGGGGCTCGGGCCAATTGGGGCTACATTCTGGCAGATGATTACACAGGCTGCTTTATATAATTAATTAACATTTCATTATTTATTTATTTGTCCATAATTTCCTCATTGTTTCTGTGATAAAAAATACAATTAACATTTCAATTAAATTATTTAAGAGTCCTGTGTAGTATTTTAGTATTTTGATACTTTGTGCAAGGCAATTGAAAAGCATTCAAAACTTTGTGAATGGAACTTCCTGAGTGGCAGCGGAGACACTGAGTTGCAGTGCAAACTGCGTTTCTACAGATGTTGGGTCAAGACTTGTGCCGGCCGCAACCGGGAGACCCATGAGGCGATGCACAATTGGCCCAGAGTCGTCCGAGTTATGGGAGGGTTTTTCCCAGCCAGGATGTCCTTGTCCCATCGTGCTGTAGCGACTCCTGTGGCGGGCTAGGCRCATGCACGCTGACACGGTCACCAGGTGTATGGTGTTTCCTCCGAGACAAAATGTTTTTTTTGTGGATGGGTATAATTTGTATGTATATTTAAAATGACTAAATCGGGAATGGGGCCGCTTCTGGTAAGACGCCGGCAAAGTCGGCTGAATTCTGGTAGACGGAAACGGCCCGATGTACTTGGGCCGATTCTGGGCAGTCATTCATTTTGATTCCAGGCCGAGTCAGACACCCGATTCCGGGCCGATTAAATCAGTTCCGGTCCCCTGGAAGAGGGCTGTTTCTGGGCCGATTACTCATTGCTAGCTGGGGAAGTGCTGGATATTGTTGACATAAATAACACTTTCAAGACCAATTGGTTGAAAAGATGTTTGGTCAATACTGAATCAATTTGGTATTTCATTCCAAACAATTCCTCCCAATAAGTTGGGAGGTCTTACATTTTTACTGAAATGTAATTATATTCCTGAATACCTGCTAAATTGGCTAGGTTTCACCAACAAGCTTTAATGGCCTGGAAAATATGTTTCCTGCACAATTTTTCCCCACATAAAGGTCTTTTGTGGAATAATTCAGACATATCTGTAAGGAATAAGTAATTGTTCTACCTTAGCTGGCATGAGAGGAATATTGACTTTGTTCTTGATGTTTTTGACAACAGGGGTAATATTCTTGCATATGAACAATTTATAACATTGAATGAGTTTCCAATACCTTTCAGAGAGTTTATTTCTGTGATCAAAGCCATTCCCAGTGGTCTAACTAGTGGGGTGGCAGGTAGCCTAGTGGTTAGAGCGTTGGTCCAGTAATTGAAAGGTTGCTACATCTAATCCCCGAGCTGACAAGGTAAAAATCWGTGGTTTTGCCCCTGAACAAGGCAGTTAACCCACTGTTCCAAGGCCGTCATTGTAAATAAGAATTTGTTCTTCTGGTTAAATAAAAACTACACTTATTCCATCCCGTTACATTTGTGCATATAAGGGAGTTGTTGTGAATGTTAATTACTTCTTAGATATCGGAACTAGAAGCACAAGCATTTCGCTACACTCGCATTAACATCTGCTAACCATGTGTATGTGACGAATACAATTTGACTTGACCTGTTCAGTCTATCATGGAAAGAGCAGGTGTTCTTAATGTTTTGTACACTCAGTGTAGTTATAGCTATGGCTTGTATAATCAACTCAGTGCCCTTGTTAGTGTCTTCCCTGAGATTTGCCATCAAATCCAAATAATTTTATATTGAACAAAAATACAAGGTTTGGTCCCATGTTTCATGAGCTGAAATAAAATATCCCAGACATTTTCAATACGCACAAAAACATTCTCTAAAACTTTCTGCTCAAATTTGTTTACATCCCTGTTAGTGAGCATTTATCCATTGCCAACATAATACATCCACCTGACAGGTGTGGCATATCAAAAAGCTGATTGGTCAGCATGATCATTACACAGGTGCACCTTGTGCTGGCGACAATACAAGTACACTCTAAAATGTGCAGTTTTGTCACAACACAATGCCTCAGTTGGCATGCTGTACGCTTCTCATGTTTTGTTTATTTGCAGTTATCATTAAACCTCACCTTCTGCACCTGCTTCCTGACTCCCGGCGTATACGTAACAGAATATTACCTGCACATATGGAAGCAGCAGAAGATAAAACCATATTCCAGATGGTCAACGAACAGGGTTATCTACTCCACCAACACCACGACCAGGTGGCGCAACTGGGTACGGCTATGGAGGAGGTCCTCAGCATTCTCCACCGCCTCGAAACCACCAGAGAGGATCTTCATACCACTAGAGGGCCTCCTACCACGCGTTGTCACAGTGAGCCAGTCCCCCAGCCTATCTAACGATGCCCGACTGTCCCTTCCGGAGAATTATGACGGTACTCCATCGAAATGCCGTGGTTTCCTATTCCAGTGCTCCCTCTATTTGGCCATCAGACGGGAGCCCCTACCACCGAGAGGTCCAAGGTTGCCACGGTCATTTCCCTGCTGATCGGGCGGGTGTTGGAGTGGGCTACGGCTGTCTGGGAGAGAGGAGAGGAGGAGCAGGGTTCCAACGAGAGCTCTATTCAGAGCGGTCTGCGACCATCCTTCAGTGGGCAGAGAAGGAGGTGAGCGACCGCTGCAGAGTACACCCGTACCTTTCGGACTGTGGCAGCATCCAGCGGATGAAATGAGCCAGTACTTCGCACCCTATTCCAGAGAGGACTGCACAAAGAGTACCAGTTGGAGTTGGCGTATCTGGATGATTACCTTTCCTTGGACGCACTCATCGCAATCGCCATCCGTCTWGATAACCTTCTTCAGGAGCGCCCGTGCCCACCACGCCACTCACCTTCCTCCTTTGGCCATCCTGAGGCAGAGCCTGAACCCATGGAGATAGGGTCCACCCACCTCCTCACAGCACAAATGGGATTCTGCTCCTATTGTGGCCAGGATGGCCACCAGCTTCAGCGAAGTCCGGTGCGTCCCAACCCGGGATCCATGAGAGCAGAGGGGCGGCCCAGTGATCATCCGTCTTCCGGGAAAGGCGTATGTCCCTAATGTGGTGTTTCTACCGCTCTAATGGATTCCGATGCCGCCGGGAATTTCATCGACCAGGCCCTCGTCTCCTCCATGAATATCTCCTCGTACCTGCTCTCCGCTCTGGTCCACGCCATGGATAATCGACCAGTGGGATCCGGTATTATCACATGTCACAGCCCACTCACCTTCACTTTGGTATCCATGCACCAGGAGAGCCTTCCCTTCCTCATCATCACCGCACCAGTGGACAAAGTCATCCTCGGCCTCCCGAGGCTCCAACATCATTACCCCACCATCTCCTGGTCGAGGATGAAAATCACCGACTGGGTACCCGGAGGACCTACTTTCCCTTACTCTGCGGTTCTGTTATGAATTGTATGTATAATGACTAAATTATGTATACATTTAAAGTAATGATAGGACTATATCTAACAGAATGCTACCCTGTCTCTGTATAATGATGAAGAATGTTTGTCCATAAGAAAAGAGGAACTGTGGCAGACAACTTGTAACCACTGTGGAACTGATAACAGGGAAGGAAGTCTCCCCACCCAGGGAGGGGAGAAACCTTTGGCTTGTAGTAGATTGTATAACAGGTGGCAGGCAATGTATGAGTAGGAGAAGACTTGTGAACTATATTGTCATTGTCTGAGAGGAGGGACATTTATGACGAAATGAGAGGTATATAAACCAATGTACAGGAAATGATAAGCAGAGCTCTCGTAAATAAACGTTGCTGACTATTGTAGACTGGCCTCTGTCTGTTTCATTTCAACAAGAACCTTACAAATTCTTGGTAACAGACCGAGTAGTTTAATTGAAGTTCAGTTTATGAACATTGAGAACATAATTCTCTTAACAATTTGGTCCTTCGAGCCGGATCCCAATACCTGTCCCTGCCGTCCGAAGGTACCACGCCGAAATACCGTGCACGGGCGGGTCATTGACCCGTAAATTAAAGACCTGTCCCCTGACATTGGGGTTCCATAACAGGCCGGTATATACCTAAGGTCGGCAGAGACGGTGACGGGATCCAACCAACATTGCTTTTCCCAGTATTCAAGACAAGGACAGTAATCTTTATTCACGAATTTGGGGGAATGATTTAAGATGTCCTTGATTTGAGGTTCTAAATACTTAGAATATATCAATAATAGGAGCTTGGTTATTCTAAACAGATTCACTAGGAGACCTTTACTTTGTGTATTAAACAAAAAATCGATTGAGGGAGCAGGTCCGCAATGACCTGAGGTCATAAATAAAAATAGCTTAATATTTGAGGTCTGTGAGGAMTGGCCGAAATGTTATTTGAGGGATGGCCGAGAGGTTATTAGCAAGGGATATAAATAGGTGCTGTGAGATAGGACGGGGAGTTTGTGCAAATAGGAGAACTAAAATGGTTAATTAACATGTGGTAAGTTTGAATTTTCAGTTTGAATTATATCTTAACCCAAACAATTCAACAAGGCTGACCTGACTCCGTTCCAGTGGCGCTTTGTCAAAAGACATATCTAAATAAAATCCTAAAGTGTGAGGATATTGCCAAGGTTTGTGAGATAGAATTACCGTCCTATGCGAACAAATAACTTAAATGGTCAATTAACAACAGTGAATTAGCCATCGATCCGATTCAAAAGACAATACTGAAATAAAGTCCAAAACGGAGAAGAGGCGAGAGGTTTAAATTAAACGAAACGCGATAACATAATTATAGATCCAAATAATCAAAACCAATTAAGATAGACTAATCATAGACCCGAATTAATAGTCAGAACACAACAGAATCAGGTTAAAATGGGAAGTAAAGGTTCTAAGGGATGTGGAGAACCCACGGGCGATGAACGATATATGGAGGTAAAGGATAAACGAAATTTAGATTATGGCCCAAAATGGAGAAAGAAATATGGGTTTGAAGGTCGCCTGGACGTGGAGAAACTGGAGTCTATGATAAAACAAATACATAAGAAATGTGGAAAGGATGAGAATAAGCAGAGGGAACAAGGTTTAAACACAGCTAGAGTCTGGCTTTCAGAAGCCAGAAAGAGAGTGGAAGGGGATAGGAATAAGATCCCAGCCAGGCAGGAAAGGAAAGTCACAGAAAGTCAAGAAACGCCGCCCTCCGCTCCCTCTGCCGAAAAAGTCAGCCAATCGGGTGGGGGTGGGGGTAAGAAACTGTACCCATCTCTAGTAGACCAAGCGTGGAGGGGGAACCCCGATGATGAGGTGGTGGGGGCTCGGAGGAGGGTGCAGTTGCCGCCCCGGGCTGAGCCTCCCCCTGCTTATGATCGGGGTGCGGGCGGCGGAGAGCTAGAGAGGGAGTTGGAAAAGGCATGGGCAATTTCTCCGAGACAGAATCGATCAGGGCTACTCAGGAGAACATCGGACGTAGGAGAAAGAAGTAGAATAAAGCCAAGGAGAGAGTTTCAGTATTATAGTGGGGAAGAAGAGGTTGAGGAGAGAGAAGAGCAATACCCCTTGATACAACTTCCTAACCCCCAACCTGGGGTGGGGGATAACGAACTTACCGTTCGGGTCTACAGACCCTGGACACAGCGGGATATAGAGAAAGCAGGGGAAGGGATCCCCCACCCAAGGACAGGAATGGCTGGATTTGAGAGAGATTTGAACGGGCTAGCATCCAGTTTCAGATTAAACACGGGAGAAGTAGAACGAGCAGTCAGAACTATTGTAGGGAAAGATTGGTTCGCTGTGCGCGGGGCTTGGGTGCCAACGGGGCAGGACGGGAACGTCATTCAGTGGACGGAGGGGCTAGGGGAACCTTTCAGAGCAAAAATTATGGAACTATGCGCGAACCTAACAGTACATTATCACCGACACGCCGATTTCTCCAAGGTAACTGAATGTAGACAGGGAGAGAATGAGACAGTCAGCCAGTACCTAGAACGTTTAAAAGATGTATTTAACAAAAATAGCGGCACGCCAGAACCTCCCCACGGAGGAGACCAAAACACCCCTTATCACCAACAATTAAAGATAGCCTTTTTGACCGGGATGCGCCCAGAAATAAGCAAGGAGGTGAGGAAGAATTTGGTAGGATGGGGATTGGCTACGCTGGCGGAGGTAAAAAGATATGCTGTCCACCACGAACAGCATGGGCAGACAGAAAAAAGAAAGAAAGAAAACAGAAAAGATGAATTTCTAATGCCAGTCTTAGAAGATAGGGCCATGGGAGGAAAAGACAGAGAGGACAGGACTAGGTCAGAAAGAAAGGGAACGGGGGGAAATGAGGAAGGGGGTGCTAAGATGTTATAATTGTCAGAAAGAGGGACATTTTGCTTGAAAATGTGAGGCCCCATGTGAACATTGTGGTAAGAAGGGACATAATCACCGCGATTGCAAACAGAAACCAAAGGAAAAAGGGGCTAAAAAGGAAAAGGGAGAAAGGCGCCCAAAACCTGACTCAGAGGATGAAGATGAGGAATCCTGACTAGAAACTGATACGGCTAAAATAGTCAGGAAGGAGTTAGTAGACTGGTACGGCGAACGTGATAGTGACTGTATTGATGACAAATTAGACCTTGACATTTTGGATAAGATTGACACGGAGACTGAGGTGTTTGTCAGCAAAAGACCAAATTGTATGGACAAAGGAGGCGGAGAATTAGTTTAGGACTATCAAACAGTTATTGGTATCTGACACTGTTCTGGCATTTCCTAGGTATGCCCGTGAATTCACACAGACTGTGGATTGCAGGGAGGGGTTTATGACATCAGTGTTGACTCAGAAACACGGAGGGAAGAATAAGCCGGTGGCCTATTATTCCTCCCGTCTTGATGAGATGGGGCAAGCAATGCCTCTGTGTTTGCAGTCTGTGGTGGCTGCAGCACGGGCTGTGGAGGACTCAGCCTCTGTAGTACTTTACCATGGTTTGACATTAAGGGTACCACATGCCGTCTCGATCTTATTATTAGAACATAAGATGGCGTACATGTCACCAGCTAGACATTTGTCTTGTATGATAATTTAGTTAAATATGCCAAATCTAACAATTGAGCGGTGTACGACCTTGAACCCCTCCACTTTAATCCCCATAGCCACTGATGGGTGTCCCCATGACTGTGTAGCAGAGACGGAGAAAGTTGTTCTCCCCAGACCAGATCTAACTGATTTGCCTTTACCAGATGCTGAAATTACTATGTTTGTTGATGGGTCTTCTAGAAAGAACCCAGGTGGCTCAAATGCCACTGATTATGCAATAGTGACTCTTACTGGGGTGTTGGAAGCTGAAGCATTACCAAAAAATTACTCTGCTCAACAAGCTGAAATTGTTGCCCTTACCAGGGCTTGTGAATTGGGGAAGGGTAAATGCATTACGATACATACTGATAGTGCCTATGCTTTTAACACCGTCCATGTATTTGCAGCTCAGTAGAGAAATAGGGGTATGGTTACCACGGCAGGTAATCCCATTACCCATGCGCAGCTAATCTTGAATTTACTAGAGGCAGTTTTATTACCAAAGAAAGTAGCAATTTGTAAATGCGAAGCACATACTAAAGGCACGGACAGCGTCAGCATTGGTAATAGACGTGCAGATGAGGAAGCTAAGAGAGCGGGCAGAAAACCACACTCACCCACAGACTCACACTTAAAGGAGGAAGTTAGTATTGACACAGAACTACTGAAGGAAAGTCAGCCGTTAAGGAAGTTGCTAGATGGGTTAAGATGGGGGCCGTTGATAAAGGAGGAATCTGGCACAAAGGGAAACTACCTATTTTACCTAAGTCACTGTTTAAATATGCTGCTGTATTGATACACGGGCTGAGCCATATATCAACCGGGGGGATGATAGAGTTAATTAGACAGCACTTCGTAGCATACGGAATAACTAACTATTTAAAAAACTTTTGTTCACGTTGTGTTATTTGCGCACAGAGTAATCACCAAGGCAAAGTGAGGGCACTACAGGGTGAATACCCTGCGGCTAAGTACCCATTCCAACAGTTGGAAATGGACTTCATTGAATTAACTAAAAGCGAAAGTAAGAAGTGGTGTTTAACAATTATTGATAAATACACGAAATGGATAGAGGCGTTTCCTACATCCTCAGACGCAGAGACAGTGGCTAGGGCATTATGTCAGGAGATTATCCCGCGATATGGACTGCCTGAAACTATTTATAGCAACAACGGTTCCCATTTTTCCAATCAGGTAATAGATAATGTAGGTCAGAAATKAAATATAAACATGAAGAAACACTGTTCCTATAATCCGCAGAGCGCAGGCTTGATTGAGCGCATKAATTCTACGGTGAAGAATAGATTAAGGAAAACACACCTAAGTACCAGAATGAATTGGGTAAAATGCTTGCCCATAGTGTTAATGACTATTAGGATAACCCCTGATAGGGAGGGACTGTCTCCATTTGAGAAGGTCTTTGGTAGGCCCTATAGAATGCCCGAATTAGGACGATTGGAACAAGCAGATATAGAAGTAGAGAACAGTATAGTTGAACACATGAGAAGGTTGTTCATTAACCAAACCTGTATGTCAAAGATTCTATGCCCAACAGGAGAACTACAGAAGGAGGTTGCACACAAGATTCAACCAGGAGACTGGGTCTGGGTCCAATCACTAAAGAAAAAGGACTGGAAGCAGCCACGGTGGGAGGGGCCGTATCAAGTACTCCTGGTGACAGCCTTCGTGGTGAGAATAGCTGAAAGAACTACCTGGGTTCATATCACACATTGCAAGAGGGTAAGACACACTGACACTGTCGAACAATCACAGAGTTAGGAGAAGAACCGAACACCAATAGGGTTCGGGGGTTGCCTCTCTAACGAAGATTCCCTGACCCCGCCCTATCCTCCCTGTGTGCGTTCATAGAAGTTAAAGTGTGGGCTGGCCTCTGGCTGACGGGAAAGGGTGGGGCTTTACAGGAGTGCTGATTGGTCTGAGCTGTCTTATTGTGGGAGCCATCGTCCTAATACACCATGACCCATCCGAGATGGAAGAAGGTGGAGTATAGTGAAGGTGAGGGTTTTGGACTGTAATCCGGAGCGAGTGAAATATTGCGTAAAGGTACGAATTACCATTAAAAACGTAAAGGAAGAGGATCTCGGGTTATGGTATGTTGGATTTAATCAGGTTTCAGTTGATACTATAGTACCATTCCGGGTAGAAGAGGTTAGGGCCGGTGATAGTTCTACAGCCAGTCAGAATACAAGCAGAGCCCCTGACGAAACAGCTACTGACCGTGGAGTCATCCAGAGCCAAGGACCGGTGCGGATAGTTCAGACAAAGTTCTTAAGGAAGTGATTGAGGTGTAAACTGGTTATGGGGATTCTAACCTATGGTTTCAGTATACAGCCAGATCAGTAGCGAAATAAGAATGTTATGCCTGCGCCACAGCAAAACCTCAGTTGACAACCATTCCCTTTCCATTTGATGGATTTGATGCACCCAGGGGAATGGCCTGTATGGTAAAGCTGTTCATGAGGGCAGGGAAGCCGGACAATGACAGTTGCATTGATCTGCATTATCTGTATCCCCATGTGCCCATTACATCCAGACTTCCCCCTTTCACAGTTACAGGAGGACATTATTATTGTATGGCTCGATACGTCACACACGGATGGGACGTAGGGGAAGTAGGAATATGCAATAGGACAGAGTTTCGTTTGACATGTTTCTACTTTTTTGACTTTTTATCTGGACTTAGTGCCCGCGCCTTGTGCATTTGGATTACTGGACTAAACGCGCGAACAAAAAGGAGGTATTTGGACATAAATTATGGACTTTATCGAACAAAACCAAAATTTATTGTGGAACTGGGATTACTGGGAGTGCATTCCGATGAAGATCATCAAAGGTAAGTGAATATTTATAACGCTCTCTATTTCTAATTTTTGTGACTCCTCTCTTTGGCTGGAAAATGGCTGTGTTTTTGTGACTAGGCGCTAACCTAACATAATCGCATGGTATGCTTTCGTCGTAAAGCCTTTTTGAAATCGGACACTATGGTGGGATTAACAACAAGTTTATCTTTAAAATGGTGTATAATACTTGTATGTTTGAGGAATTTTAATTATGAGATTTCTGTTGTTTGAATTTGGCGCCCTGCAGTTTCACTGGCTGTTGTCAAATTGATCCCGTTAACGGGATTTCAGCCGTAAGAAGTTAAGAAATTCAGCTCCATAACCTCTCTTCTCACCTCAAGGGTGGTCCATGTAAGTTGGTGTGGAGTCCTACAGCCGATGAGGCCTTCCGCCTACTGAAGGGGCATTTCACCTCCGCCCTGTTGTTGAAACAGCCAGATCCTACGCTGCCCTTGGTGGTGGAGGTGGACGCCTCAGAAGTGGGTGTGGGAGCCATCCTGTCCCAACACCACGGTAACCCACAGAAATTGTATCCATGTGCATACTACTCTCTTGCAGAGAGGAACTATGACGTCGGCGACCGGGAGCTCCTGGGGGTGAAGTTGGCATTAGAGGAGTGGAGACACTGGCTGGAGGGCGCCAAGGAGCCATTCCTCATACTCACCAACCATCGGAACCAGGAGTACATACGGACGGCGAGGCGGCTGAACACGCACCAAGCAATTAGGGCCCTTTTCTTCACTAGATTCAACTTCACCCAGTCATATTACTCAGGTTAAGAACATCAAAGCCGATGCCATGTCCCATCTTTACGATTCGGGAGAGGTTTCCGATCCTGAGTGCGCCCATTATTCCACTCTCTTGAATCATTGCTCCCGTGCTTTGGGACGTAGACATGGACATCCACCAGGCCCTGGAGAAGGAACCTGCGCCTGCTACCTGCCCTCTGGAGCGCACCTACATCCCTACAGGGGTAAGGGATCGGCTGTTGACCTGGGCACACACAACCCTCGCCACGGACACCCATGTATCACCCGCATCATGAAATCCATCTCCGCTAAGTACTGGTGGTCCACCTTGGTCCACCTTGGGACCACGGCAACTCCTGCTCTGTATGTGCCCAAACCAAATCTCATCGGCACGCCTCAGAGGCCTTGGTCCCATCTGTCCATAGATTTTGTTACTGATCTTCCCCCGTCTGATGGTTTCACCACTGTTATGGTTGTTGTGGACAGATTTTCCAAATATTGCAGTTTTATCCCTCTCTCTGGTCTCCCTACCACTCCAGAGGACATAGTCTCCGACCGTGGCCCCCAATTCACGTCGTGGGTATGGAAAGCCTTCATGGAGAAGCTGGGGGCCACAGGCAGCCTCACATCTGGGTACCGGCCTCTGTCCACCGGGCTGGTGGAGAGGACCAACCAGGAGCTGGAGAGGTTTCTTAGGAGTCACTGTCAGGACCGGCAAAGGGAGTGGGCCCGGTTCCTTCCCTGGGTGGAGTACTCYCAGAACTCACTTTGTCACTCTTCCGGGCTGTCTCCCTTTCAGTGCGTCCTGGGGTATGAGCCGGGGCCTGGCCCAATGGACCATGAGCCAGACTGAAGCCCCTGCGGTGGACGAGTGGTCCACCGCCAGAAGGAGCAGGCAGACTGCCACAGCAGTGAGGCTCCCATGTTCCATCCTGGTGATCGTGTCTGGCTCTCCACTAGGAACCTCCCGCTCCGCCTGCCCTGCCGGAAGCTGTGCCCGCGGTTTGTGAGGCCTTTCAAAGTCCTCCGGAGGGTCAATGAGGTAACATACCGATTACAACTCCCCATCAACTACTGGATCTCACCCTCTTTTAATGTTTCCCTTCTCAGGCCGGTGGTTCCTGGTCCCTGGCTGGTTCCATCCCCCATGACACCCCTCCGCCTCCCCTGGACATCGATGGGACCCCCACCTATGCCGTCAGGTCCCTACTTGAATCCTGACCTTGTGGGGATCGGCTCCAGTACCTGGTGGACTAGGACGGGTACGGAACATAGGAGTGCTGTTGGGTCTGGCGGCCGACATCCTGGACCCCAACATCATCCGGGATTTCCATCTCCGCCGTCCGGACCGACCCATCATTTAGCCCTCAATAGCCATCAGCCACTAGGTAGTATTGTTTTTTATTCATGTTCTGTACGCTTCTCATGTTTTGTTTATCTGCATTTATCATTATTAAACTCACCTTCTGCACGTAATTCCTTACTCCCGGCGTATTCATATAAGAATACGGCTGCAACATAACAAAATTTGGAAAAAGTCAAGGGGTCTGAATCCTTTCCGAATTAACTTTACCAATAGATTACCTTCTTTGCAAGGCATTGGAAAACATCCCTGGTCTTTGTGGTTTAATCTGTGTTTGAAATTATGGTCAGTATTTGTGTGGTCAGTGGTGTTGTGGTTAGTAGTTGTGTGCTTGTGGTCAATAGTTGTGTGGTTGTGGTCAGTAGTTGTGGTCAGAAGTTGTGTGCAGTAGTTGTGGCCAGTAGATGTGGCCAGTAGATGTGTTGCTGTGGTCAGTAGTTGTGGTCAGTATTCGTACTTGTATGGTTGTGGTCAGTAATTGTGGTCAGTAGTTGTGTACTTGTGATCAGTAGTTCAGTAGTTGTGTGGTCACTAGTTATGTGGTTGTGGTCAGTAGTTGTGGTCAGTAGGTGTGTGGTTGTGAGTAGTTGTGTGGTTGTGGTCAGTAATTGTTGTCAGTAGTTTATAAAAGGTTAGAGGAAATGTCTTTAACACGGTTAGTTAAACAGCTGTTTTATTTGATAGGTATAATATATTTTTGTTCAGAAGTAGAGGAAGATTTCATATGTGACAAAGAAGGGGGTCGAGTGATAAATTGAAGATATGTGAGAGCAGAACTAATAAACGGGCTCTGCCCTATCACTAAAATTGCCACCCCGATCAGAACTACAGATCACAAAATGTCCGACTGCCAAAACTACAATTCCCAGAAGCAAGGGGAACCCTCAGAAGGTGGGGCCAACCCACAGATAAGGGGTCAAGACAAACCAGGAAGGGAGAGAGAAAGGGCTGGAAGGATCTGTGAACCATAGAGAAAGAGACGATATATATCGGCTGGATTTATTGTGTATGAGCTGGACTGTTTGGACTTACCTGTTGGCGTTTGGATCTGGACCTACCGAGAACCTGATTTGTGTACCGAACCCTGCTATCCTTGACCTTGCCTGCGGCCTGGGTTGACCAGGACGGAGAAACAAACACACAGGTACTGTCCTGTTCGAAAGAACTCTCATTCTGGGGTGATTTTGGTGACAGTTTCCCACTTAATTTGTGACAAACGCTCCTAATCTTTAAGAGATTTGCCACATATACGATATAACTGTTTGTCTCAGTTGTTGGCAAAGTGATCAAAGTAGCTGATTTGTGTCAAAAGTGGCATTGTTGCATTTACAGTGAACGGAATGTTGGAAGTGATGCAGGTGAGGCTCCTCGGAGGAGGAGGGGGAGAACCATCTTAAGTGAATTTCATAAAAATGTAAATAGTGAAACATAAAAGTTATCCTTTTTAGATAAAACTATATTAAATATATTCACTTCACTAAATAATTGATAAAAACACACTGTTTTTCAATTCAGGTCTACAGTAGCCACAACAGCACTATGTAAAGTAAGACCATTGTGTAGCCGGAGTACAGCTAGTTTCCGTTCTCCTCTGGGTACATTGACTTCAATATAAAACGTAGGAGGCTCATGGTTCTCACCCCCTTCCATAGACTTACACAGTAATTATGACAACTTCCGAAGGACGTCCTCCAACCTATCAGAGCTCTTGCAGCATGAACTGACATGTCCACCCAATCAAAGGATCAGAGAATTAATCTAGTACTGAAAGCATAAGATACAGCTAGCTAGCACTGCATATTTGGTTGTATTATTTTTCTTCACTTAGCTAGAGAATGCAGCTAGCTAGTTTAGCCTACTCAAACACCCGGCTCAAACAAAGATGGATGCTATGTTAGCTAGCTGGCTATGGTCAACCAACACTGGAAATCTTCCAAGTCAAGGTAAGCTTTTGGTTTTATAAATTTATTGTCACCGGGGCCTGCCGGTGTATCTGCTTGCTGACTGTACACTGACTGTACTGCATGTTTGTAGCGGGTTTATTAACGCATTAGCTCTATGTTGACTATGATGTTAGCTAATATGGTGACAACGATGTAGGCTGTATGTAACGGTTAGTGGTTATGATATGAAGGTTTGGCTTGGAAAGGTTTTTTCACCTGGTCACAGACAGCTGATTTGTATGTGGCTGCTATGAAAGTGAACGGTGTTTGCGTGTGATCAGGGATGTATTCATTCCACTGATTCTGTTGAAAAACATTTCTTAAAACAGGAGCAAACAGAAAGAAATGGGGATAAACATACCTGAATTAGTCTAATAGAAACTGTCATTTGCAACTGTTGGACTAATGATTACACCCTAGATCAGTTYGATGCAGGCAAGAGTGTGCAAGGCGGACTGAACACAGCGGTGCAGATTGCCTCAAGATAAAGACGTGATTATTCTATCTGTAAATTAGACTATATATTAGCACTTCATATACTCGTGGGAAATAACATTCAATCTGGATAACAATACGAAACAAATCATAAGACTTGAGAAATGTATCTACAAATATTACGAAAACAAGCAACACTCAAACATGACGGAGAGTAAACAAGGAGAATCAATCTCCAAAAGAAAACGTGACTACTCGACGGATACAGACRATTTATGCTTTTCACCACCGGGACTGGTAAGGGTGGAAAGCGATCTGTCGATAAATGACAAACTGGGCATACTTCAATTAGTCAGTAAAGATATAAAGGAGTTGAAGGCGAGTGAATGATCAGTTCCCGAGGGAGATTGCCGAACGGCGCAAAGTTCTGTACCCAATCTTCAAGAAGAATAGATTAAAAGGGAAGCGTGTAGCTCTCGTAGTCAAACTGTATATTGACAACCAAATGTTCCGAGACACAAAGACTACTCCATGGCTATTCTAAAAATGACAAAGTTCTCATAGAGTCGTCGAAAAATGGAAAACAAAATACTCGCCATGGTAGGATTGTAATCATAATTTTAAAAAATAGATAGAAAAGCAATAAAATTAAACAATTGTTAAATCAACTACACTATACCATTCAAGATGGGGAATGTTGTAAAATAATTATTTAACTTTCCATATATAGTATTTAATAAATGGATAAGATGGCATTAGAAGAAATGATAACTAGTAAAATAATACATCTTCAAATATAACGAATTGGAACACAAGTACTCAATCAACATGGTTGATAAAAACATTAACAAACAGAAGACATAAGGCATAGTATGTGTGGATGTATTGTGATAGGTGTTTTTGTGTTTGGAAAAGTGTGGTGTTAAGTGAATAAGAAAGGAAACGGTTGCATATCCCAGAACCAATGTGTGTCTGTGAGCAGGGGTTTGCGAAAGAGCGCTTTTAATTTTGTGCAGATGAGGGATATACATTTTTTAAATAAATTACACATCTAATTTATTTATTTATTGTCCTATCGCGATGGAACGGTCCCCAACCTTATACCCTAGACACCCACCTGAGCGACCCATCTACTAAAGAGAAGTCCTTATCTGTTTTATGGGCTTAATGTAAGTTTCCTATAAGTAGCCAAAACAGAAAGAGGAATGTGGACCGAGACCTACTAGAGCAGCACAGCCCCTGCAAGATTCTGAGTCTGCCTGGCAGGTTGGTCCTACAAAGCCTGAGCCCCCTGATGGGAGAGCATAATATACAAGGACATTCTCAAAGCTACTAATGAGAACCCTTGACTACCTTGTACCTAGCCGATGGGGATTCCGGTGGGGTGCCCCCACCCAGGGAGGCAGGTAGCCTAGTGGTTAGAGCGTTGGGCCAGTAACCGAAAGGTTGCTGGATCAAATCCCTGAGCTGACAAGGTAAAAATCTGTCGTTCTGCCCCTGAGCCCGATCAAACATCTCTGGAGAGATCTGAAAATAGCTGTGCAGCATTGCTCCACATCCAACCTGACAGAGCTTGAGAGGATCTGCAGAGAAGAAGGGGAGAAACTTCCCAATTACAGGTGTACCAAGCTTGTAGCATCATACCCAAGAAGACTCGATGCTGTAATCGCTGCCAAAAGGTACTTCAACAAAGTACTGAGTAAAGGGTCTGAATACTTATGTAAATKTATTATTTCAGTTTTATTTTAATAAATTAGCAAACATTTCGGAAAACCTGTTTTTGCTTTGTCATTATGGGGTAGTGTGTGTAGATTAATGAGGGGAAAAAAACGTTTAATACATTTTAGAATAAGGCTGTACCGTAACAAAATGTTGAAAAAGTCAAGGGGTCTGAATACTTTCCGAAGGCACTTTATACCTAGCATTGATGGAATTGTTGGTGAAATTATTATTTGAGATAACAGATGAGCTAATAGAGGGAAAATGCTTTAAAAAAAAMCATCAGATACATCTTGAATGACACCGCCATTTAGGATTATTTGCTGAATAGGTTGATTATTCCCCCGGGCGCCGATGACGTGGATGTYGATTAAKGCAGCCCCCCGCACCTCTCTGATTCAGAGGGGTTGGGTTAAATGCGGAAGACACATTTCAGTTGAATGCAACTGACTAGGTATCCCCCTTACCCTTATTTGACCTATTTAAAAAAAAAAAAAAGGTCATTTGTATTTTTCCAGAACTGTGGTGGATTTTTGAAATTCTTTGTAAGACTATCCAATCATTCGCAAGGAGATGCAAAAATATTATCTGAAGATGAAGGCAGCCCTCCGCTTTGTAAGACTAAAATAGGAGGCTTTTGCATTTCTAGTTTTACTTGCGTTTCTTACATTTTCGATAGGACTTCCAATCAGTTGGTACTAAGCCCAGGCTTTATCTCTTTCTCTGAACAGATGTATTAAGTCAGAGCTATCCCAGGGAATGTGACAGCCCTTCATTTTCACTGTTCTCCAAAGAGCGTGTTAATCACATACCTTTGTGAATTCAGTGAGAAAGTAATCCCATGCATTTTTGGCTGTTGGGATTAGTTGGGAAATCTTTGCCAGTTTATGGATATCAAGTCATCAATGAAATAATCAATATTTACATTTTTACATTGTCTTAAATTTAATCAATTTGGGTGGTTAGGTATCTTAATTTCCCAAACACAGCGATGATGGAATGATCACTGAAACAGTCTGGAAGGACACCTGAATTTATCATCCTGTCAGGACGCGTCACTAAGAGCCAATCCAGCAAAAACCCATTATGAGTTGGTGGATTGACTCTCATTCATTCTTTAGTTAATTGAGTAAAATACATATTTTCAATAGTTTTTTTATCATTAGCAGAGTATTTATCTAGACAAATCTTATTAAAATCCCCTAAAATAATCCATTAATTTGACCAATGCATTGAATTAAGTGGTGATATTATTTATTTATGTCTAGGGCATTGGGTGGTCTGTAAATGTTACCAATCAATGACTTGTTCTCCACCCACCTCGAGTGCACCTATCATTTCTATATAATATGTAACCCTAGATTTTTAACTCAGTGTCAGAAATGTTGGTATTCAACCATGTCTCTAAAATTGCTCATATGTGAGTTTCTACCCATGCCCTGAGCATGTCTATTTTGGGTAGCAGGCTACGAATGTTTACATGTATAGTTTAAGCCTTTAGTATCTATCTGGACTAGACAGGAGTAAATAATAACAATAAAATGAATAAAACAAAATGAATGCGTTACTCGGCTGCAGATGATGTTCAGGAGGTGTCTTATCGGATTAAGTTCAGATGCTGCATGGTTTTCAGGCTTGCGTGCTACTCTATCTCAGCATAGCTCTATGGCTGAGCTCCAGGGATTTGCTCAGCTGACTGTTCTGGAGCTCTGTTGGATGGGATCTGTGGGTGCTCCCCTGGATGCTACTATAGCGTAAATGTCCCTCTGGGTAGATGGCTGGCGTTTGCTATTCCTTTACTCAGGCTGCTTGTGTTGTCGAGGGTTATGGGTGTTGTGTTGCCTTGACTTAGAGTCCCTTTGAGGTTGTTAGTGGTTGGTTGGTCTTCTGATGTCAGTGTGGTTGTGTGACCTTCTGTCCAAAGCTGTGTCCTTCAGAACCTTTGCAAACGCTATCATCCCTTCTCTGTTGATGTGGTCATAGAGTTGGTCATGACAAATGTCCTTGTGATGTGCACAATCTGAATCGGAGCACAGTTACAAGATACTTGCATTTATTCTGTGTCTGTTCTGGGATTAAGAGTGGAGACGATGATCATGGCTGTGGGGTAGGTCTATTGTGGCTGTTATAGTCACCTGGGTCAGAGTCTTGGCTACATGCACCCAGCCTGTGCTGAGATCATTCATCCCTGTGTGGATGATTATGTGGGTCGGTGCTCTCAGTCTCTGCTCTGCCAGGAATCCAAAGGAAGACTGGGCAGATCTTCCTCATTCTTCTCCTTGGGAACAGCCATCTTCCATCAAGGTATTTTCAATTAGTCACACAGGATGACAATGTTGTCCTCTATCTGCTGCGTTGGCTGTGTGCTGCTGTTGTGGGTGGTGTCTGGAGTGAAGCTCTCCATGGGGCAGGGGTTGAGAATGTGTGTTTTAGTGGTGGGGATATTGGATGTSTGGCTGTCAATGCAGGGTGTTGAATGCATGTCAGTGGTATGTGTGATGTTTGTATGATTGTCAGTATCAGGAGTGGTGTGTTTGGGTGTTTTTGGAGAGGTTGTGGGTCTGTGTGCCAGTAGTGTGTGTGTGTGGATGTCTGTCTGTCAGGGTGGAAAGCAGGATGGTCCTCATCTCTTCCAGCTGTCTCTCCAGGGACTAGCTGTGCTGCTCCCTCCTGATGAGTTCCCTCCTTCGTGCAGATTGTGGTTTGCCTCTTCAATCTGCCTTACAGCACAGCACATCTGTTGTATTTGTGCTGGTCGCAGGTCTGTGGGTCAGGTCTGGTCTGGTCGCTGGAGATGATATTTTCATTGACGACGGTGTAGTCTCTCGGTTGTTTAGCCAGGCTGTCTTCCAGAGCGTTAACTCTGGGGGTGTGGCGAAAATGAGGAGGTGAAGAGGGGTACCCTGTTTTTGTTTCTGATGTTGACATCTTCACAGGTATCCTTTACCTCTGGCTCCTCCTGTTTAAAGCACTTTGTGACCACTTATTGTTGGGAACCTCCTTTCGAACTCCTCCAGGCTGCTCTCAGGACCCTGGACCATTGTTGTTCCATTGTTATAAATGTTAACGGTTAACTTCAGTCATTCCTCTTCCTGTTCTCCCTCCACAGTGATATGCCTGCCTTTGCAGATGCCACCTTTTCTGGTATTGGGTAGGTATATACTGTAAGTAGGCCTACTTGGGATAATACAAAATCAGAGATATCCTACTGACTTTGTGTATAGCCTTAACAGAGCTGAGACGGTCAATCAATGTGCACAGGTAGCCTATTGACCAGCTATATATTTAACCCGCTTTCTACTACAGTAAAAAGGATGATCTCAAATCACATTTTCAAGTCAAATTTTAATTGTCACATGCTTCGTAAACTAACAGTGAAATGCTTACTGACGGGCCCTTCCCAACAATGCAGAGAGAAAAATAAAAAAATAATAGAAAAATAATACCACAAGGAATAAATACACAATGAGTGTATACTATWTACATGGCTATATACATGGGGCAACAGTACAGAGTCTATGTGCAGGGGTATGAGGTAATTGAGGTAGATATGTACATACAGGTAGGGGTAAAGTGACTAGGCAACAGGATAGATAATAAACAGTAGCAGCAGCGTGCAAAAAGGGTCAATGCAGATAGTCCAGGTATCTATTTAGCAGTCTTATTACTTGGGGGTAGAAGCTGTTCAGGGTCCTGTTGGTTCCAGACTTGGTGCATTGGTACCACTTGTCATGCGGTATATGGTGGAAATTACAAGCCTATGTTATAATACTTGTATTGCATCAAATGGTTGTTTTATGCAACAGAATAGAGGGTTTTTATAACTCTCTATTGTGTCTGTGTGAACTGAAAGTGGGCGTCTGGGAGATAACACTGACAGGAGATTTCCGATGTYTTTGGGGATACTGCATTCCAGAGCATGAGTTAATGTTTCTGTTCTATATACAAATCTTAACCTTGTGACCCATTCCATACATCTGTTGTGTGTTATGTAGACTGAAGGAGGATGGACCTTGCTATAAAATGCTGAGGCTCAAACCAGCTTGTTGTTCTCAGTGATCACCTCCAGGGGTGGTTACCGACCAGCTCCATTACTGCAGTAATTCACAAGTTGGATTGTTTTGAAGAAATCTTAAAAGTCTCTCCTTTTGATTACAATAATTCCACCACAATTTTGGCGACGAGGATGCGATGATGAACTTCATTTTTCTGATTGTTCCCAGTGAAATCCAGGTTAACCGTGCACGGGGAGTTGCATTAGATGCAACCAGGGGAAAGCCACTCTGCACTATTTGGAGCAGATCAGATCCCCACCTGGCTGGAAGCRTCAGCTGAATGGATACATTATTTCCAACAGAATTGGATTAAGGGTGAGACTGGTTTCTGTCAATAATTGAACTTGAAAGTGCACAGATTTAATAGTACTAATTAGACTAACTGAACATTGAAGTGATGAAAGGATAAGAAAAAAGAAAAACAATATAAAAAATAACAAAATCCCCTGTTGAGGGTACACTCAGAGTGAGGTCTTCCTTAAGAGGGCCACAGCTGGGGTAACTAGCAGGACTTACTGAGTTGAGTTGATAAGAGTGTTCTTAAGTGAGGTATCCTTGGACATGATTGTTAACTAGCCAGCTGCAGGCTACCAAAAGTCCAGATCCGTGGTACTGGTTTGATCAACAATAGGATTGGTGAGGTTAATGTATTGAACGAGGAACTACACTGCAGGTGACGCCTTGCGAGGGCATCTGACTTGAAGTTCAAATTTTAACGTGTATTTAATTGATAAAATGTTTTGTTAAATGAGGTAAACGGGTATGCTCTGGGTTACTATTGTTAGGTGGCCTATTTATTGCCTTACCTCCCTTATCCTACCTCATTTGCACACTGTATATAGACTTTTTCTACTGTATTATTGACTGTATGTTTGTTTATTCCATCTGTTGTTTGTGACGCACTGCTTTGCTTTATCTTGGCCAGGTCGCAGTTGTAAATGAGAACTTGTTCTCAACTAGCCTACCTGGTTAAATAAAATAAAAAAGGTGTAATTGTGCATGTTTTTGATATTTCTGGTACTTAGAAAATATGATGTAAGATAGGGTTTTGGGACCACTAATTGGGCAATATTTTGATAATGGTATGGGTTTCCCTGTTCATATAGACAGGGATTGAAATCCTGTGTGGGAAATCTCTGTCAAAGCATTCTGTGGGTGCGCGGTAGGTTGACTCTGTGTGGGTAACCTTTCAATGATGTTCTGTGTGGACATCTGACCAACTCTGTATGAGTGGTCTGACCAATCCTGTGTGGATGGTTATTTAGTAATGTTCTGTGTGAGCATTTCATCATCCTGTGTGGGTGATCATGAAGGCTCTGTGAGCCTGAGAGAAATAATAATTAGTAGATAAGTTAATGATATGCAATGGTTTAAAATAGTTAGGTACATATGTGAAAGCTATAAACCAAATCCACCTATATAAGTAAGAAAATATTCCTGCAGGTTATAMAAATATTGACGAAGTATGGTTGGGAATAGCATTGTGTGAATGTGATATGAGAGATGTGGAAATTACTCTTAATCTGAAGTTTGGATAGTAACATAGAAATATGTATAATAAAATGATTGAGATTTGAATAATAAGCTTTGATATAACGTTATCTTGGGGTTCCGTTCCTTGACTGGCAATCATAGAATATCAAGGGCGGGGTGTCATTGTCCGGGAAACAATTTTTTATATATATWTTTTTTCCGCTGGGAGTATGTTTGGAAAGCTGCTTCGTAGCTGTGGAGTCCTTGAAAACGCAAATGGAATGGTTGATGTGAGTATCTAAGAATTTCTAACGCTATATATGGATTCTGTGAATATATGGAAATGTGACAAATTGTATGTGTGTATAATCGATTACTAGAGATTTGATGAAGTAATGACAGAAATAAACAAATACAGTGGGGAGAATAAGTATTTGATAACCTGCAAAATCGGCAGTGTTTCCTACTTACAAAGCATGTAGAGGTCTGTAATTTTTATCATAGGTACACTTCAACTGTGAGAGACGGAATCTAAAACAAAAATCCAGAAAATCACATTGTATGATTTTTAAGTAATTAATTTGCATTTTATTGCATGACATAAGTATTTGATACATCAGAAAAGCAGAACTTAATATTTGGTACAGAAACCTTTGTTTGCAATTACAGAGATCATACGTTTCCTGTAGTTCTTGACCAGGTTTGCACACACTGCAGCAGGGATTTTGGCCCACTCCTCCATACAGACCTTCTCCAGATCCTTCAGATTTCAGGGCTGTCGCTGGGCAATACGGACTTTCAGCTCCCTCCAAAGATTTTCTATTCGATTTTCTACAAATAAAATGCTGACCAGACCGGACACGTTGCAAAATACATTTAAATCCATGTTATTCAATTATTGCGCCAACGAGCGTCTGCGTAGCCAAGGGCTAAAATAGAACTCTTTTCTATTTCTGACGCAGATCGCACTGAAAGTCCTGCCTCTCCCATCTCCTCATTGGTTTATAGAAGCAGGTACCCACGTGCCATTTCCTCATTGGTTATACCCATGTGGGTGATTGTAAAACGAAATGTTTTGCCGGTTGTCGTGGTAAAAGTGTAGATGCCAATCACCATATAAATTTAAAGATGAAAAGCCTGGAAGGAGGAGAGATGACTAGAAATGTTTCGGGTGGCCGTTTTATGTGTTTATTAATTGTCGGAGTAGAAGACCTTGTGCATTTCAGGTAAAATAACAACTCAATGTTTATATCCCAGGACAAATTAGCTAGCAACAGCAAGCTAGCTAAATGGGACAAATTAGCTAGCAAGTGCAAGCTAACTAGCTAAATTGCCATACATGTTTAATGCTTTTTGACCTGTCCCCAAATTAATGTAATTGGTTCAGAGTTTGTTTTGATATTTWAACCTGCGTGCCGTGATCGCGTTTGGTGTAGGGGGACAAAATAAATGTATGCACGATAGCGCACGATGGTGCACGCTCGCAGCCGGTTTGGGTTCCGTGTAAGTGTCATTATGTTGGAAAAATTGCATACAACATTGCACAGGTCTTGTTTTCACGATATGGACATTAATTCGCTTTCCAAAGCTAATAAACATGTGGAATTGTGAGCAGCATTTTGTATTCCTAGTTGAATTAGTTAGGGAGCGTAAACAAAGTACAAACTTTTTTTACATTCGAATTTCAACAGATCATTGGTCATGTGACCTACTTAACTCAAACAAGGCCCAGAATGTCCACTGACTACCCTTCTATATTGCACACCCTTTAGTTCGTCCATTTTCATCTCACAAGATTTCATGAATTTTTCAAAACGTAGAATTTCAATAGCTCCTTGGTCATGTGACCTAGTGACTTCAAACAAAGTTCAGAATGTCCACTCAGTGGGCCTACACATTGCACACCCTTTAATTTGTCCATTTATCTCACAAGATTTGACATACATTTTTCAAAATGTTACATTTCAATAGCTCCTTGGTCATGTGACCTACTGACCTCAAACACCTTTCCAGAAATAGGTCTCTCATTGTTTCCCCTTGTTACAGACCCCCCTCAGCCCCTGTGCCCTGGACACCATATGTGAATTAATTGCCCCCTATTTATCTTCAGAGTTTGTACTGTTAGGTGACCTAAACTGCGATATGCTTAACACCCCGGCCGTCCTACAATCTAAGATACCTACCAGGTACAACCCCAAATCCGTAAACTCGGGCACCCTCATAGATATCATCCTGACCAACCTGTCCTCTAAATACACCTCTGCTGTCTTCAACCAGGATCTCAGCGATCACTGCCTCATTGCCTGCATCAGTAATGGGTCCGCAGTCAACGACCACCCCTCATCACAGTCAAACGCTCCCTAAAAACACTTCAGCGAGCAGGCCTTTCTAATCGACCTGGCCCGGGTATCCTGGAAAGATATTGACCTCATTCCATCAGAAGAGGATGCCTGGTTATTCTTTAAAAGTGCTTTCCTCATCTTAAATAAGCATGCCCCATTCAAAAAATGTAGAACCAGGAACAGACATAGCCCGTGGTTCACTCTAGACCTGACTGCCCTTGACCAGCACAAAAACATCCTGTGGCGTACTGCATTAGCATCGAATAGCCCCTGCGATATGCWACTTTTCAGGGAAGTTAGGAACTTATCGGCAGACTCAACAGCCTTGGTTTCTCAAATGACTGCCTCACCTGGTTCACCAACTACTTCTCAGATAGAGTTCAGTGTGTCAAATCGGAGGGCCTGTTGTCCGGACCTCTGGCAGTCTCTATGGGGGTGCCACAGAGTTAAATTCTCGGGTCGACTCTTTTCACTGTATACATTAATGATGTTGCTCTTGCGGCTGGTGATTCCCTGATCCACTTCTAGGCAGACGACACCATTCTGTATACTTCTGGCACACGGTGTTAACTAACCATACAACTCTCCTTCTGTAAGCCTCCAACTGCTCTTAAATGCAAGCAAAACTAAATGCATGTTCTTCAACCAATCGCTGCCCGCACCTGCCCGCCCACTTAGCATTACTACTCTGGACGGTTCTGACTTAGAATATGTGGACAACTATAAATACCTAGATGTCTAGTTAGACTGTAAACTCTCCTTCCAGACTCATATTAAGCATCTCCAATCCAAAATCAAATCTAGAATCGGCTTCCTATTTCGCAACAAAGCATCCTTCACTCATGCTGCCAAACAKACCCTCGTAAAACGGACTATCCTACCGATCCTTGACAAAATAGCCTCCAACACTCAGACTGCATCCAATTTGCTGAGTATTCACAGTGCCATCCATTTCGTCACCAAAGCAACATATACTAGCCACCACTGCGACTTGTATGCTGTCGTTGGCTGACCCTGACTTCATATTCGTCGCCAAACCCATTGGCTATAGGTCATCTATAAGTCCTTGCTAGGTAAAGCCCCGCCTTATCTCAGCTCACTGGTCACCATAGCAGCACCCACCCGTAGCACGCGCTCCATCAGATATATTTCACTAGTAACCCCCAAAGCCAATTCCTCCTTTGGTTGCCTTTCCTTACAGTTCTCTGCTGCCAATGACTGGAACGAATTGCAAAAATCACTGAAGCTGGAGACTCATATCTCCCTCACTATMTTTAAGCATCAGCTATCAGAGCAGCTTACAGATCATTGCACCTGTACATAGCCCATCTGTAAATAGCCTATCCAACTATCTCATCCCCATATTGTTATTTATTTTATTTATATCTTTTTTGCTCCTTTGCACCCCAGTATCTCTACTTGCACATTCATCTTCTGCACATCTATCACTCCAGTGTTTATTTGCGAAATTGTAATTATTTCGCCACTACAGACTATTTATTGCCTTACCTCCCTAATCTTACTGCATTTGCATACACTGTATATAGACTTTTCTATTGTGTTATTGACTTTACGTTTGTTTATTCCATGTGTAACTCTGWGTTGTTGTTTGTGTCACACTGCTTTTCTTTATCTTGGCCAGGTCGCAGTTGTAAATKAGAACTTGTTCTTTGTGATATGACTTTCTATAAGCACTTACTGATGAAACTGTCACTTAATATTTTTTTTCTTAGTCTACAAACTAGAGGTCGACCGATTAATCGGAATGGCCGATTAATCGGGGCCAATTTCAAGTTTTCATAACAATCGGAAATCGGTATTTTTGGGTGCTGATTTGCCTTTTTTTTTTTTTTTTACATCTTTATTTAACTAGGCAAGTCAGTTAAGAACACATTCTTATTTTCAATGACGGCCTAGGAACGTTCTGCCTCGTTTAGGGGCAGAACGACAGATTCTTAACCTTGTCAGCTCGGGGGATCCAATCTTGCATTGCTTACATTGCACTCCACGAGGAGCCTGCCTGTTAGCGAATGCAGTAAGCTAAGGTAAGTTGCTAGCTAGCATTAAAATTATCTTATAAAAAACAATCAATCAATGACTGTCATTGCTCCAATGTGTACTTAACCATAAACATCAATGCCTTTCTTAAAATCAATACAAGTATATATTTTTAAACCTGCATATTTAGCTAAAAGAAATCCAGGTTAGCAGGCAATATTAACCAGGTGAAATTGTGTCATTTCTCTTGCGTTCATTGCACGCAGAGTCAGGGTATATGCAACAGTTTGGGCCGCCTGGCTCTTTGCGAAATAATTTGCCAGAACTTTACGTAATTATGACATAACATTGAAGGTTGTGCAATGTAACAGGAATATTTAGACTCATGGATGCCACCCGTTAGATAAAATACGGAACGGAATAAACGTTTTGTTTTCGAGGTGATAGTTTCCAGATTAGCCAAAGGTATATGGTTTAGAGARAAATAGTCGACGCGTTATAATTCCTGTAATAACTTGCGGCTGAATTTGAAAGGGGTTCCTTCGTTATTTTACAGTTCATGTCTTCCATAGAGAATGTTTTGATCTACTTCAAATAAGGTCTGTGTTTCGTGCAGGCATAAACAGCCTCGGCGTTTTGATACCCGTGTAAATCTCACTAGGATAAGGTAACGTTTGTCAACATATTTTCATAAATCCACTCTACAAATTTTTTTAATCTTCGCTTATATTTAGCCAATATTGATCAGAGTTACCTTGTCCTATGGATATCTACACAGTTATAAAATTGGCACGGTGATGTAAGCCTACACGAAACACAAATATCCTATGGAATAAATGAAGGAACCGCTTTTCAGATGGGAATTATGACTCGCACTTTGGTTGTCAATTCTTACCATGCCCATTATTAAAATAGGATTTCCTGCATATAGAAATTAAAGTTTTTGTTTTCAACATTCATCACAGGTAACCTAAACTCTATTTTTATTCAAACAGTTGAGAGTATTTGTCTCCTAAGCAGACTCTTCAGTATCATTGTCACTTCAGAGCTGTGTGCGTGTGTGTATTTATGTATTATATTAAGTTAAAATAAGTGTTCATTGTTCATTCAGTATTTTTGCAATTGTCATTATTACAAAAATGTGTGTATGATATATATATATATATAAAAACTTTTTTTTAAATAAATCGGCCGATTTAATCGGTATCAGCTTTTTTTGTCCTCCAATAATCGGTATCGGCATTGAAAAATCATAATCGGTCGACCTCTACTACAAACGCTCTACATTTATTCACTCTGATAGGGTTGGATCCTATATAGTACTTTTATTATTGTCCTGATGTTATTTTTGAAAGCTCGGCTCGCATTTCTGTTGTTGCTGGGAGGAAGTTGTTTGACAGAGGCCCACACCATGGCAGCCTGGTATGGAACAAGAAAAACAAAGGATAAACTACCTATCATGATTGTAGTAATTCAGCAAGAAATCAATTAATTGACACACATACATTGATATACAATGAGTACAGTTATTGCTAAAATAACCTCACTGCAACAGGGTTTCCTATGATCTACTTATAGATCATAGTCTGAAACCAGCCTCTCTAATGGTAGACCCAGGTACAATCTGATCACTCATGATGACCAGAAGATTAATTAATGCAGTTCACCTTTATCCCACATTTTACAGATGATATAGCACTTTCAAATGCTACTCTGTATAAGAGATAGCTATTTAAATCAACTGAATTACAAAGACAAGTAATACAATACAAAGTTTAGCTAGCTAGCTAAATAAAGAGATTTGGAAAAATGGTCTTACCTCACAGTAGTGTTTGCATCCATCATTTGCAGTATCCATGTTTGCTTGCAGCATGCTCATGCTGGCTAAATCAAGTTTTGCATGCAAGTAAACGTCAATGACCATGCATGGATCATGTTTTGTACTTTATCCAATAATAATCTGAGATTTAAAGCTAAAAAATATCGTAAATAGTGTAAATAACCTATAACAATGATCGCATTTTACCCTGAATTTTGACTGCATGTGCCTCAGAACAATCAGAACATAACAACCAGCATAGCAACGAATGCTATCAATTTTTGTTCTTTCATTACGTAGACTGGGCAGATTTTGGCATGTTCTAGCAACATCCGTAGGAACGGACGCTAATAGGACAGATAGAACAATGAGACTGATATTTCACTGGATGTATAAATGTAAAGCATCCGCTTGGCGTTTCCACTCACTACCAAATATGGTACTACCAAATATGGCACATTTTCTCATCGATTAAACATTTGATCTCAATACTGTTCCCAAAACTACAATCTGTTATGAACAGAGTGGACTACATTTTGTAGACCTTACCCTTTCCCACAAAAATAAAATAATGGCATTGTTTAGAAGAAGTGCAAAAGCAAATTTAGTTATTACACACATGCACTTCACAGAGTAGGCGTTCTCTAACAGAAATATGCAAATGTTTGCTAGAACGCACCAATAGGATCTCGCTAACTCGTGCTTGGCTCTGCCCACCTTCTTGCTTGTTCTGCCCACTATGACGACGGGCTATAGTCCATATTGGTTTCTTTATAAAAAAAATGAACTTTGCTAATAGCTTCTCAAATCCCATTGTGTGTGTGGGGAGACATTTTGGCTGTGTGACACTATTTGGCATGACAGCCTCCTGAAGGGGGGAGGCATTGTTGTGCCTGCATCACTGTGTTGCTGTGTGTGGACCATGTTCCTTAGTGATGTAGACACCGAGGAACTTGAAGCTCTCGACCCTCTCTGCTACAGCCCTGTCAATGTGGATGGGGGCGTGCTCGGCCCTCCGTTTCCTGTAGTCCACAATCAGCTCCGTTGTCTGCCCCTTAATAAAAGTAATGTCTATATGGTGGTGACCTGGTCAACCTATGACGACCACACACACGGAAAATCTTAGTCTATGCTAAACTGAGGAGTGCTCAACTGACCCTCTCCACCCCTTGCCTATATTAGAGTGACAGCACAGTCAAAGATGTCCCAATCCCAGACTAGTCAATAGGTCAGCAGGACTAATCTCATCAGCCAATAGGTAGACACCTGCTGTACACACTTACTGGTAGGCCTAATCATCTTACTCTCACTGACACACACAATGTCCCTGGACTTGAGGTAGTTACTTACAGACAATTCCTGGCCCTGTTGCATGTTACTTCTATGTTTTTCATTTGGAAGCATCATTATCTAACTTCCTTTTTTTAAAACTTCCGTTAATGCTTGCCTGACGACATTGTCTGAAACTGCCATCCTAGAAGTCGTTGTGCTAACGTAAAAACGAGGGTCATTGTACGAAACAAATTCATCAGCGATTGGATTTTCTCAAACCAATCTAATCAATCAGAGTATCAACGTTGATAACGTCATCATATTGACCGGGTCTGGTCCAACCCATCAGTTTCTGGGACCAATTAGAACGTTCAGAATGTGTTTGCATTCTAGAAGACATCAGGATGGGAAGTAAATCCACTCACCATGGAGAAGAAATGCTAGTGCGGTGCGGCAGGTAACCTAGTGGTTAGAGCATTGGACTTGTAACCGAAAGGTTGCAAGATCGAATCCCCGAGCTGTCAAGGTAAAAATCTGTCGTTCTTCCCCTGAACAAGGCAGTTAACCCACTGTTCCTAGGCCATCATTGAAAATAAGAATTTGTTCTTAACTGACTTGCCTAGTTAAATAAAGATAAAATAAATAAATAAAATAGTGGGCGTGGCGTTTGGCCGGAGCAATGTGGATGGGTAGTCAAGCTAGATTAATCCTGTCTTCTGGTAGACAAAAAAAAGGAATCATAAATCCAGCGCTGGATTGAACTGGCATCATTTGTCTGTCTCTCCCTTTCCACCTCTCACTTTCTCGTGCTCACCCTTACTCCCTCTTGCTACCTCTGATGACGTACAGACTCAGTTCTGTCAGTGGAAAAGCCTGCCCTCACTCATCCAAAGACAGACAGACCTGCTTTTGGCAAACGTGTCATCATCACCTCCCGAGAGAGAGAGGATTCTCCATTAGCSCTATAAATAGATCTAATAGAACTGAGTAATATGTTGCATCCCATGTAATTCAGAGTAGGGGATAGAACAGAAGCTATTTAAATGGCTCTTCATTTTACTTTAACAAGTCCCAGGCATCTTAGAGGAGGATGCCTGGTTTAATAATCCACTGTGTGTGGTTTTGTGCGAATGCGTGCTCGTACATGTCTCTGTGAATGTGTGCATCATATGGCGGAAGAGTCTAATTCATGCAACTCTTTTGTGTGTGGATGAGTCTAATTCATGCAGCTGCAATATGTGTGTGTGTGTGTGTGTGTGTGTGTGTGTGTGTGTGTGTCAGAGAGCAAGAGAGATGTACACAAAACATGTGTGTGGTTAAAATTGGCAAAAAAACACATTTCTTTCCCAGGGCCGTGGGGTGAGACAGGGATGCTGCTTAAGCGCCAAACCTCTTCAACATATATATATATATATATATATATATATATATATATATAAACGAAAAACGAATTGGCGAGGGCAATTTGTTGGTGATTCTGTCCCCAACCAAGGAGGGCCTACAGCAGAACCTAGATCTTCTGCACAGATTCTGTCAGACCTGGGCCCTGACAGTAAATTATCAAAATCCAGAAAAGAGACGTTAAATTCTACAACCACCTAAAAGGAAACGATTCCCAAACCTTCCATAACAAAGTCATCACCTACAGGAAGATGAACCTGGAGAAGAGTACCTTAAAAAAGCTGGTCATGGGGCTCTGTTCGCAAACAGAAACATGCCCCAGGAAAGCAACACAATTAGCCACAACCAAATCATGAGAAAACAAAAAGATAATTCCTTCCAATGTGTCAAGTAATTAATAAAACAGAGCAAACTAGAATGCTATTTGGCCCTAAACAGAGAGCACACAGTAGCAGAATACCTGACCACTGTGAGTGACCCAAACTTAAGGAAGGTTTTGAGTATGTACAGACTCAGTGAACATAGCCTCTGCCATAGGCAGACCTGGCTCTCAAGAGAAGAAAGGCTATGTGCACACTGCCCACAAAATGAGGTGGAAACTGAGCTGCATTTCCTAACTTCCTGCCAAATGTATGACCATATTAGAGACACATCTTTCCCTCAGATTACACAGACCAACAAATAATTCAAAAATAAATCAAATTTTGATAAACTCCCATATCTATTGGGTGAAATACCACAGTGTGCAATCACAGCAGCAAGATTTGTGACCTGTAGCCACAAGAAAAGGGCAACCAGTGAAGAACAAAACATTGTAAATACAACCCATATTTGTTTAATTTTCCCTTTTTTACTTTAACTTTTTGCACATCGTCACAACACTGTATATAGACATATGACATTTGAAAAACTTGTGTGAGTGTAATATTTACTTTTTATTGTTTATTTCACTTGCTTTGGCAATGTAAACATATGTTTCCCATGCCAATAAAGCCCCTGGAATTGAATTGAGAGAGAGATTGAGAAAGAGATGCATGCTTATAGATGGGTTGGTTGTTTAGCAAGAAAACTGACATGTGCGCAACAATGGGGAAAAACAGACAGGGTTGGTTTAGGATTGTTGACAACATGTAAACTACGCTATATTTAGTCTCAAATGTTTATTGAAAACAAAAATAAATATGCACAATGAGCACTGCTTGTCTCTCAAATACATAATTACAGTTGTTGGTTAGCTACCTAGTGAATTTTGGCTATATTAGCATAAACTTGACATCAGTCAAAAAAAATCAAAACAGCCACCTATGATTCCCCACATGGCAGCTTCTTGTCATTGTTGCTAGCTATCTGGCCATCCAGAATCACAACACATGGAATTCTGACCCATTGAAGCGCGTGCATTGTTCTTGTGACATTGTCAGCTAACCCGTCCTATAGGCAAGTAAGGCATGAGTTATTAACACATCACAGAGTTGCCAAACCAGCCGGATCAAGGGTAGTTCTGGAATAACCATTAGACCTTCTAAAAGGTCYAATGTAGGAGCGCCATGTCACATGCAGGAACCAGGAAGCAATACTCATCATTTTAGAAACAAGTTAAAAAAAGAATGTGTGATGATCAAGGAAACTAGCTGTGTATTTATTATACACAGTGGGCTGCATCAACACAGACACCATGTCCCAATGTAAAGGTACTGGCCACAGTCAAAGCTTTTAGAGATGACCCAGCCACCCCACAGACAGAACAGACTCTGCTTTTAAAGTCAAGCTCTTTCTGGTCCTTGTGAAATATCAATGACTTATTACTCTGTCACAACAACCACCACTCACCTCATCAACTCTCCTCCAGCTAAAATGGGATGAGGTGAGGGGCTGGCAGTGCAATGACATTAATCAGTCTTAATTTCACTGCATTGGTTGGTTCTACTCTGTAGTAGGACCAGGAGTTTTTCCTTGGCCCTAACAATAGAACAGGCAGTGGCGTAGGAAGCACACCGCGAACCGGGGGGACCCCCAAGCTTTATGGACCCCCCCAGATAGCATATTTATTTAACCTTTATTTAACCAGGTAGGCAAATTGAGAACACGTTCTCATTTACAATTGCGACCTGGCCAAGATAAAGCAAAGCAAAGCAGTTCGGCACATACAACAACACATAGTTACACATGGAGTAAAACAAACAATAGTCAATAATACAGTGAAAAAAATAAGTCTATATACAATGTGAGCAAGTGAGGTGAGATAAGGGAGGTGAAGGCAAACAAATATATGTATAAATAAATAAAAATATAAAAAAGGCCATGGTGGCGAAGTAAATACAACACAGCAAGTAAAATAAAAAATAAAAACACTGGAATGGTTGGTTTGCAGTGGAAGAAAGCGCAAAGTAGAGACAGAAAATCACATCGGTGAGTTGCCAAACGCGAAGCAACATAATAAATAAATAAATACAGTAGGTAAAGAGGTAGTTGTTTGGGCTAAATTATAGATGGGCTATGTACAGGTGCAGTAATCTATGAGCTGCTCTGAAAGCTGGTGCTTAAAGCTAGTGAGGGAGATAAGTGTTTCCAGTTTCAGAGATTTTTGTAGTTCGTTCCAGTCATTGGCAGCAGAGAACTGGAAGGAGAGGCGTCCAAAGGAAGAATTGGTTTTGGGGGTGACAGAGAAGATATACCTGCTGGAGCGCGTGCTACAGGTAGGTGCTGCTATGGTGACCAGCGAGCTGAGATAAGGGGGACTTTACCTAGCAGGGTCTTGTAGATGACCTGAACCAGTGGGTTTGGCGACGAGTATGGAGCGCGAGCCAGCCAACGAGAGTGTACAGGTCGCAGTGGTGGGTAGTATATGGGGCTTTGGTGACAAAACGGATGGCACTGTGATAGACTGCATCCAATTTATTGAGTAGGGTTTGGAGGCTATTTTGTAAATGACATCACCGAAGTCGAGGATTGGTAGGATGGTCAGTTTTACAAGGGTATGTTTGGCAGCATGAGTAAAGGATGCTTTGTTGCGGAATAGGAAGCCAATTCTAGATTTAACTTTGGATTGGAGATGTTTGATGTGAGTCTGGAAGGAGAGTTTACGGTCTAACCAGACACCTAGGTATTTGTAGTTGTCCACATATTCTAAGTCAGAGCCGTCCAGAGTAGTGATGTTGGACAGGCGGGCAGGTGCAGGCAGCGATCGGTTGAAGAGCATGCATTTAGTTTTCCTTGTATTTAAGAGCAATTGGAGGCCACGGAAGGAGAGTTGTATGGCATTGAAGCTATATGAACACAAAATGTTTCGAATTATAGGAAATTTGCTTTAAAACTGCAACATTTTCATTCAACCTCATGGCAAAATGTGTATAGCATGAGATTAGCTATTAAAAAAGCACACTTTTAATCTGCCCCATGGCAAAATCTGTTTATTGCAGGAAATTAGCTTTAAAAACAGCAACATTTTCTCTCAACCCCATGGCATTTTTTTTTTTTTTTACAATTCCTAAAACAAACAAATATCTTTTTTGGGGGGGCTTGCTCGGATCTTGCCTGCTGGCATTGCAAAACTGTGCTACGCCAATGAACACAGCTCTGCATTGCAAGCCTTAACACAAACCAAAAACACACCCATACAACCAATTTCATCAGCCTCTCTCTGACCTAACTAATATTGATTCATGGAATAGTCAAAACAATTACCTCATGGTCCCGCTTCATTAGACTAGTATCAATGAGAAAATTAAATAAGCCTTTATCGTTGATGAAATGAGCCTAAGGACATTATATTTGTGCATGTTAGTAATAAAATACATTCAATGCATGCTACTCTTACTCTTTGTTCATTATGCAATGTACGCTATGCTATTTAGGAAGACAATGCATTCTTATCTGGATGGGGATAAAAAGGCTGAGCCCTATGACCTACACACCTACACACACACACACACCTACACACACACTAGTAGACAAATCCCTCCCTGGAGCCTTTAATGGGATTCTGAGTGTGGGTTGAACTTTCACACAGATAGAGGGAGGCAGAGAATGAGGATAAGGGAGAAAAAAGTAAGGAAGAAAGTGATGGGCCAAGAAGAAAAAAGGATAGAAAGGGAGATTACAAGCGCTTTATAAACCTGGAGGCTGTTGTTGGCAGAGCAGCAKCCCAGAGAGATGAATATGCCGTGGCATACAGTCACAGTGAACACATTACTGACCTGATCCTACCAATTCGGTCCTCTCCTTACCACAGCACAGACCTCCAAATCACCGCCTTCTGTATATACCTGACATAGAAACAAGTGGACCCCTAAATCTTTTAACATACACACTCACATAACCTTAAAAACATTCTGGGATGAGGGGCTAAACAGCCTCTCGGTCACTCTGACCTCAGTAGCTAGGCTATTTAGTGTCTAAGACAGGGATGGAAATTAAGCTAGCGCACTAGCCCGAGGCTAGTTAGCACTTTTCAGACAGGGCTAATAGAAAATGTGCCAAACTAGCCCGAGATGCAGGTGAAATTTAGTCTTTTCGATTATTGCATAGCAGATTTTGGACCAGGCAAGTAGAAATGTTGGTATACTAGCCCGGCTGGCCAGTGCCCAAAATCCTTAAATTCTTCTGATTCTGATTCTTTGGCTCTACATCCGAGACAGTGCAAATATTTTGGTGGCCCACAATGTCTAAAAACAATGTCAATGTTTAAATGACTAATAGGGAATTGGCAAATGTTGCAACTAGGCTACCTCCCTCTGTGTGGTCTGACTGATGCTTGCAGTCACTAATCAGCTTTTTATTGTGTCTGTTCTTCTCTGTATCATTTTGTGATCTCATGCACCACTGTGAAGGGCACTTTACATTCATCAAATAAGAATCAAATTAGACTCAGTGGATCGACATGGGCCATAAGTAGAGCCAGGAGTTTTTTCTGCCCATATAACCTGGGCCCTGGAGTTTTCCCTGGGGGGCGCAGGATGTTTTGGAGCATTCAGATATGTAAATGTAGAACAAACAAGCCTCTCCAACATATTCATGGCATTTCTACCTGCAACACTCGACAACTGAACGTGGACCATGTCAGGTGACATGATCAGGTCACGTGGTCCAACCTGACTTGGAACAATTCTGAAGAAAAGTAGCCACTGTCATCTAAATTGTAAAAAAGTTTAAAACAATTCTAATAAATGCAACAGTTGGACAATAGAGTAAGATACACCCCCAAAAAATAATTTCTTTTTTCTTCTTCTTAGAATGCACTCAAGACATACAATAGGAAAATGTATCAAGTATTGAAAAAACATTTGTGCTAAAATAAAGATATGCAAATGAGGCTCATATTATTAAATACAGCATGTGTGTTTGCATAGATTMATAAATTAACATAAAGGGGTGGAATAGCGCTGCAACCACCAAGCACATGCTCTGTCTAAAGTACCTGCGCTGTCTAGACTGCCTCATTAATTACTGTTGTTGTTACGTTCTCTTGCAGAATTCAACAAGTGTCAATAGCAGGATACCCTCGGATTAAAAATCAACACGCTTGGCTCTAGATTACTCTAGATTTGGGCTCCCTAGTGGCGCAACAATCTTAGGCACTGCATCTCCGTGCTAGAGGCATCACTACAGACCCTGATTCGATTCCAGGCTGTATCACAACCAAGCATGATTGGGAGTCCCAAAGGGAAGCGCACAATTGGCCCAGCGTCGTCCGAGTTTGGCCGGGGAAGGCTGTCATTGTAAATAAGAATTTGTTCTAAACTGACTTCCCTAGTTAAATAAAGGTGAAATTTAAAAAAGTACAAAAATAAATAAAATTACGCCTATCTAAACATACTTTACAATGTTTGTGAGATAACATAATCACTATAATCCAACTGTTCATATTCGAAGTTGCCTTCATTTCAACTGTATTAAATTAGTACTTTTTTCAATTCCACAAAAAATCTTTCTTCTCTTTCTATTGATGTAATTATCGAGACGGTGCTTTAAATCCCAGAAAAAGCTTTAGAGTTCTTATAAATTCAATAAAAAGACAATGTATTCCATTGAGCTCATTTCAAACATTGCGGAGTGTGTTTGACAGGTCATTACAAACATTTCCGCAGTCGTAACATTAACAGGGAAAAACGACAGGCACAAGCAAGAGTATGAAAAAGTCACCTGAGTAAAATGGAAGCAATCAATCCAGCGGGATTTAAGTGCCAAGTGGATTTTGCACCCCTCAAACACAGGAAATAGATGGCTGAGGAAGAGGGTGGTGATGTTACTGCTGCTGATGTCATCATTGGAAGCCTTCAGGCTCCATATCCCAGAAAGAGAGGTCTTGCATAATAGTGCAGTGTCGTAATGACTGAGTCATGGAATAACACATCAGATGTTAAAATATGGATATAGTACTACATGTTATACTGTGTAGCCTGACAACAGCAGAAGAAAATATACCTATTCAACTGCAAACATTGTAATGTTTGTTTTTCCATTGGCGGACACTCAGTGAAAAAGCACTGTTTGTGCACTCAAGCCCCAGCCTATGTGGCCAGTCTGAAATTGTAATATAGGCTATATTCAGGGTCAAGTTCATGATTCATCCTTATATGGGACAAGGCATTGATTGTTCATAAAGAAATCGCCAAATCTTCTGCTGGCATAGTTTGACACTCCCACATATGCAAGAAACAGACATAGCACTCTCGTAACAGGAAACAGTGTCAGTAAATTAAACTGAAGGTGTAGCTGTATATGCTGGTAGCCTAGCGGTTAGAGAGTTGGGCCAGTAACTGAAAGGTCGCTGGTTTGAATACCTGAGCCGCCAAGGTAAATAATCTGTTGATGTGCCCTTGAGCAAGGCACTTAACCCTAATTTGCTCCAGGGGCACCATACTACTATGTCTGACCCTGCAAAACAAAACATTTCACGGTGCCTATTCGGTGTATGTGACAATATATATTCTTTTGCCATTCTTTTTTTGTATTAACAGAGAAAGAGCAGTTTGTCATGCCACAGACAGACTTGAGTTCACCAAGTCTTTTAGAATCCCATAGAACAGCAGATATGTGCAGCACTGAAATGCTTGCATCTGACATACAGGAGGACCATGGTTTACAGTGACACATGGTTCAATCAATATAATAACAAATCACAGCATTCTATGACAAGGATTGGGATTTAAAATACCACATTTAAATCCCATTTTAAACAATTTAACAAGACGTTTCTAAGGGCAACCCCCTACATAAATATTACATCATCAACAGGCAGCTTGTTTACAGCTGACCACTACTATGGTAAACATGGCAAATGCCCCACTTCTCCAGTCCTGCAAATGAGATGCCCAAACGAAGCTTCAGTCCCGTTCAGGGCAATGACTGACCGACAACAATCCGTGATAGGCTATGCGTGGTTCAAATCAGAAATGTACTACATTTACTAACAAATAACATCTAACATACCATTATCATTGAACAACATTTCAACATAAATGCATTTTTATCAAATAGCCCATCTGCTGATAAAAATGCAACATGTAGGCTACCCTAAAGATGTATAATGGACAATTAACGTTCCACTAGCTAAATCACATTGCGATGCTAGCAGAGGCACTATCAACAACAGTCTTTGCGAACGCTAAATTAGTATATTAATGACAAATATTCGCCCCTTGCTTTCTAAAAAAATGTTGTTGACATCGCTTTATAATGATTTAAGCAGGCAATAAGGCTCTGTTGTTGGAAAACTAGTCTACGTGACGAGCTTGTTTACGTCCTCCGCTAGTTAGCAAACGCAACGCAATAGGGATGCTGCACACATCGTTGAAACTCCCTCATCGCATCCAGCATGAAATGACAAGTGCTAAAACTCCATCGGCGTTGTACCCTACCTGCCATGTCTCGCGTGGCTCGTGGACGGCATGAAACTCTCATTGTCCAGGTTTGAAGGAGAGCAGTTGCTAGTTGCCAGCGTGGTTTCGTTTAATGTGAGTCTCTCCGCGGCGTTCAATGACACTGAACGTAGAGTGTGGAGAGGATTACAGAGTGCGCAAACGCATCAGCAGATGCGCTACAACCGTTGTGTTTTAAGCACAGCCACTGAGGTAGGCTATGTGAGCCACTCTACCATAAATTAATTATCTTTTAAAATACAAATGTCCCTGTTAGTTTAACCAAGCCTATGTGGCAATGAGATCAGGGGTCCCAATAAGAGTTGAGTGGCGATGAGGTCAGCAAGATTGAGATAATTCATAAACTCATATCTCTCTGTCTTTCTCTTTCTCTTTCACTCACACACACACACACACACACACACACACACACACACACACACACACACACACACACAATTCAAGGGAAGTTTTAGTCAGAGTTCGATGGAGGATTTTACAGATTTTATTTTAGAAAGGGCTTGATTGAGCATGGTATTCTTCACTAAAACAATTTTTTCAATGATCCATCATTATTTAACAGTGAATTAATTCAAAATGAAAGACAAAAGTGAAGACTTCAAATAACAACATGCTTGTGAAACAACATGCTTGTGAAAGCAGGGGGATATTTCTCCTCTCAACCTGTTATCTCTACAGCCACTGCCCGCTGTAAGAATCCATCTCTGACTGGCTTGTGGTGTCATCTGCGGAGGAGAAGACAGACATGATGAGCTGCAGAACAGGCCTGACTTGAGACTACCCCAGGGTAAGCTGACATCACAGACTGTGGATGAGATGAGATGGAGAGAGAGATACAGTAGGTCCACCTTTATGATGCTGGAGGTGTTGGCGTTTCTGGAATATCTCCCTCAGTGCACTCAGGACCAGGTCAGACTCTACAGCAGAGGGTGAGCCCACCTATCATACGTATACACACACACACACACACACACACACACACACACACACACACACACACACACACACACACACACACACACACACACACACACACACACACACACACACACACACACACACACACACACACACACACACACACACACACACACACACACACACACACACACACACACACACACACACACACACACACACACACACACACACACAACATTGTATCAACCTCACATCGCCATTCATTGGACATAGTCTACGACTTTGATTGACATGCCCCAGTCATGTTCTCTCACCGGTCTGAAGCTCATGGTCTTTCTGATCCTCTCAGCGTGTGCCCCTGCAGGAGGAGGGGGGGCGGGCATAGAGGGAGGTTGGGGGACCCAGGGTGGGAGAGGGCTCTTGGAGACATCTCGAGAGCTGACACTCCGTGTGAGGGGGGACGGGAGAGGAGGCAGAGGCCCCTTCTTCAGGGCCAGGGAGGTGGAGGTCCCTGTAGATCTGTTGGGTAAGGTCTTAGAGGCTGGACCTGTGAGAGACACCAAAACGATTCTGTCCTGTGTTCTTCAGTCTTGGCTCTGGAGACACACAGAGTGGGTGCACAGGCTTTTGTTCTAGCTTAGCACTAACACACCTGATTCAACTAATAATCAAGGCAATGCAAAAGATGAACCCTCTTAGCAAGCAGGAGGCCTACCTCTGTTGTTCATGTCCCTGCTGTCGGCCTTCATGCCCCCCAGACTGTAGATGAGGCTGCAGATGACTTTAGATGTGTGTCTGTCTGTCATATCCTCCTCGTTTTGCCTCTCCATCCTGACCAGCTTCCTCAGAGCAGGGTCCAGCTCTCTAGTCTGCACACAGGCGAGGATGATGATGCATGTGACATTACAATAGCATTGATGACTGTGATATAACAGATATAAATGTGCAATTAGAATTTTATGAATTATTCTATGATGATCATAATACGCTGTCGGATCAAAACCTTGTATTAAAAGCAATTACTCTCATCAATGTACTCTGTACATTTCATGACTCTAGGACCAATAAAATATATTCAAAATACTTTCTGAATTTCATAATTGTTAATTGGAGATAAGAGGTTTTCATCTGACAGCTACATAATAATGGTTGTGTTATGGATGTGTTAAAACAACAGTGGTGTCAGTGTTGTGCTCACACTAAGCCCTTGCTCTGGGTCTACTCTCACCTGGGACTCCTGTCTGTGGAGAAGAGAGAAGATTAAATCAGCCATTTGTCTTTTACTCCATTCTAATGCTGCATCATAAAATATCTCTAATAGTGAATTGTCTGAGTCTGTCTGAGCTCCAGTGTGCAGATGTACTATATTTCTCACTCTGACACATATGGAGATGGAGTGCTGATCTCAGATGGGCTCTGTTCCTGTTCACAGATACAGCCTGAGGAGAAGTCCACACTGTCAGTATGGTTCATCTGCCCACTAGCTCTGTCTGAGAGAGGGGGAGAGAGAAAAAGATGGGGGGTTCAGCAAAAGAGAGCAAAATATAAAATGTTATGGGAGAAATAGAGTGAAAGACTGAGACAGAGAGATGGGGGAAGAGGAGACAAGGGAGAGTAAGAAAGAGAAGAGGACTGGCTTGCCTGAAGCTGAGAGAGCTTATTATAATGTAAATGTAATCTGACGTGTGTGTGTTTCTCTCCAAACCTGGGGCTTGTTGGATCTGTCTCTCCACGGCTGCATAGAACCTCTCTGCCTCTGCCTCATCTGCAAAGTTCAGGGCCGCCTGGCAGTCCTAAACAAACACACACAGCCAGGGTGGGAGGTCATCAAGGACCAGAACAATAACATTTTCAGAGCTATGCTATTAGCCAAAGCCTTTATAGAGCCAGTGTTATTATGAGCATGTTACAGAACCAACCAACCAATGAACTCACATAACCCTGTAGGCCTAACCCTAACCCTAAATCAAATCAAATCAAATCAAATCAAATTTTATTAGTCACATACACATGGTTAGCAGATGTTAATGCGAGTGTAGCGAAATGCTTGTGCTTCTAGTTCCGACAATGCAGTAATAACCAACAAGTAATCTAACCTAACAATTCCACAACTACTACCTTATACACACACACAAGTGTAAAGGGATAAAGAATATGTACATAAAGATATATGAATGAGTGGTGGTACAGAACGGCATGGCAAGAGTCAGTAATGGTATAGAGTACGGGGTATATACATATGAGATGAGTACTGTAGGGTATGTAAACATAAAGTGGCATAGTTTAAAGTGGCTAGTGGTACATGTATTACATAAGATGGCAAGATGCAGTAGATGATATAGAGTACAGTATATACAGTGGGGAGAACAAGTATTTGATACACTGCCGATTTTGCAGGTTTTCCTACTTACAAAGCATGTAGAGGTCTGTAATTTTTATCATAGGTACACTTCAACTGTGAGAGACGGAATCTAAAACAAAAATCCAGAAAATCACATTGTATGATTTTTAAGTAATTCATTTGCATTTTATTGCATGACATAAGTATTTGATCACTACCAACACAGTAAGAATTCCAGCTCTCACAGACCTGTTAGTTTTTCTTTAAGAAGCCCTCCTGTTCTCCACTCATTACCTGTATTAAACTGCACCTGTTTGAACTCGTTACCTGTATAAAAGACACCTGTCCACACACTCAATCAAACAGACTCAACCTCTCCACAATGGCCAAGCCAGAGAGCTGTGTAAGGACATCAGGGATAAAATTGTAGACCTGCACAAGGCTGGGATGGGCTACAGGACAATAGGCAAGCAGCCTTGGTGAGAAGGCAACAACTGTTGGCGCAATTATTAGAAAATAGAAGAAAATAGAAGAAGTTCAAGATGATGGTCAATCACCCTCGGTCTGGGCTCCATGCAAGATCTCACCTCGTGGGGCAATCAATGATCATGAGGAAGGTGAGGGATCAAGCCAGACATACACGCAGGACCTGGTCAATGACCTGAAGAGAGCTGGGACCACAGTCTCAAAGAAAACCATTAGTAACACACTACGCCGTCATGGATTAAAATCCTGCAGCGCACAACAAGGTCCCCCTGCTCAAGCAGGCGCATGTCCAGGCCCGTCTGAAGTTTGCCAATGACCATCTGGATGATCCAGAGGAGGAATGGGAGAAGTCATTGGTCTGATGATTCAAAAATAGAGCTTTTTTGTCTAAACTCCACTCGCCGTGTTTGGAGGAAGAAGAAGGATGAGTACAACCCCAAGAACACCATCCCAACCGTGAAAGCATGGAGGTGGAAACATCATTCTTTGGGATGCTTTTCTGCAAAGGGACAGGACGACTTGCACCGTTATTGAGGGAGGATGGATGGGCCATGTATTGCGAGATCTTAGCCAACAACCTCCTTCCCTCAGTAAGAGCATTGATGATGGGTCGGGCTGGTCTTGCCAGCATGACAACGACCCGAAACACACAGCCAGGGCAACTAAGGAGTGGCTCCGTAAGAAGTATCTCAAGGTCCTGGAGGGGCCTAGCCAGTCTCCAGACCTGAACCCAATAGAAATCTTTGGAGGGAGCTGAAAGTCCGTATTGCCCAGCGACAGCCCCGAAACCTGAAGGATCTGGAGAAGGTCTGTATGGAGGAGTGGGCCAAATCCCTGCTTGCAAGTGTGTGCAAACCTGGTCAAAACTACAGGAAACGTATGATCTCTGTAATTGCAAACAAGGATTCTGTACCAAAATATTAAGTTCTGCTTTTCTGATGTATCAAATACTTATGTCATGCAATAAAATGCTAATAATTACTTAAAAATCATACAATGTGATTTGCGGGATTTTTGTTTTAATTCCGTCTCTCACAGTTGAAGTGTACCTATGATAAAAATTACAGACCTCTACATGCTTTTTAAGTAGGAAAATCGGCAAAAATCGGCAGTGTATCAAATACTTGTTCTCCCCACTGTACATATGAGATGGGTAATGTAGGGTATGAAAACATTATTTTAAGTGGCATGTTTAAAGTGGCTAGTGGTACATTTTACATAATTTCCATCAATTCCCATTTTTAAAGTGGCTGGAGTTGAGTCAGTATGTTGGCAGCGGCCGCTAAATGTAGTGGTGGCTGTTTAACAGTCTGATGGCCTTGAGATAGAAGCTGTTTTTCAGTCTCTCGGTCCCTGCTTTGATGCACCTGTACTGACCTCGCCTTCTGGATGATAGCGGGGTGAACAGGCAGTGGCTTGGGTGGTTGTTGTCCTTGATGATCTTTATGGCCTTCCTGTGACATCGGGTGGTGTAGGTGTCCTGTAGGGCAGGTAGTTTGCCCCCGGTGGTGCGTTCTGCAGACCTCACTACCCTCTGGAGAGCCTTACGGTTGTGGGCGGAGCAGTTGCCGTACCAGGCGGTGATACAGCCCGACAGGATGCTCTCGATTGTGCATCTGTAGAAGTTTGTGAGTGCTTTTGGTGACAAGCCGAATTTCTTCAGCCTCCTGAGGTTGAAGAGGCGCTGCTGCGCCTTCTTCACAACGCTGTCTGTGTGGGTGGACCAATTCAATTTGTCCGTGATGTGTACACCGAGGAACTTAAAACTTTCCACCTTCTCCACTACTGACCCGTCGATGGGATAGGGGGTGCTCCCTCTGCTGTTTCCTGAAGTCCACAATCATCTCCTTTGTTTGTTGACGTTGAGTGTGAGGTTATTTTCCTGACACCACACTCCGAGGCCCTCACCTCCTCCCTGTAGGCCGTCTCGTCTGTGTTGGTAATCAAGCCTACCACTGTAGTGTATCCGCAAACTTGATGATTGAGTTGGAGGCGTGCATGGCCACGCAGTCGTGGGTGAACAGGGAGTACAGGAGAGGGCTCAGAACGCACCCTTGTGGGGCCCCAGTGTTGAGATCAGCGGGTGGAGATGTTGTTACCACCCTCACCACCTGGGGGCGGCCCGTCAGGAAGTCCAGGACCCAGTTGCACAGGGCGGGGTCGAGACCCAGGGTCTCGAGCTTGATGACGAGTTTGGAGGGTACATGGTGTTAAATGCTGAGCTGTAATCGATGAACAGCATTCTCACATGGGTATTCCTCTTGTCCAGATGGTTAGGGCAGTGTGCAGTGTGGTTGCGATTGCGTCGTCTGTGGACCTATTGGGGCGGTAAGCAAATTGGAGTGGGTCTAGGGTGTCCGGTAGGGTGGAGGTGATATGGTCCTTGACTAGTCTCTCAAAGCACTTCATGATGACGGAAGTGAGTGCTACGGGGCGGTAGTCGTGTCAGCTCAGTTACCTTAGCTTTCTTGGGAACAGGAACAATGGTGGCCCTCTTGAAGCATGTGGGAACAGCAGACTGGGATAAGGATTGATTGAATATGTCCGTAAACACACCAGCCAGCTGGTCTGCGCATGCTCTGAGGACGCGGCTGGGAATGCCGTCTGGGCCTGCAGCCTTGCGAGGGTTAACACGTTTAAATGTTTTACTCACCTCGGCTGCAGTGAAGGAGAGCCCGCAGGTTTTGGTAGGGGGCCGTGTCAGTGGCACTGTATTGTCCTCAAAGCGGGCAAAAAAGTTGTTTAGCCTGTCTGGGAGCAAGACATCCTAGCCCCACACCCTGGCTCAACCCTAACCCTAGCCATTAACCTAACACCAACCCTAGCATAACCCTAACCCTAGTCTCAACACTAACCCTATCACTAGCTTAATATCTACACACCGGCTCAACCCTAGCCTCAGCCCTAACCCTAGCTTCATGTCCACACCAGGCTCAACCCTAACCCTAAACATTAACCTAACCCCAAACCTAGCATAACCCTAACCCTAGCATAACCCTAACCCTTAACCCTATCACTAGCTTAATATCCACACACCGGCTCAACCCTAGCTTCATGTCTACCCCAGGCTCAACCTTAACCCTAAACATTACCATAACCCTAGCTTCATGTCCACATCCTGTTTCAACTCTAATCCTCAGCCACCACAACCCTAACCCATTTAAAAGCAGAATGGTTAATATGCCCTTAAAAGCTGTTCCATGAGCAGTTTTGTTGCTTTGGTCATCAGGGTTGAAACATAATTATAGAGTTCTGTTTGATAAGGGAATAATTTAACTCTTTAGATGTGATTTCTGGGCATGTTACTTACATTTGCAGGGAAGGTGTGGAAGTAGGGGTGGGGTGCAGAGTATTGAAAAGGAACATACAGCTCCTGYTCCCACAGCAACTTAGATCTCTGGTAGGTTAAAGGAGAAAGAGAGTAGATTAGATAATTAAGTGTACATAAAGTTGATTGAAGGTACACAAGACACACTCCCCACCTCTCATCATGAGCCGCCGGGCTGTTACCAAGAACCACATACCGGATTTTTAACAGGGTCGTTAGCAAATTAGTTTTCATAGTATTTTCTGCGGCTACCTAGCTCAAATTCTAGATGTCGGGTTAAAACGAGACTATAGCATCCATAAAGTGATCATTAGATTTTTTTTTTTTTTGTATTGACTAAATTTGTAGGTGCATTTCTGACAATGCTAACAAATTTTTTAGCCAAAGCTCAAAGTTTTAACACTGTGTCGGTTGCTTGGCAACAACACAGCTGCTTGCATCAGGTTGCCAGTCGTAATAATTATATATGCAAACACATCTAGGCTACTGTAGATAGCTAGCTATATGGTGGTATTCAAGCTGAGGTTAGTCAATAAATACAAGCAGATATTTTGATTAGCTACGTAGCTATCTAGCTAATGTTACCTAGCTAGCTTGTACAAAGTTCAGCAGCTAGCCTCTGTAGCTAGCTAACACCAGTTAGCTGAAAGCTAGCTAAACGAACAGGAAAATAAAATAAGCTTGCCAATGAATGTGGTTTTATTTTGATTAGCTATGTAGCTATACCAGTCAGATTAGAACATTGGCATGGTCGCTAACCAACAAGTGAGGAAAGCTACTTAGCTATATTTTTTTTCAAGTAAAGTTTTCATATAAGGGTGAAGTTATATCATGTGCAAACTGCTTAGCTAGACAGTTGTGTGTAATTGGAGAACAAACAAATATGCACAAATAAGCTAGCAAACGTCCTTGGCTGCTATGATAACGTAAGACTGTAACGTTAGCTAACGTGTATAGCCTGTTCATGCGCCACAATATCATAATTTCTTACACAAAACATAGCTAGGTAAGGTTAGTTACGTTCAGTTTAAAACCACCAAACTTTGAGAAACTGCCTTGCTAATCACATTCATTTGCATTGCACAGACCAAGCTACAGTAAGGATCTTAAGGATCGTACCCTTTTTTTCAATTTTTGCCTAAAATGACATACCCAAATCTAACTGCCTGTAGGTCAGGTCCTGAAGCAAGAATATGCATATTCTTGATACAATTTGAAAGGAAACACTTTGAAGTTTGTGGAAATGTGAATGAATGTAGGAGAATATAACACATTAGATCTGTTAAAAGATAATACAAAGAAAAATCATTCATTTTCTATTATTATTATTTTTTCAGAATCCTTGAAATGCAAGAGAAAGGCAATACTTTCAGAATGGAGTCTAGGTGTATTTAGATTTTTGCCACCAGATGGCAGCAGTGTGTGTGGAATGTTCCAGACTGATCCACATTACTGCACAATATTTTGTATCTAGTCTGCCAGGAGTTTGCCCAAATGTGCCGAATTGGTCAATTGATACATTTTCAACTACATAACTATAGAGAACATACAAAAATGCTATGGTAATAAAACATTTAAGTTTACACACTCCCAGGAATGTCATACATGATGGATCATTAGCTTATACACTAACTTTCACACATCTAGATGGCCGGGCAGGGTGCAGAAATACCGCACGGCCATCTAGATGTGTGTCTTAGTCTAGTCTTCTTCTCTKTTGAGTTTCAGAGGGTCTTACCATTTCCTAACATTCAGCTCATGCTGTCGGTCACGCTGGTCTGTATTTAAATTGCAACCATTTCAACGTGTAGCCACCGCTTTCTGGTCTGTTAGTTTTAAACCATTTTACACGCCAGTAGCAATCCGGCAATGTACTGGTCTCAATGGTTGATTATTCAGGGTACAGCTACAATCACTTTACACACCGGCAGCAACCCGGCATGTTTTGGTCTAGTAGTTTTAAACCATTTTACATGCCAGTAGCAACCTGGCAATGTACTGGTCTAATGTACATTTCGTTAGAAGTACTTTTATGCACTCTGTAAAAAAAAGGCGTTCCATCCTGTTGGCATAATGTCTGTTCTCACGTCGGCAAGGTTACTGACTGGCTAAAGCTTTCTATGACAACAATTATCTAATTTAGAAGGCTAAAAACATATTGCTGTCTTTTCACAAATAGTTTCATATTTAATCATATAAGTTTTACAACATTTAGATGTAAACCTAATCCCTTGAATGCGTACACCTCCAGAGATGCAGTTATTTAGTTATACTATCCTTAATGATATCATAAAACAACAACTGATTTGACATGATTATTGTTTGGAGCCCCACTAACCATTTCCCAAATTATTTATGTTAGAAATATTGTTTCAATGTCCAATCTTTTGATGTTAAAGTATTGCAAAGTCTCTCTCTGTTGTAACACTCAGACATTCCAGTCTCAATCCTGCAAAGGCAAGAGAGAGAGAGAAAGTTTACGACCAGTCATTAAGTCACACAACCGGCCCAACTTCCCTCCCTTCCTCTCTGGTGGGAGAGAGAGGGGGGGGCTCTCTTTGATCCTCACCCATGAGGGAAAGTCACAACAGGGGATACCTAGTCAGTTGTACAACTGAGCACATTCAACCTAATGTGTCTCCTGCATTTAACCCAAACCCTCTGAATCAGAGAGGTGCAGGGGGCTGCCTTAATCGACATTAGCATCATTGGCACCCGGTTGTCGTTGGGGATTAAACACCTTGCTCAAGGGCAGAGCGACAGATTTTTTCACCTTGCCGACTCGGTGATTCGAACCAGCAACATTTTGGTTACTGGCCCAACGCTCTTAACTGCTAGGCTACCTGGGTGACATGTCTGGTGTGTATGCAGTGAAATTTTCAGCTTCCAGGAATTGTGTACAAATCCTTGCGACATGGGGCTGTGCATTATCATGCTGGAACATGAGGAGATGGTGGTGGATCAATGGCACGACAATGGGCCTCAGGATCTCATCGGGGTATCTCTGTGCATTCAAATTGCCATCGATAAAATGCAATTGTGTTCGTTGTCCATAGCTTATACCTGCCCATACCATAACCCCACCGCCACCATGGGGCACTCTGTTCACTACGTTGATATCAGCAAACCGCTTGCCCATATGACACCGTACACTCTGTCTGCCATCTGCCCGGTAAAGTTGAAACCGGGATTCATCTGTGAAGAGCACACTTCTCCAGCGTGCCAGTGGCCATCGAAGGTACGCATTTTCCCACTGAAGTAGGTTACGATGCCGAACTGCAGTCAGGTCAAGACCCTGGTGAGGACGACGAGCACGCAGATAAGATTCCGTAAGACAGTTTATGACAGTTTGTTTAGAAATTCTTTGGTTGTGCAAACCCACAGTTTCATCAGCTGTCCGGGTGGCTGGTCTCAGACGATCCCGCAGGAGAAGAGGCCGGATGTGGTGGTCCTGGACTGGCGTGGTTACACGTGGTCTGCAGTTGTGAGGCCGGTTGGACGTACTATCAAATTATCTAAAACAACGTTGGAGGCGGCTTATGCTAGGGAAATTAACATACATTTTCTGGCAACAGCACTGGTGGACATTCCTGCAGTCAGCATGCCAATTGCACACTCCCTCAAAACTTGAGAGATCTGTGGCATTGTGTTGTGTGACACATTTTAGAGTGGCTTTTTATTGTCCCTTGTACAAGGTCCCTTGCACAACAAAAATATTTTAAGTGAGAAGTAGGCATTGTTCTGAAGCCAAAAAATAAAGGACATTCACATGAGCACAACAATGTCTATTCCACCCATGCTCTACCAAGGTTTTCCAGCACACAGCTTTGACCTACTACAGTAGCTACAGTACCAGTCAAAAGTTTGGACACACCTACTCATTCAAGGGTTTTCTTTATTTGTAAAATGTTTTACATTGTAAAATAATAGTGAAGACATCACAACTATGAAATAACACATATGGAATCATGTAATAACCAAAAAAGTGTTAAACAAATCAAAATATATGTTATATTTGAGATTCTTCAAAGTAGCCACCCTTTGCCTTGATGACAGCTTTGCACACTCTTGGCATTCTCTCAACCAGCTTCACCTGGAATACTTTTCCAACAGTCTTGAAAAGTTCCCACATATTCTGAGCACTTGTTGGCTATTTTTCCTTCACTATGTGGTCCAACTCATCCCACAAACATCTCAATTGGGTTGAGGTCAGGTGATTGTGGAGGCCAGGCCATCTGACGCAGCACTCCATGACTCTCCTTCTTGGTCAAATAGCCCTTACACAGCCTGGAGGTGTGTTGGGTCATTGTCCTGTTGAAAAGCAAATGATAGTCCCTTTAAGCGCAAACCAGATGTGATGGCGTATCGTCTCAGAATGCTGTGGTAGCCATGCTGGTTAAGTGTGCCTTTCAATTCTAAATAAATCACAGACAGTGTCAACAGCAAAGCAACCTCACACCATCACTTCTCCTCCTCAATGCTTCACGGTGAGAACCACACATGCAGAGATCATCCGTTCACCTACATCTTTGTTGAGGAGTCTACAATTCGTAAAACGCTAAACAAAAATGGCGTTCATGGGAGGACACCATGGAARAAGCCACAGCTGTCCAAAAAAAACCATTGCTGTACGTCTGAAGTTCGCAAATGAGCAACTGGATGTCCCACAGCGCTACTGGCAAAATATTCTGTGGACAGATTAAACTAAAGTTGAGTTGTTTGGAAGGAACACACAACACTATGTTTGGAAAAAAGGCACAGCACACCAACATCAAAACATCATCACAGGTGGAGGGAGCATCATGGGTTGGGGCTGCTTTGCTGCCTCAGGGCCTGGACATCTTGCTATCATTGACGGAAAAATGAATTCCCAAGTTTATCAAGACATTTTGCAGGAGAATGTAAGGCTATCTGTCCGCCAATTGAAGCTCAGCAGAAGTTAGATGACGCAACAGGACAACAACCCAAAAGACAAGTAAATCAACAACAGAATTGCTTGAACAGAAGAAAATATTCCTTCTGGAGTGGCCCAGTCAGTCCTGATCTCAACCTGATTGAGATGCTGTGGCATGACCTCAAGAGAGCCGTTCACACCATACATCCCAAGAATATTGTGGAACTGAAACAGTTTTGTAAAGAGGAATGGTTAAAAATTCCTCCTGACCGTTATGCAGGTCTGATCCGCAACTCCAGAAAACATTTGGTTGAGGTTATTGCTGTCAAAGAAGGGTCAATCTGTTATTAAATCCAAGGGTTCACATACTTTTTCCAACCTGCACTGTGAATGTTTACACAGTGTCTTCAATAAAGACATGAACAATTATAATTGTTTGTGTGTTATCAGTTGAAGCAGACTGTGTTTGTCTATTGTTGTGACTTAGATGAAGATCAGATAAAATTTTATGGCCAATTTATGCAGAAATCCAGGTAATTCTAAAGGGTTCACATACTTTTTCTTCACACTGTATATATCATGTTGCTGTAATTATTTTTAGATATAGGCCTATTTTAAATGTGTATTATTGTTGCGTCCCCATCATTATTGCAAAAAGAAATACAAGTAAAAACAGAACTTTAAGCTACATATTATTTTGACAGAGGTAATGAACTGTCCATTCATCAGCACAGCAATTTATAAAACAGGACCATGTCTGAAACACCAGTGGTTCTGAGCTTATGTCAATATTACACAGTTAAGATAATAGTTACAGAGATCAGGAATGCAAAAAGGCTCTATCTACATGAGCTACTGTGTCCAACACACCACCACATGTTATGTTGGGTGCCTACTGACCAAAGAAATATGTTATTATGATTATGTATTGCTAAAATAAAGATTTAAGGAAATACAGGCATGCACCACATTACTACAAGCCAAAACAGCCCAAGCCTAATGGCTTGTAAGTATAAAAGCAAAGCTTGCTTTCATTTCATTAAAAAAATCTTGAAAAGGTAGCGTAATCGGATAATGTCATACTGGTGTGTGAAGAATCCAATACTTTACCTTGTACGCGGTACAAATCTCATTATTGTGGAAGCACGTCCTCTAAGAGTATGAATTAGACTTTTTAAGGTTTGAATTCTAAGCAACCTGCATACACATAGTTTGAAGTACATTACCAACATAGCTACTGTAGTAGGTAAAAGCTATGTATTGGAAAACCTTGATAGAGCATGGGGAGAGTAGGAATTGTGGTGCTCATGTGAATTTCCTTTTTTTTCGGCTTCAGACCAATTTCTACGTCTCATTTAAAACTTTGTTTTTGTTTTTAAATAAAATGCAGTTAATAGTCATCAGTAATATACAAAGCAAAAACACATGCACACACCCTTTAACACAAAGCCTATTGTTTTTTAAGGAACCTGTGTGCTCACGGTGACTGGTAAAGACATGAGAAAACTGTCATAGCCAAAAAACACACACACACACACACACACACACACACACACACACACACACACACACACACACACACACACACACACACACACACACACACACACACACACACACACACACACACACACACACACACACACACACACACACACACACACGGAGAGAGATAAAGAGATTCCAATGAGGCCTGCTCTATGGAGACTTGCCAGAGGTCAGAAGCACTTCCTGCTTTTAGTTTTAAACCAGAGACACAATGAAAACAGCCATGACACCGTAACAGCCATAAAAATAATAACAAATAAAAGATGATATTTATGCACACTATATGGTCTCATACTATTCTGATTGCTGATAAAAAAAAATCTGTAAATAGTGTAAGTATTGAGAGAGAGAGAGTGGTAACTCCTCTTAAGGTCTGAGTGTCTGGTGAAGCAGGTGTTATGACTCGTTTGGTGGTGGTTCCTCTGACCTTGACGCAGTACACACGCAGGAAGTAGGAGTGTTGTGAGCGGTCTTCGACCAGACACACTACCCCACAGCCCTCATGCCTCCACACCTGACGCCCAGGGACGGACACATACACCTGGGCTACTGCTGAGACCACTGCCTGAAACGGACACACACACACATATACACACTCACAATTTGTAACAGGTTACAGATTAGGTTCACTGTTTAACACACCAGCTCTCACAGTCTCACGACAGAATTAGACGGTTAAGTTCAGACATTAACTCCGAAATCTTAAGGTTAGGCATTAACTCCAAATGGTTGAGGTAAGGGTTAAGGTTTGGGATAGGCTTAAATGAAAAAATCGCAAACAAATTGTCTATCGCTGGATTAGAAGTACAACCTTTGGAATCAGATGCTTAACCAAAAAATACTTGAAGGCCCTAGTGGCCGGTTTCTATGTCATCTAATACTGACTTGTATCAAGGGTGACCTTGATAGTCCAATACTGACTTGTATCAAGGGTGACCTGGATGTGCAATCTATATGATTGTACATTTTCACTTGTAACTTACTACTAGGTCGTGGTATTCAAAATAGATGGCATTTGTATCAACCACAACCAAATTATCCCCTCTGCCCTCACACACAGCCCTTTCACCTGCAGGGCTTCACATGTGATTCACTAGGACTGATAACAATGGAAAGTACCCACCATCACTGACTGGATACTATATATTATTGTTTGTTACTTATTTCATCCTAATATTTTGTCTGCAAAGTTTTTAAAACCAAGGATATGGTTTTTATTTGGACAATGAAGCTAAAACTTTTAATTTGTCTCTATACTACAGCATTTTCGATTTGAGATTAAATGTTTTCTGAAGTGACAGTTCAGAATGTCACCTTTTTATTTGAGGGTATTTGAATAAATATCTGTTTTAACATTGAGAAATGAATGCACTTTATGTACAGTTCCTTCAGAAAGTATTCCACCACTTTGTTGTGTTACAAAGTGGGATTAAAATGTATTTAATTGTCATTTTTTGGTCAAAATTCTACACAAAATACTCTAATGTCAAAGTGGATGATGAGTGAGAAAGTTACAGATGCACAAAGATCATGACCCAAATGCATTTTAAACCTCTCACCAGTACCAATAACGGGGGTTAGCATTTTTTTGGGGTATCATATTTATGCCTCTGTAACCTGTAACTTCTTCACTCATCATTATTCATGATGCATGATTATATGTAATCATGCTAGCATCCACAATAATGTACAAGTGTTCAAAAACATCTTCTATTCTTACTTATAATAAAAGTGATTCCAAAATCACACAATACATTATTAACCATTCATTTTTATTGGGCACAACATAATACGAAACACAACCAAAACAAACTGCAAATGCATCCAACAAGTTTGTAGAGTCATAAGCCTTATGTAGTCATTGCGTGCTAGGAATAAGGGACCAAATAATAAACGTTTGACTGACTTTAATATACTATATGTGAATTTGTCCAATTATGACACCTTCAAATGGGGGGACTAGATACAAGTGCTTTCATTTCTAAACGACAAAACATATGTAAGAAAATATCCTCAAATAAAAGGTGACATTCGGTACTGTTGCTTCATATAAAACATTTCATCTCAAATCCAAAATTATGGAGTCTAGTGTCAAATTAAACGTTTTAGCTTCACTGTCCAAATAAATACTTAGTGGATTGTACATGTGGTTGACTGGAGAAAAACAGGGAAATGAGTGAGTCCTCACTGGCCGTCAAGAGCTCAGATACATGAGAGAATGAGGATAAATACGGAGGGATAACCAGCAACAGAAAGTGTGAACAAAGAGAGAAAGAAGGAAGAATGTTACAGATGCCTCTAGGGGTTAAACTGACCTTACACTCGGCTCCCAGGAGAGTGAAGAGCAAAGCGTTCTCACGGACCGTCAAGAGGTTGCTGAAAACTGGACATCCCCCATTGCACGCCATCCCTCACTCCTTCTCTCTTTATTCTATCTCTCTCTCTTTTTATCAGCAATTCACTGACAATTTCTGTCTATGTACCACACACTGTAGTCTCAGTCAGAGATCCAAGCTGTCCAAGTACATTTACAGTGCACAAAATGTGATTACGCTTACCGTCCAGTACATTCACTTAGTACATCCTCATGCAAATGTCTGTATGGGTATGCATGGTGTTTGAGGGACTGATGCGTATGTCAGATAAAAATATACAGGCATAGTACTGTTTTTCTCTGACACACACATCAGTCACTTAAACAGCCATGTACACAGATACATACATTTGCTTGAGGAAGTACTGAGTGAAGGTGCTGTACTCCATGTGAGACCACATCTTCATACATGATGCATGCTGACCCAAACTTCCTTAAAAACAAAGATTTATTTAATAGTACCAGTAAATTGTATTTTTTTATTTAACCAGGCAAGTCAGTTAAGAACAAATTCTTATTTGCAATGACGGCCTACATGTTTTTATTTCTTTGTTTTTGGCCGAGTGTGGTTCCCAATCAGAGGCAACTATCTATCGTTCTCTGATTGGGGATCATATATAAGTTGTCATTTTCCTTTTGGGTTTTGTGGGATCTTGTTTTCTGTTTAGTGTCTGTGCCTGACAGAACTGTTCGCTTTCGTTTTTTTGTCTTTGTTATTTTGTTTTGGTGTCATCAATAAAAAGACGATGTATGCCTACCACGCTGCGCCTTGGTCCACTCTTCCTTCAACAAACGAGAGCCGTTACAGCCGCCCTACGGAACTCTCAATCACGGCTGGTTGTGATACAGCCTGGATTCGAACCAGGGTGTCTGTAGTGACACTCAGGAACATTCAATGTCTTCTTGGTAAGCAACTCTAGTGCATATTTGGCATTGTGTTTTAGGTTATTGTCCTGCTGTAAGGTGACTTAACTTCTTGATGCTAGGGGTCAGATTTTTATTTATTTTTTAAATAACCTTCCCAAGGTAAACTGACTATTTCTCAGGTCCAGATCGTAGAATATGCATATAATTTACAGAATAGGATAGAAAACACTCCAAAGTTTCCAAAACTGTCAAAATATTGTCTGTGAGTATAACAAAACTGATTTTGCAGGTGAAAACCTGAGGAAATCTAACCCGGAAGTCATTTTTTATTTTTTTCATCTGTGTTTCATTGCCCGTCTTTCTTCCATTTAAAGGGGTATCAACCAGATTCCTTTTCCAATGGGTTCCCCAGGCTGTGACCAGGCTTTAGACATAGTTTCAGAATTTTATTTTGAAAAATGMGCAAGATTTTTCAAAACTAGTCAGGTGTCCTTTGATTAGTTCCTGCGTGCGAGAGGGGTAGCTCTCCATTTTCTCTTTTATTGAATAAGTTACGGTCCGGTTGAAATATTATCGATTATGTTTGTTAAAAACAACCTGAGGATTGATTATAAAAAACATTTSACATGTTTCTACGAACATTACGGATACTTTTTGTCATTTTCGTCGAACGAACGAGGCTGTGGTTTTCTGAACATAACGCGCAGCCCAAATGGCGTTTTTTTGTTATAAAACTAATATTTATCAAACAAAAATAACATTTATTGTGTAACTGGGAGTCTCGTGAGTGCAAACATCCAAAGATTATCAAAGGTAAGAGATTAATTTTATTGCTTTTCTGACTTTCGTGACCATGCTAATTTGGGACTAGCTGTTCTAGCATTGATTGATACACTCACAAAAGCTTGGATTGCTTTCGTTGTAAAGCATATTTTCAAAATCTAACACGATAGGTGGATTAACAACAAGCTAAGCTGTGTTTTGGTATATTTCACTTGTGATTGCATGATTATAAATATTTTTAGTAATATTTTTGAATCTGATACGTTTGGGAATTTTCTTCTGCCTTTCAGGACCGGAACGAGGCTGTGGTTTTCTGAACATAACGCGCAACCCAAATGGCGTTTTTTTGTTATAAAAGTAATATTTATCGAACAAAAATAACATTTATTGTGTAACTGGGAGTCTCGTGAGTGCAAACATCGGAAGATTATCAAAGGTAAGCGATTCATTTTATTGCTTTTCTGACTTTCGTGACCATGCTAATTTGGGGCTAGCTGTTCTAGCATTGATTGATACACTCACAAAAGCTTGGATTGCTTTCGCTGTAAAGCATATTTTCAAAATCTGACACGATAGATGGATTAACAACAAACTAAGCTGTGTTTTCAAAATATTTCACTTGTATATTTCACTTGTGATTGCATGATTATAAATATTTTTTGTAATATTTTGCGCCCTGCAACTCAGCGGTTGTTTAGGAAAAGGGATCCGTTAATCTCCCAGTGTCTGGTGGAAAGCAGACCGAACCAGGATTTCCTCTGGGATATTGCAAGTGCTTCGCTAAATTACGTTTTCTTTTTATCCTGAAAAACTCCCCAGTCCTTAATGATTACAAGCATACCTATAACATGATGCAGCCAGCACTATACTTAAAAATATGGAGCGTGGTACTCAGTAATTGTACTGGACTTGCCCCAAACACAACACTTTGTATACAGGACAAAAAGTGAATTGCTTTGCCACATTTTTGGCAGTATTACTTTAGTACCTTGTTTCAAACTTGATGCATGTTTTGAAATATTTTTCTTTACAGGATTGCTTATTTTTACTCTGTCAATTAGGTTAGTATTGTGCAGTAACTACAATGTTGTTGATCCATCCTCAGTTTTCTCCTATCACAGCCATTAAACTCTGTAATTGTTTTAAAGTCACCATTGGCCTCATGGTGAAATTCCTCTCCAACTGAGCAACTGAGTTAGGAAGGATGCTTGTATCTTTGTAGTGACTGGGTGTATTGATATATCACCCAAAGTGTAATGAATAATTTCACCATGCTCAAAGGGATATTCAATGTCTGCTCTTAACAAACAAAAAAATCCCATCTACCATTAGGTGCCCCCTTCTTTGGAAAACAACATACATTTTTGGTGGTTGCATCTGTGTTTGAAATTCAATGCTGAGGGACATTACAGATAATTGTATGTGTGTGGTACTGAGATGAGGTAGTCATTAAAAAATAATGTTAAACACTATTATTGCACACAGAGTGAGTCCATGCAACTTATTATGTGACTTGTTAAGCACATTTTTACTCCTGAATTTATTTAGGCTTGCCATAGTAAAGGGGTTGAATACATATTGACTCAAGACATTTCATATTTATTTTCTAAAAACATGATTCCACTTTGACATTATGGGGTATTGTGTATAGGCCAGTGATAAATAAATTGAAATGTAATACATTTTAAGTTCATGCTGTAACACAACAAGGGGTGTGAATACGTTCTGAAGGCACTGTATGTCTGAGAAAAAAACACTTTTCAAACCATATGATCTAGTACACAGTAAAAGTATAATAAAACATATAAAAATATGATGATATGATAGTGAATCCATGACATGTGAATGAATAAGCCTTACTATACTTTATAATATGTCCATACGGGCTGGCTCTACTGGATGGCAAAGCCAGGCATGAACCTGTGCCCCCCCCAGTTTTCTTTCCCCATAAACATAACAAATGGTATATGAATTACCATGCCTGGTTTCACAAGGTAGCGCCGCTGAGCCTGCCAGTAGCGCAGACCGGGACATAGGCTATATGCTGGTGTGCGCTCATGATCTGAGGAGGGTAGAGGGAGAGAGGGAGGATGTAATAATATAATATTTAGTTGTTAAAATAAAAAATGCATTCTGATTCGGGACCTCTAGCCATACAATGTCATGAGGTACTGCCTTCATTACCTTGTTTAGGAAGCTCATTGAATCCCAGGGCGGTGTCAAATGTACCGGGTTTTTTTCTCACAGAGGGAAAAGGGTTGTCTCATTTGCAGACAGCTACAGCTAGCTTTGTTAAGTTTTGGAAGTGGCGTACTGAATAATTATAACTAGTTGGCTAAGGTTTGATCACCATGGATATCCAAAAATGGCGGGGCACTGCCAAGAGCAAAAAAACTGAGGACCAGCATGTTGAAACCGATGCCGAATTCACCGAGCAGCCTGCTAGCCCGACCAACAAGGTTGAGGAGCCTAGCAGCAAATGCAATACCCGCTCATCCCCCATGCCACCTGCTGACCAACAAGACTGAGAAAAGCCATAGCCTAGCACCAGCAGCACGAGTGTAACATCACAACAAGCACCTGCACCTCCGTTACCCCTGCAACTAGCACCTGACGACCTACAGTAGGTGATGAGGAGCCAGGGCAGGTTTGTCTTACTCGGGCTGCATTTACAGTCGGAGAAAGTGGGCTTTTTGTAGTGCCTGGTTTAAGGTCTGCATTTGGTTGTGGTACACACTATGTCGTCTGAGAATGCAATAGAGGCCATTTTCAATGTGTGTAGCTCCCTGTACAATTTCTTTAGGAAACCCATGGTGGCTACACAGTACAATGGGGGGAAAAAGAAAATACTTCTTGATCAGAGATGGACTGGCAACCTCACCATGGTGTCAGTCATTTTGAAATCAAGTGACAACATCACAGAGATGTTCAGTTAAATTGAATCTACTCACGCATATGGCATTGATGTGACACTTGAGGCCACAGACTTATTGAAAGCAGTGACAGAGCCGAGCTTTAAGTTCCTTGCTAATATGACACAAAATCCTGGGGCTCCTCGACCCACCTAACAAGTTACTGCAGTCTGAAGCAACTGATCTACACACCGGTGTAAAACTTGTTTGCAGTACGTATGGGTGCATTGAAAAACTGTGATGTGATGCTAAATTCAAAAAGCTTTGGGAGGCATGCCAGGAGGGCATGAGCACACCAGCTCCAAGCAAACGACAGAGACTCATGAGTAAAATTCTGCAAGAGTATGTAGTTGAAAGCACAGTGGGTCAGCATGATGATGGAGACAAGAGGGAGTGTTAATGACAGTTTTTTAGCACTTTGGATGCTGTGCTGGGGGAAATGTCTTCACAATTTAGGGAAGAAAATAATCAACTGGTGGAAGCTTTGTGTGCCATGGTTCCAAAGAGCCCAGACTTTTTGGATGTGAACAAGGTCAGGCCATTGTTGTATCTTACCAAAACTGAACCAGTGGAAGCTGAGTTTATTGTGGCTCGCACATTCTTGAAAAGTGAAATTGCAACCATAGCCAGCAACAACAAATGGACCCCACTCAGTGTTCTTCAAAGATACGGTGGGCCTTTGTCAGCAATGCTGTTGGCACTGAAACATGGATTACCATTAGGGGCATCTGCAGCAATGTGCGAAAATTCCTTCTCCACCCTGAAGAACGTATTAAGTGAACACAAACTGACCATGTTACATCAGCTTTGCGTTATTTTATGGGTATAGGGACAATAACCAATGTAGCTTATTGGTTGTGCTCTGAGGTGAGGCCTAGTGCGTTGCTCCTATTGTCCTGGATGTCCACTTCAGTGTTACTGAAACACTTAGCTCTAAGTATAAGCAAGTGCAAACAAATGAGCCGTGACGAGTTAGGCCAATTCGTTCAGCACTTTCAAAATGGACACCGACAGAAATTCAGATAGATGTTAGTTCAGATAAATTCAGCAAGATGTTGAGGCCTTAACTTTACTATTCTTTAAGTCACCACAGAGAGAGAGAGAGAGTGTGAGAGAGATTTGGTTAGCCTACCATTTGAAGTATTTTATTAGGCCTATGTGGTCTAAAAAGGAAGGAAAATACAATCATGAGGATCCACTTTTATATACAACATACCGACGCACAGAAAACAACCCTTTGTAACGGATTTCCTCTTCGTCTGAGGAGGAGTAGCAAGGATCGGACCAATGTGCAGCGTGGTAAGTGTCCATAATGAGATATTTAATAAATCCACAGAACACTGAACAAAGTACAAACAAACAACCGAAACAGTCCCGTATGGTGCAAACACTAACACAGGAAACAACCACCCACAAAACACAATAGAAAACAGGCTACCTAAATATGGCTCCCAATCAGAGACAACGACTGACACCTGCCTCTGATTGAGAACCATACTAGGCTAAACACATAGAAATATAACAACAGAACAAAACATAGAAAAACAACATAGAATGCCCACCCCAACTCACGCCCTGACCAACTAAAATAAAAACATGAAAAGGGAACTAAGGTCAGAACGTGACACCCTTGTAATATTAACTGGCCCAACAACATTATATAGTATCTCCTCCTCGTCAAGAAAAGCCTATGAGCTAATTATAATACACAAAGAAAGCAAAACAATGAAATCATTCCAACATTGCCTAAAATGATGAATAAGATACTAATGAGATAGACCTATATAAGCAATAGGCCTATAACAATTGATGTACAAACTATGGCATAAGGGAACGATGAGTGGATAAGAGGCAATCAGTAATTTCGATTAAGACATTAATGAGCGAGCAAAGATGGACGTAGTCAAAATAACTATTTGTTCAGCACTTCTGAAAAGTACAGCGACAGAATTCAGAACATGGGCCGTTCTTACAGTATTCTCCCTATACACCAAGCCAGAACCATAGGATAAATAAAGGGGGCATATAAGCAGACAATGAAAGCTCTTACAATATTCGATGATGACATTTTCTTTAAACAAGCTATAGGCTACCTGTGCACTACCAAGTCAGAAGGGTAGGTTAAGTTCTGAGGGGGAAAGGGACAAAATTATTAGGGTGAGGCACATGGGCTACTAACAGATTACTACACAACATGCACACGGTATTACTTTCTTAGCTACAGTATACATATCTCCCTGGCATATTACGGTGCATTCAGAAAGTATTCAGACCTCTTGACTTTTCCACATTTTGTTACGTTATAGCATTATTCTAAAATTGATTAAATTGCTGTTATCAATCTACACATAATACCCCATAATGACAAAGCAAAAATAGGTTTTTAGAAATGTTTGCAATTGTATAAAAACTTAAAAGCGGAAATATCACAAGTATTCAGACCCTTTACTCAGTACTTTATTGAAGCACCTTTGGCAGTGGTTACAGCCTCGAGTCTTTTTGGGTATGACGCCACAATCTTGGCACACCTGTATTTGCGGAGTTTCTTCCATTCTTCTCTGCAGATCCTTTCAAGCTCTGTCAGGTTGGATGGGAAGCGTCGCTGCACAGCTATTTTCAGGTTTCTTATCAACTACACACCCTCTCTACCGAGCTGCAGGCAGGGGAAGCAAAATAGTGATTGCTTTGCAACGCTTGCAGTTAGCCACTAATTCCTTCCAAACAACTCATTGTTAAATTTGCGATTTCCGACTTGTTGTGTAATGTTTATGTCCAATGACCGATGAGCACTGATACTTTATATTTATAATTCCTCTTCATGTGACAAGGATTGAAAAGGATGTTCTAGTACATTGCCGATGTGATTCATGAAGATGACTGCTTGTCTAGCTTGCTAGCTAAGATTTTTAAAGTATGATGTTGACATGTTCAGTCCAATCAAAGCTACGGTAGATACTGTATAACGTGATTTGACGTCATTTTATCTGTGGCCAATGACCTTGAGCCTTCTTGGATGGGCACTTCTACTGTAAATCTATGGCAGAACCCAAGGGGGCTTGAACTGCCTAGCTCTCCCTGTAGATTCTGCGGTGACGGAGTGTCCCCATAAGTGACAGAACACTGAGCCAATCACGGCGCAACTAGAGAAGATTACCAACACCTATGCTCTGTATTTTCCACTGGCTGCCCCTTTCTTACTCAAGAAAGCAAGAAAGAGACCATGTTTGTATGAGGCTTTATTCACTCAATACATTTACAGTATTTGCAAACTGATATGTGACACGAATAAATGCCAAAATACAATCAATCAATCAAGTTTATTTTATATAGCCGTTCGTACATCAGCTAATATCTCGAAGTGCTGTACAGAAACCCAGTCTAAAACCCCAAACAGCAAGTAATGCAGGTGTAGAAGCACGGTGGCTAGGAAAAACTCCCTAGAAAGGCCAAAACCTAGGAAGAAACCTAGAGAGGAACCAGGCTATGAGGGGTGGCCAGTCCTCTTCTGGCTGTGCCGGGTGGAGATTATAACAGAACTATGCCAAGATGTTCAAAATGTTCATAAGTGACAAGCATGGTCAAATAATAATCATGAATAATTTTCAGTTGCTTTCATGCTTTATAGCGATCATTAAGAGTTTAAAACAGCAGGTCTGGGACAAGTTCCATAACCGCAGGCAGAACAGTTGAAACTGGAATAGCAGCAAGGCCAGGTGGACTGGGGACAGCAAGGAGTCATCATGCCCGGTAGTCCTGACGTATGGTCCTAGGGCTCAGGTCCTCCGAGAGAGAGAAAGAAAGAGAGAAGGAGAGAATTAGAAAGAGCCAAGATTTTCAAAATGTTCATAAATGACAAGCATGGTCAAATAATAATCAGGAATAAAAGTCAGTTGGCTTTTCATAGCCGAAAATAACATGCAAACAGGTTCTGCCCACCTGCCCTGAATGATGGGTCGCCACTGAGCCTATAGTTCTATTTATTGAAGTTTAAGCTGATCACCCTGTAAGAAACTTTAATAGCCTAGTAGTGCTCATCCTCTCGATCTGATCTGTGCATGTTGTAGGAGCAAATTACAGTAGGGCAAAAAAGTATTTTTCAGCCACCAATTGTGCAAGTTCTCCCACTTAAAAAGATGAGAGAGGCCTGTAATTTTCATCATAGGTACACTTCAACTATGACAGACAAAATGAGGGGAAAAAATCCAGAAAATCACATTGTAGGATTTTTAATGAATTTATTTGCAAATTATTGTGAAAATAAGTATTTGGTCAATAACAAAAGTTTATCTCAATACTTTGTTATATACCCTTTGTTGGCAATGACAGAGGTCAAACGTTTTCTGTAAGTCTTCACAATGTTGCTGGTATTTTGGCCCATTCCTCCATGCAGATCTCCTCTAGAGCAGTGATGTTTTGGGCTGTTGCTGGGCAACACGGACTTTCAACTCCTCCAAAGATTTTCTATGGGGTTGAGATCTGGAGACTGGCTAGGCCCACCAGGACCTTGAAATGCTTCTTACGAAGCCACTCCTTCGTTGCCCGGGCGGTGTGTTTGGGATCATTGTCATGCTGAAAGACCCAGCCACGTTTCATCTTCAATGCCCTTGCTGATGGAAGGAGGTTTTCACTCAAAATCTCACGATACATGGCCCCATTCATTTCTCCTTTACACGGATCAGTCGTCCTGGTCCCTTTGCAGAAAAACAGCCCCAAAGCATGATGTTTCCACCAACATGCTTCACAGTAGGTATGGTGTTCTTTGGATGCAACTCAGCATTCTTTGTCCTCCAAACACGACGAGTTGAGTTTTTACCAAAAAGTTCTATTTGGTTTCATCTGACCATATGACATTCTCCCAATCTTCTTCTGGATCATCCAAATGCTCTCTAGCAAACTTCAGACGGGCCTGGACATGTACTGGCTTAAGCAGGGGACACGTCTGGCACTGCAGATTTGAGTCCCTGGCGGCGTAGTGTGTTACTTATGGTAGTCTGTTACTTTGGTCCCAGCTCTCTGCAGGTCATTCACTAGGTCCCCCCGTGTGGTTCTAGGATTTTTGCTCACCGTTCTTGTGGTCATTTTGACCCCACGGGGTGAATCTTGCGTGAGCCCCAGATCGAGGGAGATTATCAGTGGTCTTGTATGTCTTCCATTTCCTAATAATTGCTCCCACAGTTGATTTCTTCAAACCAAGCTGCTTACCTATTGCAATTCAGTCTTCCCAGCCTGGTGCAGGTCTACAATTTTGTTTCTGGTGTCCTTTGACAGACTCTTTGGTCTTTGCCATAGTGGAGTTTGGAGTGTGACTGTTTGAGGTTGTGGACAGGTGTCTTTTATAGTGATAACAAGTTCAAACAGGTCCATTAATACAGGTAACGAGTGGAGGACAGAGGAGCCTCTTAAAGAAGAAGTACAGGTCTGTTGAGAGCCAGAAATCTTGCTTGTTTGTATGTGACCAAATACTTATTTTCCACCATAATTTGCAAATAAATTCATAAAAAATCCTACAATGTGAGTTTCTGGATTTCTTTTCCTCATTTTGTCTGTCATAGTTGAAGTGTACCTATGATGAAAATTACAGGCCTCTCTCATCTTTTTAAGTGGGAGAACTTGCACAATTGGTGGCTGACTAAATACTTTTTTGCCCCACTGTATGTGTAGCACACTTTTATTTATCTTCTGCCTCTGACGTAAACATTTTTGGGGGGTTATCCACACAAAATGAGGTCTTTACTTATTTTAGGTTTAACTTCAGTAGGGTAGGGGGCAGCATTGGGAATTTTGGAATAAAAAGCGTGCCCAAATTAAACTGCCTGCTACTCAGCCATAAAAGCTAGAATAGGCATATAATTAGTAGATTAGTTTACTAGTAGATTAGTGTTTTCTATCCAAATTAGTATTTGGATAGAAAACACTCTGAAGTTTCTAAAACTGTTTGAATGATGTCTGTGAGTATAACAGAACTCATATGGCAGGCAAAAACCTGAGAAAAAATCCAACCAAGAAATGGGAAATCTGAGGTTTTTAGTTTTTCAACTCATGGCCTATCAAATACACAGTGTCTATGGGGTCATATTGCACTTCCTAAGGCTTCCACTAGATGTCAACAGTCTTTAGAACCTTGTTTGAGGCTTCTACTGTGAAGTGGGGGCGAATGAGAGGGGATTGAGTCAGAGGTCTGCCAGAGAGCCACGAGCTGGCCACGCGCGTTCACATGATAGTTAGCTTGCATTCCATTGCAATTCTACAGACAAAGGAATTCTCCGGTTGGAACATTATTGAAGAATTATGTTAAAAACATCCTAAAGAATGATTCTATACATCGTTTGACATATTTCTACGGACTGTAACGGAACTTTTCGACTTTTCGTCTGCACCTAGTGCTCGCGCCTCATGAATTTTGATTACTGGGCGAACAAAAGGAGGTATTTGGACATAAATGATGGACATTATTGAACTAAACAAACATTTATTGTGGAACTGGGATTCCTGGGAGTGCATTCTGATGAAGATCATCAAAGGTAAGTGAATATTTATAATGCTATTTCTGACTTCTGTTGACTACACAACATGGCGGATATCTGTTTGGGTTGTTTTGGTCTCTGAGCGCTGTACTCAGATTATTGCATGGTGTCCTTTTTCCGTAAAGTTTTTTTGAAATCTGACACAGCGGTTGCATTAAGGAGAAGTGGATCTAAAATTCCATGCATAACAGTTGTATCTTTTAGCAATGTTTATTTTGACTATTTCTGTAAATTGATGTGGCTCTCTGCAAAATCACCGGATGTTTTGGAACTACTGAACATAACGCGCCAATGTAAACTCAGATTTTTGGATATAAATATGAACTTTACCAAACAAAACATACATGTATTGTGTAACATGAAGTCCTATGAGTGTCATCTGATGAAGATCATCAAAGGTTAGTGATTAATTTTATCTCTATTTCTGCTTTTTGTGACTCCTCTCTTTGGCTGGAAAAATGGCTGTGTTTTTCTGTGACTTGGCTCTGACCTAACATAATCGTCTGGTGTGCTTTCGTCGTAAAGCCTTTTTGAAATCGGACACTGTGGCTGGATTTACGACAAGTGTATCTTTAAAATGGTGTAAAATACGTGTATGTTTGAGGAATTGTAATTATGGGATTTCTGTTGTTTTGAATTTGGCGCCCTGCAGTTTCACTGGCTGTTGACGAGGTGGGACGCTACCGTCCCACATACCCTAGTGAGGTTAAGGTAGTCTGGGTCTCATTCTTTATCGCAGTTATATTTAGATCTGTGAGCTCGAGACGAATAAAGCCCATGAGCAGGTATTTTCTAAGCACCGCTCATTTGAGAATTCTGTTCGGCGTTATTTAGCCAACAACACAGCTCACACAATAACTTCAAACTGAAGCTGGAAAGTCTGCAAACTAGCTGCACTTCTTTTCATTTGACCTTTTATCAATTGACATTTCTTTGTATATATCCGAAAAATGATGCCAGCTGATTCATTATTTCGACTGGCTGAGAAACGCTGCCTGCCTCTCTCTCTCGTTCCGACTCCCGACTCCTACAAGTTCATTACCATTGGACAGTTGGAGATCGAATTTGAATATTGAAACAATGTTGCAAATGTCGGAGAGACTGCAAGGTTTATACAAATCTCCGCTGTTGAAAATGAAATGTTAGTCTAAAGGAAATGTGACATAATGTCTAGATGCTTTTTATAGTGGAGATCAAGTTTATAACTTCCCTGCCTGGGATGATGAGACAGTGGAATGCGCAGTCAGGTGGAACATTGTAAATAGGCATTTTAACGTCATAGATTTAGCTGGTGGTAATTTGTGGAATAAACCCCGGCTGGAATGCGCTTTCAACCAATCAGCATTCAGGATTAGACACACCCGTCGTATAAAATGCAGTCGAGCACTTGAGGGGGATTCAACAGAAGTTTATTCAACAGAAGGGCTTTATCAACTCCTAAGAATATTGGGGTGTTTGTATTCTGACTTTAAAAAACTGTGAGGAATTAATAAAATAAGTAATATAAACACAAGATCAGTAGCCTAGAGTTTTTTTTTCTTCCTCCTAATCCCGCACCACCTCCCCCTCCTCACTCCTCTCCCTCAAACCCCCAGCAGCTGTTCTCTTGCGTCGCTTGTTGAGCAGTGGGTTATTGGACGTGTCCAGATCTTTGATCTTCACCTGGACATAGTCCACACGCATGGTGGACAGAGCACTGGTCATCTCCTCCTGGATCCAGACAGTACAGATACAGTGCCTTCAGAAAGTATTCATATCCTTTGACTTATTCCACATTTTGTTGTGTTACAGCCTGAATCTAAAAATGCTCACCCATCTACACACAGTACCCCATAATGACAGTGAAAAGAAAACATGTTTCTAGAAATTTGTGCAAATTTCGTGAAAAATAAATACAGAAATATCTAATTTACATACAGTAACAGTAAAAAGTTTAGACACACCTACTCAGTCAAGGGTTTTTCTTCATTTTTACTATTTTCTACATTGTAAAATAATAGTGAAAACATCAAACTATGAAATAACACATATGGAATCATGTAGTAACCAAAAAAGTGTTAAAAAAACAAAATATATGTTATAATTGAGATTCTTCGAAGTTTCCACCCTTTGCCTTGATGACAGCTTTGCACACTCTTGTCATTCTCTCAACCAGCTTCATGAGGTAGTGCATTTCAATTAACAGGTGTGCCTTGTTAAAAGTTCATTTGTGGAATTTCTTTCCTTCTTAATGCGTTTGAGCCAATCAGTTGTGCTGTGACAAGGTAGGGTTGGTAAACAGAAGATAGCCCTATTTGGTAAAAGACCAAGTCCATATTATGTCAAGAACAGCTCAAATAAGCTAAGAGAAATGACAGTCCATCATTACTTTAAGACCTAAAGGTCAGTCAATCTGGAAAATTTCAAGAGCTTTGAAAGTTTCTTTAAGTGTAGTCGCAAAAAACATCAAGCTATGATGAAACTGGCTCTCATGAGGACCGACACAGGAAGGACGACCCAGTTTCACCTCTGCTGGAGAGGATAAGTTCATTAGAGTTACCAGCCTCAGAAATTGCAGGCCAAATAAATGCTTCATAATTCAAGTAACAGACAAATCTCAACATCAACTGTTCAGAGGAGACTGCCTGAATCAGGCCTTCATGGTCGAATTGCTGAAAAGAAACCACTACTAAAGGACACCAATAAGAAGAARCGACTTACTTGGGCCAAGAAACACCAGCAACGGACAGTAGACCGGTAGAAATCTGTCCTTTGGTCTGATGAGTCCAAATTTGAGATTTTTCGTTCCAATTGCCGTGAACTTTTGTGTCCAAACGTTTGACTGAGTAAGTATTCACACCCCTGAGTCAATACTTTGTAGAAGCACCTTTGCCAGGGATTACAGCTTTAAAGGGACATTTCTAAATGAAAAAGGTAGAGGAAAATAAGTAGGCAATTAGTAGGCAATTTTCCTTTAAGTCGTCTTGGGTATGTCTATCAATTTAACACATCTGGATTTGGGGATTTTCTCCCATTCTTCCTTGCAGATTTTCTCACGCTCTGTTAAGTTAGATAGAGAGCGGCAAACAGCAATATTCAAGTCTTTCCACAGATTTTCAATGGGATTCAAGTCTGGGCTTTGGCTGGGCCATTCAAGGACTTTCACATTCTTGTTCTGAAGCCAATGTTGCTTTGGCTGTATGTTTGGGGTCATTGTCCTGTTGGAATGTAAATCTTCGCCCCAGTCTAAGATCATTTGCATTATGAAGCAGGTTCTCATCAAGGATTTGGCTGAACTTGGCTCCATTCATTGTTCCCTCTATCATTACCTTTCTCTCAGTCCCTGCCGCTGAAAAGCATCCCCACAGCATGATGCTGCCACCACCATAGCCTAGGTGTGCTGTCATGTTCCTTTTTCTCAGGAGTTGCTTCCGTCTGGCTACTCTCCCATAAATCACAGATTGGTGAAGTGCTCTAGAGACTGATGTCCTTCTGGCAGGTTCTCCCATCTCAGTCAAGGGCTTCTGTAGTTCTGTCAGAGTGGTCATTGGGTTCTTGATCACCTCCTTTACCAAGGTCCTTCTTGCCTGGTTACTCAGTTTGGTCAGACAGCTAGCTCTAGGCAGAGTCTGGGTAGTTCCATACTTTTTCAATTTGCCAATGATGGAGACCAGAAACATTCAACAAATGTTTTATACCCTTTCCCAGATATATGCCTCATCACAATCTCGGAGATCTATGGACAGTTCCACAGACTTCATAATACTGTTTCTACTCTGACATGCAGTGTCAACTGCGGGACCTTATATAGACAGGTGGGTTTCTTTCTAAATCATGTCCAAACAATTGAATAAGCCACAGGTGGACTCCAATCAAGTTGTAGTGACATCTCAAGGGTGATCAAAGGAAATTGGATGCATCAGAGCTCAATTTGGAGTGTCATAGAAAAGATGTGTGAATACTTATGTCAATTAGATATTTCTTTATTTCATTTTCAATATATTTGCCACATATTCCTAAAAACATGTTTTCACTTTGTCATTATGGGGTATTGTGTGTAGATGGGTGAGAAAAATATTTAATCCAGTTTGAATTCAGGCAGCAACACAACAACATTATTTACATTTGGAATAAGTCAAGGGGTATGATCATTTTCCACAGGCACTGTAGATAGTTGCAATATGGGTTTTACAAATTTACTGTTTAACACCATCTAGTGGCTTCTTAGTGTTAGAGTTAGATTAAACTGGGCCATTGATATGCAGTGTTTTTCATACCACGGAGTGGCAGTGTTTGACAGCTCTCTAGACTCACCTTGACATCGTCCCACAGTTCTCTGTCCTCTGTCAGAACACGGGATGTGTGCAGAGGAGTCGGAGGAACCACCATCGACTGCTTTAATCGTCACACACACACACACACACCACACACACACACACACACACACACACACACACACACACACACACACAACACACACACACACACACACCCAAACACATGACAACACACACACAGCACATCACACGGGTCTCATATTATCAACCGCACTCAGACAGTGTTCTCAGACATGCAGTAAGCAGCACCCTCACATTGATCCAGGGGTGGTTCATGAACTGCCCGATGGTCATCCTCTCGTTTGGGTCTGTCTTCAGCAGCTGGTTGATCAGCTGTTTGGCCACAGAGGGTATGGTCATAGGTCAACAAGCATATCAAATAAAACATGAACATCAGGTAAACTAGACAAGATCTTTGTCAAAGGACCTACAAATCACAACCGTAGACGAATCCGTCCAAAATATTTTGTAATTAGCAGAACATAGTTTGTATTGCAGTGAAGCCTCTAGTATAGACCATTCAACCCCACAGTATTCAATTGTCTCTAGTCTGACCTTCCTCCGACACTTCGGCCCACTCAGGGTTAGGGAAGTTGTACTGGCCCATCCTGATCCTCTGCTTCATCCCTGGAGAGATGGCCTGGCCCGTGTTCGAGTAGAACGGAGGGAATCCACACAGCCTGGGGATACAGCACACACTTTACTCATTCAACAGTCATTCAACAGTCATTCAACAGCAATATAACAGCAATTTAACAGTCCTTTAACAGTCCTTTAACAGTTATTTAACGGTCATTTAACAGTCCTTTAACAGTTATTTAACGGTCATTTAACGGTCCTTTAACGGACCTTTAACAGTCCTTTAACACTCATTCAACAGCAATTCAACAGTAATTTAACCGTCCTTTAACAATCATTTAACAGTCATTCATACTAAATACAAGGAGGGAGAGAAGGAGAGGTAGAAAGCAAGTAGTGGACCATGAGGAACCGAGTGTTGAAAGAGAGGGAGAGGAGAACCAGGAAGTGCAGAGAAGGGAGAGTAGAAATGAGGCCCAGGAGGGAACAGTAGGGAGAGTGAGAGTGAATAAGAAGCCTGTGACTTGATTCTCACACACTTACTCTCACACTTATAGCACAAAGACACACTAGGTACTCACAGGATGTACATGRTCACGCCCAGAGACCACATGTCACATGACTTGTCATACTTCTCTGGCCCGAGCACCTCGGGGGCTGATGGATAGACAGACAGACACAAATAGAGACCAAGAGACAACTAGTCAGGCAGACAGACAGGCAGAGACAGGGACAATATGTGGGGAAAAGTCAACCATAAAACGTTATAGCCTACACACCATYCACATCTGGATAGTATACTACACTACTACTGGTGTAACTGACCCAACCACTCACCAACATAGTAAGGGGTGTAACAGGGTGTCTGGAGGGAGTTGTGGAGGTCAGTCAGTTTCAGAACACCATTGCTCTCCTTGGTGGTGTAGAGCAGATTTTCAGGCTGTTGTGTGTTTATGTCCGTGTGGAGGGAGGTGTAAAAAAGACGAAAGCAATAAGTTCATCATCACTAAAACCACCAGTGGTAAAGACACCTGTCAGCGAGTGTCAGATGAAAGAGATACAGGGGTGTACATGTCTGTGAGTGATGTGTGTCTAGGAGTATAGTCCCACCTTGACATCTCTGTGAGCTATGTCCATGTGGTGGAGGTACTCGATGGCCGTACCTATGTCCCTCATGATCTCTGAAGCCTCTGACTAAAAGCCATGACATAAATCTGATTAACATAGAGCATACGGGTCACTGTAAATCACAGAGCACTGTAAATGACACGCTTGGATGAAAGGTGCCCATATCAAACGGCCTGCTCCTCAGTCATAGTTGCTAATATTTGCATATTATTAGTAGTATTGGATAGAAAACACTCTAAAGTTTCTAAAACTGTTTGAATTATGTCTGTGAGATTAACAGAACTCATATTGGCAGGCAAAATCCTGAGTTGAAATCAAAACAGGAAGTCAGAAATCTGAGCTTGTATGTATTCACCAGAGTCCCAAATGAAATCCCCTTGAGATATGATTGTGCACTGCCTAGGGGTTCCACTAGATGTCAACCATCAATAGAAATTATAATGAGACTTCTATGATGTTGTGGGAGAGAATGATAGCAGAATCAGTCAGGTGTCCATCAAGCAGCCATTTTCTGATCATGCTTTTTCCTCATGGAAGTCACTTAAGTTCCATTACTCACGAAGACAAGAAAGAATACTCCGGTTGGAACTTTATTGGACCTATATGTTAAAAACATCCTAATGATTGATTCTGTACTTAGTTTGAAATGTTTCTTCGACCGGTAATATCACTTTTTGAAGTTTTTGTCCGATATAACGCTGACCAGAATTAGCGTTTGGATATGTAAACCAGACGCGCTAACAAAAGAAGGTATTTGGACAAAAATAACGGATTTTTTCGAACAAAACAAACATTTATTGTGGACCTGGGATTCCTGGTGTGCTTTCTGATGTAGATCATCAAAGGTAAGGGAATATTTATCATATATTTTCTTGTTTATGTTGACGCCATCTTTGCGGCTGTGGTGTTTTACTTTTGAGCGCCGTCTCAGATTATAGCGTGGGTTTCTTTTTCCGTAAAGTTTTTTTGTAATCTGACACAGCGGTTGCATTAAGGAGAGGTATATCTATAATTMCATGTGTATAACTTGTATTATCATCTATATTTATGAGTATTTCTGTTGAAACGATGTGGCTATGCAAAGTCACTTGATGTTTTTGCCACTAGTGAATCTAGTCGCCTCAATGTAAACTCTGATTTTTTGATATAAATATGAATTTAATCAAACAAAACATGCATGTATTGTATAACATGAAGTCCTATGAGTGTCATCTGATGAAAATAATCGAAGGTTAGTGATTAATTTGATCTCTATTCTGGTTTTTGTGAAGCTATCTTTAGCTGGAAAAAATGGCTGTGATTATTGTGGTTTTGTGGTGACCTAACATAATCGTTTGTAGTGCTTTCGCTGAAAAGCCTATTTGAAATCAGACACTTTGGTGAGATTAACAACAAGATTACCTTTGAAATTATATAAGACACATGAATGTCTGAGGAATTTTAATTATGAGATTTCTGTTTTTTGAATTTGGCGCCCTGCACTTCGACTGGCTGTTGTCATATCGATCCCATTAACGGGACTGCAGCCATAAGAAGTTTTTAACAAGACAACAAAGCTATTCCACTAAACAAGGMAAGCATTGTCCCTTAGTAATTACTAGGCAATTACTGAGCCCAATCTACAGAGCCCAAACACAATGACCAAGGAACATCATTTGATGTTTGTGTAGACTTTCATTAGGGCCAGGAGTTTTTTTTCTGACCACGTGACCTGACCAGGAAAAACTCCTGGCCCTAGTCATTAGTAATGTTTTTAAAGTCTAGACTGACATGCTAGATAAGCTAAGAGAGAATACATACATCATAGACAGATGCATTCTGGTTTATGTAGTCTGTGTGTTCCTTACCACTCCATGATGATAACCAGGCATTTTTCCCCCTGGTGCATGTTGTCATACAGGCTGAGGATGCGAACAATGTATGGACCCCCCGACACTCTCCAATGAAGCTCCATCTCCCGCCGCACCTTAGGACTATCATGCAGAATCTGCAACCACAGAGGAGGTGGGGATAGAAACACAGAGAAAGAAGGGAGATAATATTGTGCAGGTTTCAGAAACATACAGTATTTACTATGACAAGGTATGATGATGGGTGCAGCTTGTATCTGTATTGGAACGTGAATGTGAATGTGCAACATGTATGTGCTGTGAGTGTGTTTTTGTGTGCATGCGTACATGTTGTCTATAGCCACTTGGAGGAATTGATCAAGAGCATAATAACAGCTTCAATCAGGTTAAAAGCCCTGTGACCAATCTTTGTCCCACAGCTCTCTCTCTCTCACCTCTCTTTCTCTCACTCATTCACTCTTGCTCTCTCTCACTCTAACACACACACACGTACACAGTCTCTCCATACTCTCATATCAGTCATTCCATCATCCAAAATACAAACCGGAACCATTCATTCATATTACTGTTTTTGTTCAGTCAATTTGGCACATTTTTCAGATGTAAGTGGTATATTTTCTAAACTCTAAGTACAAAACTCTTAACTGAAAACAATTGTACTTCATGTTCAGAACCTTTGATTTTGCATTCATTGGGGTTTCACACATCTTTCATCCCTGAGTCATTCATGCAAAATCTAAGTTTTCCATAAAATACATTTAGTTTAGTCACCAATACATCAGATATTGATACTCACCATTTAGTCATTTTAACTACCATTTAATCCAATAGCAAAAAAATGTATATATATATACATTTCAAAACTGTTCTTTTTGAAGTGCTGAATAGAAAGAATAGTAGATGGTAAATATCATTTTTCATACAGCATTTGATAATACTGTAACTTGACAAGCACATTATTTTTTATAATGTGTATCCAATTGCAGTTTGTGGGCATTTTGAGAAGTATGTCATTCTTACAGTTTCATTATCCTTATAGAGCACAAATGTAAGACAAATCATAAGAAATAGGGGTATTTTAAAGCAGTTGGCTATTGTAAWAAAAGGAGCACGGTGTTGTATGCCATTCCTGCCCCATGCAACATTGAAAAAGATCACCTTTTCTACGTGACTTGTTAACTGATACAGTATCGCCTCTCCCGTCTCTCTGCTTGAAATCTATCGGCTTACATTGTATAACAGAAATTCAGATAACGATTGGAATATATTGTTATATATTATTATTTCTTTTTTTATTTAACCTTTATTTAMCTACGCAAGTCAGTTAAGAACAAATTCCTTATTTACAATGACGGCCTACCATGGCCAAACCCGAACCCGGACAACGCTGGGCCTATTGTGCGCCGCCCGATGGGACTCCCAATCACGGCCGGTTGTGATACAGCCTGTAATCAAACCAGGGTTTGTAGTGATGCCTCTAGCACTGAGATGCATTGCCTTAGACCGCTGCACCACTCGGGAGCCTAGTACAATCCAGGCATTTCAGCAGTGCATTGTACACTACACTACAGTATAATTCCAAATGGTGGCACATACCGAGCCGGATGAAGAAATCATAGGTCCCATAGGTATTTGTTGTACTCAGTCAATTGAAAATGTGCTTGGAATTTTGAAACATGAGCTATTTGATGATCTGTTTAGATTTTTTATTTAGATTCTGTTTAGATKTTTGTGCTTAGAGTTTTTAATATGTACCACATACTTAAAATTGCACCAAAGTGATTGAAAAAAAATGTMATTTGCTTTGCAGGAGGATTCCCTGCAGAACTTTAAGAATGCATGCTGCATTTTATGAGTGCATTCAAAATGTACCAGTAATAACAACCTTGCAAAGGGATTGGATGTGAGGTTGGGAGGGATCCCATGTCCCCAGACACCACAGTCAGAGAAACTAGCCTCTCCTCTGTTTATGACAGGAACTAGTGCATTGTGGGACAGGAAGGAGAGGGCAGGTTGAGATTAAACTGTTTATAGAGGAGGAACCTAATACTCAGCCTAAACATTGTTCATAACACAAACACTGACAGAACAGAACATAAGCATGTATTCACAGTGGCTTCAGTGGTTGACCTTCAAAGAATGGAAGTAAACACTCAACAGTTAATCAGACCACAGAACCCCGTGTCCAGAAGGATAGATAGAGCGTAGAGTGCATGCCAAGGCAGAACTTAACGACAGGGATGGACAGTTTTGGTCACATTATATGCAGGCTATTGTTCCAGCCCAGTACAAACACACCAGGTTTAACTAATAGCAATGTAAACTGAAGGCCTTCATGAGTTGAATCAGGTATGTCAGAGCATGGCTGAAACAAAAGTCTGCACACTGTGGTCCCTGTTGCCCATCCCTAATTTAGGACCTCACCAGAGTAAATCCTCCTAGATGGAACATAGAATCAGTCCAGACAGAGCATGGCAATGTCCATACAAAATTACATTGACCACAGGCACTAACAAAAAACCCTCTGCATAAGACCTGGTCCCAGACAGCACATCCCTGTCTCTCCCCAGATTAATCCACTATCTGTATGTGCAGGAGTAATCTAGTTAGTTTAAAGGGCAGCACTGTTGCCGCCTGTGGCTCCTCTCCAAACCGGCTCACAGAGAGACAGTTTCATCTGCCCTGATCTATTGGTGTTATCAATGCTTAAGTGGACCTCTTTAAAAGAGAAAGGCAACTTYGTCTTGTTTGTTGGTACAGTAAATATATCAGAGGGAGGAAGAAGGGGAGACTCAGGTGACAGTAACTTCCCTGCACGAATGTCAACTTCTGCACATCAGACACTGTATACTGCATGCATGTGCACTGATGCCCACGTATGTACTGTAAATTATTGGGGATGTGACTGGCAATCATATGTTTTTAGCATTATATCCAAGGTGGGCGTATGTCCTTCATACAACTCCAACGCAAATCAGACAAAGGACGTGATTCCATTGGTACTAGCAAACCAATAAGAAAGATGCAAGAGACTGAGGAGACTGTCTGAGATGGAAGAATAGTGAATAATTAATTACTATTCTCCCCCTTATCATCACCACTGCAAATACATTATCATGTGTCCTGTCATTTACATCAGTGGGCAAGGAAAGAAAGCAAGCAAGACCTAAAATACATGGTTCCCTGGGTCTGATGACTGATTGGTCTCTCTCTCTCTCTCTCACACACACACACACACACACACACACACACACACACACACACACACACACACACACACACACACACACACACACACACACACACACACACACACACACACACACACACACACACGAGCACACCACACACACACACACACACCTTGAGCGCACATTTATCCCCTGTCTTCTTGCAGTAGCATTCCAGCACTTTCCCGTTGATACCCAGTCCTAGTACTTGAGTTGTTATTTTGTAGTCCTCTGTGACTGCGTTGCGTTTGAACTCCAGTTGGGAATGAGCGGGCAGTTGGAAGAGTGTGGGACCGCTTAGGGTGTCATTGCCTGGGATGTGTGGTCCGCTGCCACCAGTCGTCCCCTGGAGCTGAGGGTCGGATTGGTTCACCGACTGCTTCTCCTTCCCATTACCATTATGTTGCATGATGTGWCTCTTGCCGTTCAAGTCCCCCTCCGTGCTCTCCAGGGGAACAGAGAGAGAGCGCAAGAAGAGGCAGTGGTGTCCTGGGGATATGTCACTTTTCCCCTCCCTCTCCAATGTCCGGCCGCAGGGTCACTGAACCCCTCCCTCTCTCTGAGACTCAGTTATATATTTTTCAGAGACCGTCGTCGATTTTACTTTAGAATATGGCGCAAAAATAGGCTAACTAATCCCCAATTGTTTTATTTCTTTCGAGGAGTAGCTACTCTATAATAATATTGGCACATTGACAGAATAATACGTTTTCAGATTGTATATCTAGAATAGTTCAATTAAGCATTTTGAACGTCACTATGAAGGACATTCTAATTTGTGGTATAGTTTACAATTGATTATGTAAAATATGATGTTGTATCTCAATAAATGGAACACAGGTCATTGTACMCCAGCAAATAAATTTGTACCGCATGTCCAGTTTGGTTGATCAAAATGCCAAGAACATTTCCTGCAAAACCATAGGCCAAATAAAACCAGGATAACAGTCCTTATTCTCTCCGTTATTCTCCTCTCCTGTACCCTCGTCTGGGTCTACGCCAAAGTCCCCTACGTCAGCGCAGCACGGCTCAAATTCATTCTCACTGCGTTTATCTTTAAGGAGCCACCACGCGTAAAGAAGGCATAGCAGTTTATAGCAGAGAGGAAGAGGCGAAGCGAGAGTTTTCACTCTCGCCAAAATCTGTCCGAAATAAACCCAATACGTTACAATGAGCTTATTTTGGATGTAAACTTGTCGCCTGTCTTCCCGCCTTTGGGACAACTACTCCCATTGTTAGGGCGGATACATTAGTGTCTCGTCATTATATACAGATCTCTGTTCATAGGAACTCGTCATGCATTACAAACCAATCACTAACATCCAATTCTTATCCTTACACTTGAAACAAAAAGTTGAAAAGGACAAAAATGCTAGTCAGTCAGTGTTAGTCTTTATTACTTTCACATACAAAATAATAGCCCAGTAACCATATTCCATATTCCAACATCAAAAAAGTATTTGAACTACCCTATGCAAGTACAATATTATATCTGGTACTTTAAAGTGCTATTACTGGTGCTTTAAAGTGKGATTACTGGTGCTTTAAAGTGATATTACTGGTGCTTTAAAGTGTGATTACTGGTGCWTTAAAGTGATATTACTGGTGCTTTAAAGTGATATTACTGGTGCTTTAAAGTGTGATTACTGGTGCTTTAAAGTGATATTACTGTTGCTTTAAAGTGTGATTACTGGTGCTTTAAAGTGTGATTACGGTGCTTAAAGGTGTGATTACTGGTGCTTTAAAGTGTGATTAGCTGGCTGCTTTAGAGTGTGATTACTGGGCTTTAATGTGTGATTACTGTTTGCTTTAAAGGGTTATTACTAGTGCTTTAAAGTGTGTTACTGGTGCTTTAAAGTGTGAATTACTGTTGCTTTAAAGTGTGATTACTGGTGCTTTAAAGTGTGATTACTGGTGCTTTTAAAGTGCTATTACTAGTGCTTTAAAGTGTGATTACTGGTGCTTTAAAGTGTGATTACTGTTGCTTTAAAGTGTGATTACTGGTGCTTTAAAGTGTGATTACTGGTGCTTTAAAGTGTGATTACTGGTGCTTTAAGTGCGATTACTGGTGCTTTAAAGTGTGATTCTGGTGCGTTAATGTGTGATTACTGGTGCTTTAAAGTGTGATTACTGGTGCTTTAAGTGTGATTACTGTTACTTTAAAGTGTGATTACTGGTGCTTTAAAGTGTGATTACTGGTGCTTTAATGTGTGATTACTGTTGCTTTAAAGGGTTATTACTAGTGCTTTAAAGTGTGATTACTGGTGCTTTAAAGTGTGATTACTGTTTGCTTTAAAGTGTGATTACTGGTGCTTTAAAGTGTGATTACTGGTGCTTAAAGTGCTATTACTAGTGCTTTAAAGTGTGATTACTCGGTGGCTTTAAAGTGTGATTACTGTTGCTTTAAAGTGTGATTACTGGTGCTTTAAGTTGATTACTGTGCTTTAAAGTGTGATTACTGGTGCTTAAAGTGTGATTACTGGTGCTTTAAAGTGCGATTACTGGGCTTTAAAGTGTGATTACTGGTGCGTTAATGTGTGTTACTGGTGCTTTAAAGTGTGATTACTGTGCTTTAAAGTGTGATTACTGTTACTTTAAAGTGTGATTACTGGTGCTTTAAAGTGTGATTACTGGTGCTTTAAAGTGCTATTACTGGTGCTTTAAAGTGCTATTACTGGTGCTTTAATGTGTGATTACTGGTGCTTTAAAGTGATATTACTGGTGCTTTAAAGTGCTATTACTGGTGCTTTAAAGTGTGATTACTGGTGCTTTAAAGTGTGATTACTGGTGCTTTAAAGTGTATTACTGGTGCTTTAAAGTGCTATTACTGGTGCTTTAATGTGTGATTACTGGTGCTTTAAAGTGATATTACTGGTGCTTTAAAGTGATATTACTGGTGCTTTAAAGTGCTATTACTGGTGCTTTAAAGGTTATTACTGGTGCTTTAAATGTGATTACTGTTGCTTTAAAGTGTGATTACTGGTGCTTTAAAGGGTGATTACTAGTGCTTTAAAGTGTGATTAATATTGCTTTAAAGTGTGATTACTGGTGCTTTAAAGTGTGATTACTGGTGCTTTAAAGTGTGATTACTGGTGCTTTAAAGTGTGATTACTGTTGCTTTAATGTGTGATTACTGTGCTTTAAAGTGTGATTACTGTTGCTTTAATGTGTGATACTGGTGCTTTAAAGTGTGATTACTGTTGCTTTAAAGTGTGATTACTGTTGCTTTAAGGGCTTTTACTGTTGCTTTTAAGTGTGATTACTGTTGCGTTAATGTGTGATTACTGGTGTTTTAAAGTACTATTACCGGTGCTTTAAAGTATGATTACTGTTGCTTTAAAGTGTGATTACTGTTGCTTTAAAGTGCTTTTACTGGTGCTTTAAAGTGTGATTACTGGTGTTTTAAGTACGGTTACTGGGCCTTTAAAGTGCTCTAAAGTGCAATCAAGGTGCTTTAAAGTGCAATAAAGGTGCTTTAAAGTGCAATCATGGAGCTTTAAAGTGCTATTACTCAGTAATGAAGGGTACTTGTGTGACATGAGGTTATGTGATTAGAAAGAAAAGGTGTCAACATCATCTGGAATTGTTTGTGTGTATAGCCAAAGGAGTATATGTGTGTGCTTTACCTAATGCCTGCCTCAAGGTGTTTCTTGTGTGTTTGTGTACTGTGTTTGTGTACTGTGTTTGTGTACTGTGGGTGTGAGTTATTTTATGTATGTGTGGTGTTTTCCTATGGCTCTCACGTCTCTCCAGTGTGGCCTGGTTGACTGTCATCAAATCAAATGAAATCAAATTTATTTATATAGCCCTTCTTACATCAGCTGATATCTCAAAGTGCTGTACGAAACCAGCCTAAAACCCAAACAGCAAGCAATGCAGGTGTAGAAGCACGGTGGCTAGGAAAAATCCCTAGAAAGGCCAAAACCTAGGAAGAAACCTAGAGAGGAACCAGGCTATGAGGGGTGGCCAGTCCTCTTCTGGCTGTGCCGGGTGGAGATTATAACAGAACATGGCCAAGATGTTCAAATGTTCATAAATTACCAGCATGGTCAAATAAAATAATCACAGTAGTTGTCGAGGTTGCAGCAAGTCAGCACCTCAGGAGTAAATGTCAGTTGGCTTTTCATAGCCGATCATTAAGAGTATCTCTACCGCTCCTGCGGTCTCTAGAGAGTTGAAAACAGCAGGTCTGGACATGTAGCACGTCCGGTGAACAGGTCAGGGTTCCATAGCCGCAGGCAGAACAGTTGAATATGGAGCAGCAGCACGGCCAGGTGACTGGGACAGCAAGGAGTCATCATGCCAGGTAGTCCTGAGGCATGGTCCTAGGCTCAGGTCCTCCGGAGAGAGAAAGAAAGAGAGAAAGAGAGAATTAGAGAGAGCATACTTAAATTCACACAGGACACAGGATAAGACAGGATAAGTACTCCAGATATAACAAACTGACCCTAGCCCCCCGACACATAACTACTGCAGCATAAATACTGGAGGCTGAGACATATGGGGTCAGGAGACACTGTGGCCCCATCCGATGATACCCCTGGACAGGGCCAAACAGGAGATGGATAAACCCACCCACTTTGCCAAAGGACAGCCCCACACCACTAGAGGGATATCTTCAACCACCAACTTACCATCCTGAGACAAGGCCGAGTATAGCCCACAAAGATCTCCGCCACGGCACAACCCAAGGGGGGGCGCCAACCCAGACATGAAGATCACGTCAGTGACTCAACCCACTCAAGTGACCCACCCCTCCTAGGGACGGCATGAAAGAGCACAGTAAGCTAGTGACTCAGCCCCTGTAATAGGGTTAGAGGCAGAGAATCCCAGTGGAGAGAGGGAACCGGCCAGGCAGAGACAGAGGGTGGTTCGTTGCTCGAGTGCCTTTCCGTTCACCTTCACACTCCTGGGCCAGACTACACTCAATCATATGACCCACTGAAGAGATGAGTCTTCAGTAAAGACTTAAAAGTTGAGACCGAGTCTGCGTCTCTCACATGGGTAGGCAGACCATTCCATAAAAATGGAGATCTATAGGAGAAAGCCCTGCCTCCAGCTGTTTGCTTAGAAATTCTAGGGACAATTAGGAAGCCTGCGTCTGTGACCGTAGCGTACGTGTAGGTATGTACGGCAGGACCAAATCGGAAAGATAGGTAGGAGCAAGCCCATATAATGTTTGTAGGCTTAGCAGTAAAACCTTGAATCAGCCCTTGCCTTAACAGGAAGCCAGTGTAGGGAGGCTAGCACTGAGTAATATGATACAAAATGTTGGTTCTTGTCAGGATTCTAGCAGCCGTATTTTGCACTAACTGAAGTTTATTTAGTGCTTTATCGCGGTAGCCGGAAAGTAGAGAGCATTGCATTAGTTAAACCAAGAAGTAACAAAAGCATGGATACATTTTTCTGCATCATTTTTGGACAGAAAGTTTCTGATTTCGCAATGTTACGTAAGAAAAAAAGCTGTCCTTGAAACAGTCTTGATATGTTCGTCAAAAGAAGAATCAGGGTCCAGAGTAATGCCGAGGTCCTTCACAGTTTTATTTGAGACGACTTTACAACCATCAAGATTAATTGTCAGATTCAACAGAAGATCTCTTTGTTTCTTGAGACCTAGAACAAGCATCTCTGTTTTGTCCGAGTTTAAAAGTAGAAAGTTTGCAGCCATCCACTTCCTTATGTCTGAAAGACAGGCTTCTAGCGAGGGCAATTTTGGGGTTTCACCATGTTTCATTGAAATGTACAGCTGTGTGTCATCCGCATAGCAGTGAAAGTTAACATTATGTTTTCGAATGACATCCCCAAGAGGTAAAGTATATAGTGAAAACAATAGTGGTCCTAAAACGGAACCTTGAGGAACTGTGACCCGCTTTGTGTGACACTGGTCCGGTGAGTCCAGATACTCCCCCAGACACTGTTTCCTAAACCTGTCCACCACTCTGGCCATGTCTCCCCCCAGAGAGGACGGGTTGGAGTGCGCGTCCTGGGTGGGGTTCCCTATACACACTGTCCGCATGATGGCCAGCACCTCCTTATCCTGCATGCCCTAGTGCCGACAAGGTTAGAGGTCAGAGGTTAGGTCATGATAGGGCCATTGAAAGAGAGAGTGACCTTAAGAGCCTTGATGCTCTGTAGTGACAACTGTCTCAGGACAGGAGGCATCCTGCCTGTAGGATTTGATTGTAATGGTCCTGCCCTCACCTTGATTCTGTTGTGGCGCTGCTGCTGGATGACAGCCTGCTCCTGAGACAGGGGAGTCTCCAGACACATCTCAGGGCTTGGGAGGGATAGGAGCTTGGCACCTTGCCTCCCCAAGCCCTCCTTGAAACCACAGCTCCATATTGGCTTGGCACTGAGAGGAGTGGAGGGAGGGGAGAGGAGAGTGGAGGATAGGACAGTAGATGAGAGGAGGGGGAGTAGACAATGGGAGTTATTTCTAGCACTGCATTTGTAGCCATTCAATCACATCATASAACCTAACACAATGCTACACAATGCTGTTTGGGTGATGAGCTGAGAAGATCATGTCTCCATCTTTACTAACCTGGGGGGCTCAGGGCCCACTGCTCCCTTTCCCTCACTCTCTCTATGTCCGTTACCCCCCTTCTCCAGCTCCAGGGGTAGTCTTAGCTCCCCTCTCTCTGGCAGGCTCCTGTGACCCCAGCTGGCCCTCTCCTCCCACTCCCTCACCTGGCTCCAGGCCTTGATGCCCTCAGCCAAATCCTTCACTGTCACTTTGCCCCCCTCCATTCTGCTTGGACTGGACATCAGGTCATCCAGACGCTCTGACACTACAGGGATGCCCTGCTGATGGGGTTGCATCGATGTTAATAAACACACACATAGGCCTACACTTAGGCAGATAATGATTGCCATGTTATTTTTGATAAGATCACTACCTTCTCAAACACAGCTTGGGGGTCATTCTGACTGATGCATCCCTTGCCATGTTTGTCAAGCGTTTTGACCACTTCAGAGGGTCGGAGATCGTGAGTGCATGGGTACCTGTTAACCTTGCACTGTGTGGACCGGACTGCTCACACACAAGGCACATTAGTCCGTTGAGAAGGACCGGTCAGCCTGGCAAGTGTTCTGGCCTGGAGAAGAGACAAAGAAAAGTGAGTAAGACAATTAATTTAATGGGCTCTAAGAGCCATGGTAGCACTACTCATTGATGATTTACCTTATAAGCCTCAGAGGGTGTCAAAGTAAAACGCAGGACAAGTGAGGGAGTTCTCTGAATCTTTTTCTCTCTCTCCTCAACCAACATCTCCAGCTCAGTCACCGTCAGCTTGCTCACTCGGTCACCGTCAGCTTGCTCACTCGGTCACCGTCAGCTTGCTCACTCGGTCACCGTCAGCTTGCCCACTCGGTCACCGTCAGCTTGTCACTCGGGTCACGCTGTCGCTTGCTCACTCGGTCACCTCAGCTTGCTCACTCGGTCACCGGGTCAGCTTGCTCACTCGTCACCCGTCAGGCTTGCTCACTCGGTCCACCGTCAGCTTGCTCACTCGGTCACCGTCAGCTTGCCCACTTCGACAAATCTCATAGACTATCCAACTCTTGACAATGGACCTCCTTTGGTTAACCCAGTCCTGGTGTGTGGCGTCATTAAAATCCAAAGGCATCTCTGTCCTTGAAGTACCACTGTCTCTGTCCCGTGCTCCTGATGCTATGGCCGCACTGACCCATGTCGACCTTTTGTCGGCACTTGGCTTGCAGGCTTAAGCATGCACACGGGTCGTTTGGGCATCCGTGACACGATGAAAATCCTGTCCCTTGTTTTAGTGGGACCGAACACTCTGCTTGCTATTTTGAAGAAATATGTCTGCACTAAATCTCTCTTTTTAATCCGCGCCAGTTGTTCATCTATCTCCAAATCATACATTTTTATTTTTTATGCTCTTGAGATTATAGATCTTGTAAAATGAAATGGTTTTAGATGTATATTTGCTTTGTCGCCGATACCTAAAGCTTATTAAAGAGCAATGATACTATCAAGAGCAGTGTGCGGGTTTCTTCTTTTTTTCTTATCTTATTCAAATGGAGAAATACAGACAGCAGTTTTGGTTTCAGCATTTTGGTGACTTCTCAAGGCTGTCAACTGTTAGGGAGCGCAGCGGGTTCCACTCGTGCATGTTTATGCATGGTAACCATGCATAACCATGCATTTCTCAGTGGCCACTCCATAAGTGCAGGTTGTCACCAGTGAGCAGTGGTCAAGTAGTGTCCGTCTGGTCTCACAGACTAGACATAACATAGTAAATGTAAATCTGGGATAYTCAAATTATTGGTATGATATGTAAGTTTGCTATGGTTACATATGGTTACTTAAGAAAACCAAAAGCAAGATGGTTGGTCAGAGTGGTTGGGTGTGCGTATAGTGCGAACGTCTAGCAACCCACAGGTTGCAAGTTAGAATCTTATCACAGACAACTTTAGCATTTTAGCTAATTAGCAACTTTTCCAGTATTTAATACTTTTTAGCTACTTTGCAACTACTTAGGACGATAGCTAACCCTAACCTTAACCCTTTTAGCTAACCCATCCCCTAACTCTAACCTTAACCCTTTTAGCTAACCCTTCCCCGAACCTCAACCTTTTAACATAACTCCAAAACTTAATCATAACCTTAACCCTAACCCCTAGCCTAGCTTACGTTAGCAAGCTAGCTAARGTTAGCCACCTAGCCACCTATCAAGAATTTTTAACATATCATACGTTTTTCAAATTGTAACATATAGTATGTTTTAAAAATGTGTGACATATTGTACGTTTTGCTAATTCGTAACATATAATACGAATTGTGATTCGTATACACACAAAATGGGTGATGGAAATCCACATATTTATACATACCAATCGAAATGTAACATACCATAAGGTACACACCTGCTTATATAATGTCCCACAGTTGACAGTGCATGTCAGAGCAAAAAACAAGTCATGAGGTGGAAGGAATTGTCCGRAGAGCTCCAAGACAGGATTGTGTCTAGGCACAGATCTGGGGAAGGGTACAAACATGTCTGCATCATTAAAGGTCCCCAAGAACACATTGGCCTCCATCATTCTTAAATGGAAGAAGTTTGGAACCACCAAGACTCGTCCTAGAGCTGGCCGACTACCAAACTGAGCAATCAGAGGAGGAGGGCCTTGGTCAATGAAGTGACCAAGAACCCGATGGTCACTCTGGCAGAGCTCCAGAATTCCTCTGTGCAGATAGGAGAACCTTCCAGAAGGACAACAATCTCTGCAGCACTCCACCAATCAGGCCTTTACAGTAGAGTGGCCTGACGGAAGCCACTCCTCAGTAACAGGCACATGACARCCCGCTTGGAGTTTGACAAAAGGCACCTAAAGGAATMTCAGACCATGAGAAACAACATTCTCTGGTCTGATGAAACCAAGATTGAACTATTTGGCCTGAATGCCAAGCGTGACATCGGGAAGAAACCTGACACCATCCCTACTGTGAAGCATGGTGGTGACAGCATCATGCTGTGGGGATGTTTTTCAGCAGCAGGGACTGGGAGACTAGTCAGGATTGAGGGAAAGATGAACGGAGCAAAGTACAGAGAGATCCTTGATGAAAACTTGCTCCAAAGCGCTCAGGACCTCAGACTGGGGTGAAGGTTCACCTTCCAACAGGACAACGACCCTAAGTACACAGCCAAGACAACGCAGGTGTGGCTTCGGGACAAGTCTCTCAATATCCTTGAGTGGCCCAGCCAGAGCCCGGATTTGAACCCGATCTAACATCACTGGAGAGACCTGAAAATCGCTGTGCAGCAATGCTCCCCATCCAACCTGACAGAGCTTGAGAGGATATGCAGAGAAGAATGGGAGAAACTCCCCAAATACAGGTGTGCAAAGCTTGTAGCATCATACCTGTAACGGCGTTCCTCCTCCTCTTCATCCGAAGAGGAGGAGCAGGGATTAAACCAAAATGCAGCGTTGCGATTTGACATGATAATTTATTAAACAAAACAGACGAATACGAAAACGAACTATACTTGATATAACTAACAAAACAACAAACGGAGTAGACAAACCTGAACGTAAGAACTTACATGTGACTCGAAGAAAGCACAACAGGAAAAATGACTACATAAAACGAAACGACAAACAAACCGAAAACAGTCCCGTATGGTGCAACATAGACACAGACACAGGAGACAACCACCCACAAACAAACCGTGTGAAACACCTACCTTAATATGACTCTCAATCAGAGGAAATAAAAACACCTGCCTCTAATTGAGAGCCATATTAGGTCACCCTTTAAACCAACATAGAAACAGAAAACATAGACTGCCCACCCAAACTCACGTCCTGACACAACTAACACATACAAAACTAACAGAAAACAGGTCAGGAACGTGACATAACCCCCCCTTAAGGTGGAACTCCGGGCGCACCAGCACAAAGTTTAGGGGAGGGTCTGGGTGGGCATCGTGACCACGGTGGTGGCTCAGGCTCTGGGCGAGGTCCCCCCCACCATAGTCAATCCCAGCTTCCGTTTCCCCCTACAGACTGACCACCCTCCTATTCCCCACACTTATTTCCTGGGTAACATCGAGACAAGAGGCAGCACGGGATAAGGTAGTTCAGGACAGAGATATACCACAGGACAGAGAGGTAGGTCAGGATAGAGAGGTAGCTCAGGATAGAGGGCAACTCCGGACTGAAAGGCAGCTCCGGACAGAGAGACAGCTCTGGACTGAGGGGCAGTTCTGGATTAATGGCCGCTCTGGCTGAGCGGCAGCTCATGACTGCTGAGGCTCTGGACGTCATGGTGCTGACGCTCTGGACGCTCATGGCGCTGACGGCTCTGGACGCTCATGGCTGGCTGACGGCTCTGGACGCTCATGGCTGGTTGACGGCTCTGGACGCTCATGGCTGGCTGACGGCTCTGGACGCTCATGGCTGGCTGACGGCTCTGGACGCTCATGGCTCGCTGGCGGCTCTGGCAGATCCTGTCTGGTTGGCGGCTCTGGCAGATCCTGTCTGGTTTGCGGCTCTGGCAGATCCTGTCTGGTTGCGGCTCTGGCAGATCTGTCTGGTTGGCGGCTCTGGCAGATCCTGTCTGGTTGGCGGCTCTGGAGATCCTGTTCTGTTGGCGGCTCTGGCAGATCCTGTCTGGTTGGCGGCTCTGGCAGATCCTGTCTGGTTGGCGGGCTCTAGCGGCTCCTGACTGACTAACGGCTTCGACGGCTCGGGACAGACGGGCGGCTCTAATGGCTCGGGAAGACGGATGGCTCAGACGGCGCTGGGGAGACGGATGGCTCAGACGGCGCTGGGGAGACGGATGGCTCAGCGGCTGGGGGAGACGATGGCTCAGACGGCGCTGGGGAGACGATGGCTCAGATGGCCTGCGAGACGGATGGCTCAGATGGCTCTGCGGAGACGGATGCTCAGATGCGCTGCTGCGGAGACGGATGGCTCAGACTGATCCTGTCTAGCGGAAGGCTTTGGCTGCCTCTGTCTGGCGGAAAGCTCTGCGGCTCCGGTCTGCGGAAGGCTCTAGCGGCCTCCTGTCTGGCGAAGGCTCTGTAGGCTCATGGCAGACGGGCGGCTTTGCAGGCTCATGGCAGAGGGCGGCTTTGAAGGCTCAATACAGACGGGCAGTTCATGCGGCGCTTGGCAGACGGACAGTTCAGGCGCGCGTTGGGCAGACGGCAGACTCTGGCCGGCTGAGACGCACTGTAGGCCTGGTACGTGGTGCCGGAACTGGAGGCACCGGACTGGAGACACGCACTTCAAGCCTAGTGCGGGAGCAGGGACAGGGCACACTGGACTCGCAAAGCGTACTATTTGCCTGGTGCGTGGTACCGGCACTGGTGGCACCGGCTGAGCGGCACGCACCTCAGGACGAGTACGGGGAGAAGGAACAGTGTGTACAGGGCTCTGGAGACGCACAGGTGGCTTAGTGCGTGGTGCCGGAACTGGAGGCACTGGGCTGGAGACACGCACCATAGGGAGAGTGCGTGGAGGAGGAACAGGGCTCTGGAAAGCACTGGAAGCCTGGTGCGTGGTGTAGGCACTGGTGGTACTGGGCTGGGGCGGGGAGGTGGCGCCGGAAATACCGGACCGTGCAGGCGTACTGGCTCCCTTGAGCATTGAGCCTGCCCAACCTTACCTGGCTGAATACTCCCCGTCGCCCCAGCAGTGCGGGGAGGTGGAATAACCCGCACCGGGCTATGTAGGCGAACCGGGACACCATGCGTAAGGCTGGTGCCATGAATGCCGGCCCGAGAAGACGCACTGGAGACCAGACGCGCCTCATGACACCTGGCTCAATGCCCAATCTAGCCCTACCAGTGCTGGGAGGTGGAAAAACCCGCACCGGGCTATGCACACGTACAGGAGACACCGTGCGCTCTACTGCGTAAACGCGTGTCTGCCCGTACTCCCGCTCTCCACGGTTAGCCTGGAATGGGCGCAGGTCTCCTACCTGCCTTGGCCACTACCTCTTAGCCCCCCCCCAAGACATTTTTGGGGTTTCTTCTCGGGCTTCCAGCCACGTCTCCTTGCTGCCTCCTCATACCACCGCTGTTGGGCTCTCGCTGCCCTCATCTCTCACGAGCGCGGCGATATTCCCCAATGTGCGCCAGTGTCCTTTTCCCTCTAATACTTCCTCCCAAGTCCATGAGTCCTGATTCTCTTGGCCGCTGCTCGAACTTGCGCTGCTTGGTTCTGGATTGGTGGGTGGTTCTGTAACGGCGTTCCTCCTCCTCTCATCCGAAGAGGAGGAGCAGGGATTAACCAAAATGCAGCGTTGCGATTTGACATGATATTTATTAAACAAAACAGACGAAGACGAAAACGAACTATACTTGATATAACTAACAAAACAACAAACGGAGTAGACAAACCTGAACGTAAGAACTTACATGTGACTCGAAGAACCACGAACAGGAAAAATGACTACATAAACGAAACAAACAACAACAAACCGAAAACAGTCCCCTATGGTGCAACATAGACACAGACACAGGAGACAACCACCCACAAACAAACCGTGTGAAAAACACCTACCTTAATATGACTCTCAATCAGAGGAAATGAAAAAACACCTGCCTAATTGAGAGCCATATTAGGTCACCCTTTAAACCAACATAGAAACAGAAAACATAGACTGCCCACCCAAACTCACGTCCTGACCAACTAACACATACAAAACTAACAGAAAACAGGTCAGGAAGTGACAATACCCAAGAAGACTCAAGGCTTCAATCGCTGCCAAAGTTGCTTCAACAAGTACTGAGTAAAGGGTCTGAATAACTTACGTAAATGTGATATTTCAGATTTTTATTTTTAATACATTTGCAAGCATTTTTAAAAACGGTTTGCTTTGCCATTATGGTGTATTGTGTCGATTTGATGAGAAAAACAAAACAATTTAGTCAATTTTAGAATAAAGCTGTAATGTAACAAAATGTGGAAAAAGTCAAGGGGTCTGAATTACGTTCCATATGCACTGTACATCAAAGAACACCATGTTAACTCATTGTTTTCAATTGATGATTGGCAATAAGACTTATATATATATATGCAGTTGAAGTCGTAAGTTTACATACACCTTAGCCAAATACATTTAAACTCAGTTTTTCATCAGTCCTGACATTTAATCCATGTAAAAGTTTGAAGTTAGTCTAGAAGTCAGTTAGGATCACCACTTTATTTAAGAATGTGAAATGTCAAAATAATTGTAGAGAGAAGGATTTATTTCGGCTTTCATTTCTTTCATCACATTCCCAGTGGATCAGAAGTTTACATACACTCAATTAGTATTTGGTAGCATTGCCTTTAAATTGTTTAACTTGGGGTCAAACGTTTTGGGTAGCCTTCACAAGCTTCCCACAATAAGCTGGGTGAATTTTGGCCCATTCCTCCTGACAGAGCTGGCGTAACTGAGTCAGGTTTGTAGGCCTCCTTGCTCACACACGCTTTTTCAGTTCTGCCCACAAATCTTCTATAGGATTGAGGTCGGGGCTTTGTGATGGCCACTCCAATACCTTGACTTTGTTGTCCTTAAGCCATTTTGCACAAACTTTGGAAGTACGCTTGGGGACATTGTCCATTTGGAAGACCCATTTGCGACCAAGCTTTAACTCCCTGACTGATGTCTTGAGATGTTGCTACAATATTCCACATACTTTTCTTTCCTCATGATGTCCTCTATTTTGTGAAGTGCACCAGTCCCTCCTGAAACAAAGCACCCCCGCAACATGATGCTGCCACCCATCGTGCTTCACGGTTGGGATGGTGTTCTTCGGCTTGCAAGCGTCCCCCTTTTTCCACAAACATAACGACGGTCATTGTGGCCAAACAGTTCTATTTTTGTTTCATCAGACCAGAGGACATTTCTCCAAAAAGTACGATCTTTGTCCCCTTGTGCAGTTGCAAACCGTAGTCTGGCTTTTTTATGACGGTTTTGGAGCAGTGGCTTCTTCCTTGCTGAGCGGCCTTCAAGTTATGTCGATATAGGACTCGTTTTACTGTGGAATATAGATATTTTGTACCTGTTTCCTCCAGCATCTTCACAAGGTCCTTTGCTGTTGTTCTGGGATTGATTTGCACTTTTCGCACCAAAGTACGTTCATCTCTAGGAGACAGAGCGTGTCTCCTTCCTGAGCGGTATGACGGCTCAGTGGTCCCAGAGTGTTTATACATGCGTACTATTGTTTGTACAGGTGAACGTGGTACCTTCAGGCATTTGGAAAATGCTCCCAAGTATGAACTAACTTGTGGAGGTCTACAATTTTCTTTCTGAGGTCTTGGCTGATTTCTTTTGATTTTTCCCATGATGTCAAGCAAAGAGGCACTGAGTTTGAGGTAGGCCTTGAAATACATCCACAGGTACACTGCCAATTGACTCAAATTATGTCATTAGCCTATCAGAAGCTTCTAAAGCCATGACATAATTTTCAGGAATTGTCCAAGCTGTTTAAGACACAGTCAACTTAGTGTATGTATACTTCTGACAACTGGAATTGTGATACAGTGAATTATAAGTGAAATATTTCTGTCTGTAAACAATTGTTGAAAAGTTACTTGTGTCATGCACAAAGTAGATGTCGAACCGGCTTGCCAAAACTATAGTTTGTTAACAAGAAATTTGTGGAGTGGTTGAAAAACAAGTTTTAATGAATCCAACCTAAGTGTATGTAAACTTCCGACTTCAACTGTATGATATCCATGATCAAGTGATCATCTTGGTTCTGCTCTTAATTCAGGACAATCTAGTATTGTGAATGGTGGTGTGGATTGACACAATGAATATTCTGTTTTGCGTCCTTGATCATGCTACTCCCTGTGACTAGCTAGCTTTGTTGTGAGCAGTGTGCTGATCTAGCCCTTCAGGGCCCTGTCTAACACATCTTCGTCCTGCACAGGGTAGGGCATAGTGACTCGAAGCTGCTTCTGCTCCTCCATGGTACGCTGGATGGTCTCATAGGCGTTGGAGTTCCCCGACCAGCACCGACGAGCCACCTGCAGGGATTAGGTGCCAGGGAGTTTTATGTCACTCAAGTATAAAACATAAATCCTTTATTAATAGGATCTGTGACACAATGCGATTTATATTACATGCACCCTTTCAACCTATTCTGTCATAATAATTCTAAGAACAGTATATATGAATAGATATCCAAGATAGCTTCCCCCTCCAGTCCCCATTATCACCCCTCTCTCACCCCGTTAGAGACGTCCCAGTTGAGCATCAGACTGGCTCTCTTCGCTGCCTCCTCTGTCCCGTCCAGGAGCAGACCAAACCCTCCGTTCATCACCTCACCCCTGGAGAGAGACAAGAGACAGACAACACAGTCTGACTGAGCGGAGGAGGGAACATGACYGGGGCTCTAAACTGTGGTTCCATATTCAGATTAGGTAACTGTATTTGACCTTCGGGGAGAAACAAAGACATTGAAAGATTGTCCATCCATGAGAAAGACCTCAACATTTTGGTTGTCAGTGGCACAATGTTTCCTAGTTAGTAATTGTCTTATAGGTTTTGGTCAGGAAAGCAAAGGCTAGCTTTTTCAAACAGAAAATTCCATCCTGTAGCTCTAACTCCAAAAAGTTCTGGGATACTGTAAAGTCCATGGAGAACAAGAGCACCTCCTCCCAGCTGACCACTGCACTGAGGCTAGGCGACACGGTCACCACCGACAAATCCACGATAATCGAAAATTTCAATAATCATTTCTCTACAGCTGGCCATGCTTTCCTCCTGGCTACCCCAACCCCGGCCAACAGCTCCGCACCCCTCGCAGCTATTTGCCCGAGCCTCCCCAGCTTCTCCTTCACCCAAATCCAGATCGCATATGTTCTGAAAGAGCTGCAGAAACTGGACCCGTACAAATCAGCTGGGCTAGACAATCTGGACCCTCTCTTTCTAAAATTATCCGCCGCCATTGTTGCAACCCCTATTACCAGTCTGTTCAACCTCTCTTTCATTTCGTCCGAGATCCCTAAAGATTGGAAAGCTGCCGCGGTCATCGCTCTCTTCAAAGGGGGTGACACTCTAGACCGAAACTGTTACAGACCTATATCCATCCTGCACTGCCTTTCTAAAGTCTTTGAAAGCGAAGTTAATAAACAGATCACTGACCATTTCGAATCCCACCGTACCTTCTCCGCTGTGCAATCCGGTTTCCGAGCTGGTCACGGGTGCACCTCAGCCACGCTCAAGGTACTAAACGATATCATAACCGCCATTGACAAAAGACAGTACTGTGCAGACGTCTTCATTGACCTGGCCAAGGCTTTCGACTCTGTCAATCACCGTATTCTTATTGGCAGACTCAATAGCCTTGGTTTCTCAAATGACTGCATCGCCTGGTTCACCAACTACTTCGCAGATAGAGTTCAGTGTGTAAAATCGGAGGGCCTGTTGTCCGGACCTCTGGCCGTCTCTACAGGGTTTAATTCTCGGGCCGACTCTTTTCTCTGTATATATCAACAATGTCGCTCTTGCTGCGGGTGATTCCCCTGATCCACCTCTACGCAGACGACACCATTCTGTATACATCTGGCCCTTCTTTGGACACTGTGTTAACTAACCTCCAAACGAGCTTCAATACCATACAACACTCCTTCCATGGCTTTCAACTGCTCTTAAACGCTAGCAAAACCAAATGCATGCTTTTCAACCGTTCGCTGCCCGCACCCGCCCGTCCGACTAGCATCACTACTCTGGACGGTTCTGACCTAGAATACGTGGACAACTACAAATACCTAGGTGTCTGGCTAGACTGTAAACTCTCCTTCCAGACTCATATCAAACATCTCCAATCCAAAATCAAATCTAGAATCGGCTTTCTATTTGCAAACAAAGCCTCCTTCACTCACGCCGCCAAACTTACCCTAGTAAAACTGACTATCCTACCGATCCTCGACTTCGGCAATGTCATCTACAAAAGCTTCCAATACTTTACTCAGCAAATTGGATGCAGTCTATCACAGTGCATCCGTTTTGTTACCAAAGCACCTTATACCACCCACCACTGCGACCTGTATGCTCTAGTCGGCTGGCCCTCGCTACATATTCGTCGCCAGACCCACTGGCTCCAGGTCATCTACAAGTCTATCCTAGGTAAAGCTCCGCCTTATCTCAGCTCGATAACAACACCCACCTGTAGCACGCGCTCCAGCAGGTATATCTCACTGGTCATCCCAAAGCTAACACCTCATTTGCCGCCTTTCTTCCAGTTCTCTGCTGCCAGTGACTGGAACGAATTGCAAAAATCGCTGAAGATGGAGACTTACATTTCCCCACTAACTTTAACATCAGCTATCTGAGCAGCTAACGATCGCTGCAGCTGTACATAGTCCTCTGTAAATAGCCCACCCAATCTACCTACCTCATCCCCATATTGTTTTTATTTACTTTGCTGCTCTTTTGCACACCAATATCACTACTTACACACCATCATCTGCTCATCATCATCTGCTTATCTATCACTCCAGTGTTAATCTGCTAAATTGTAATTACTTTGCTACTATGGCCTATTTATTGCCATACCTCCTCATGCCATTTGCACACACTGTATATAGACTTTATTTTTTTTCTATTGTGTTATTGACTGTACTTTGTTTATTCCATGTAACTCTGTGTTGTTGTTTCTGTCGCACTGCCTTTGCTTTATCTTGACCAGGTCGCAGTTGTAAATGAGAACTTGTTTCTCAACTAGCTTACCTGGTTAAATAAAGGTGAAAAAAAATATATAGATTTTGGTCTCATAGATTTTTGTGTGCTATCCTATCATTCTTTCTTCCTTCCTATCCCCAGTTTGAAAGGTGAAATCAGATCTTACCAGCCGACCCCTCCACCGTTGTGCAGGGACACCAGGTGGCTCCTCTGAATGCATCGCCTACAAAGTTCTGGACCGCCATGTCTGTCAGGGGGCAAGACAGGCACACAGTGACAAAGTCACACTTTCACACTTACACATACCGAGTTCAGTCAAAGTGGATGATTTCTAGCCATCTAGACTAACACACTGACTAATATAATGATGATCATGACAAAATAATGTCTGTCTAAATGATGTGTGCTCTAGTGTACCTGCACAGAAGGCAGAGCCGTCGTACACATTGGAGGTCTCTCTGAAGGGACTGTCTGTTCCACTGACGTCATGGTGGTCTCTACTGATGACCACAGGAGCCTGGACAGAAAACACACACAGTGTCACTGTGTCTGTTTGCCTACTGCTAGCTTACTGCTGGTCTCCGGGACCTGGAGGAGAAGGTAGGCTAAGTGGTGAACACACACACTCTCCCACTGTCTCTCTCAGACCAACACACACACACACACACAACACACACACACACACACACACACACACACACACACACACACACACACACACACACACACACCAACACACACCACACACACACAACACACACACACACAACACACACACACACACACACAACACACAACACACACACACACACCACAACCATCTCTCTATCACCATAGATTTACCTACCCACTGACTGGACACCAACCAAAACATTTAACTTTATATGAACATATAAACAACCATAACATAGAGATGGGTAAGTAAGACTTGCCGAAACTCTCCTATCAGCAATAGCTTGATTGATGGCCAAGGCAATACACACACGGCCTTTCTGGTCTGAGTAGAGGATTCTGGCTTGGGAGCCCACCACCTACACACAGAGAACATTCAGAAATGGCATTGGCAGTTGTATAATACATTTCTTATTTATCTAGTATCAGGATATTAATGATTAACATTGTGTCTTATATGTGTCCTATTAATTAATACCATGCTGTGTTTTCCGGCCTCACGGATCCAGCGGATGTTGTCGTTGTACTGCTGTCGCACACGCTCAGTCACATTGGCGCTGATCTCCTCCAGGACAGTGGCGGCGATGTCATCAGTCAGTGTCAGGTCACGGGGGTCACCGGAGGTGCAGACCCAGCGGAATGGTCCGAAGCCCAGGGAGAAGATGTCACTGCAGAGTGGTCAAGGGTTAGGGCCAAGAGTTTGACCTGATCATGTGACCTGACCAGAAAACTCACCCTGCCACTCACCCCATGATGTGTTGGACGTAGGATGGATAGCGGAACTCTGTCGCTCCGCCTCCCTCCTTCTCTACCTCCGCTCCTGAAGAAAGAAAGAAATGAACACAAACCTAGATGTTATCAAACTGGAGAGGACTGTGGACATCACTAGACATGCTGTGTTCAGTCTATTCTTCAGCATGTGTATCGGGACCTTAAAGTTACCCCTTAGCATTAACCACAGATCTTGGATCACATTACCTTACTCCCAATGCTAATATTAACCATTAGGGGGGTGATATAATATCCGACCCTGTGTCAGTGAATCAGTATGGTGGTGGTGGTGGTTTAACTGTAGGACTCACCTGCTCTCTGGGCCTCCAGGAGGAAGGCGTTGCCATAGTCCCAGAAGAACATCCCTGCCTCAGACAGCTTGTTGATGGCAGCTACCTGTCTACAAAGGCTGGGGGAGAGGATGGGAAGACCACCACAAGTTAGAGAACAACCCCCTYAACCTTAACCACAAACAGATCAGGGGTCTCCAACTCAATCATGGTAATTCTTGATGAATAGTTGATTTTCTGAATCAGTTGTTTGATGTGTGACTGGGATGGAACCATAGATAGCACACCCAGTAGCTCTGCAGGACCAGAGTTGGAGCAGACGCCTGAATTAGACCAACTGTCACGAATACCACCGAAGGTGGCTCCCCTTCCTGTTCGGGTGGCGTTCGGCGGTCGTCGTCGCCGGTCTACTAGCTGCCACYGATCYCTTTTTCCTTTTCGTTTGTTTTGTCTAATTGTTTTCACCTGTTCCTTGTTGGGGTTTTGGGATGGGTGTTATTTAAGTTCGTTTAGCCCGCTGGTGTTTGTGCGGGCTTGTWGTTATTTTGACGTATGTGGTGTTTGTGTTCTTTTGGGTTTTCGCTGTCCGGTATTTTTGTAACTATGGTTTTGGGTTTGTTGCACCTGTGTTTTGGGCTTCACCCATGTTTGTGACTAGTTACTTTACGAAAGGACATTAAAGCGTTTTTCCCGTTCTACCTTCTGCTCTCTGCGTCTGACTCCACACCCATCACTCTCCAGACGTTACACAACAACTGCCTTCAAAAAAGGTAAGGTACAGCATCAAGGTCTAACCTCTCATGGACATGGTTTTGAAGCGTACTGGGTCTGTGGCATGAGCTGTTGGGCTGGTGGAGGCTGAGCTGAGCTGGGTAGTACCTCCACTGAAGGGGTTGTGGAGGGAGGTCTGGTCTGAGCCGCCAGGTCCACCAGCAGCTCTCCTGTCCTCTCATACTCCGTCAACAGACGCTCCCTGGCAGAGAAGGAAACAAGGGATCCCAAAGGTATTATACTAATGTGACTGAGGTGTAGATGCCCCATATAGACATGGTATTACTTAAGTCCAGCCCTTGGTTGACCATCCATACTTACCATAAGTCCCAACGTTGCCATGGTAACCCAAGCTGAGGGAGTCTTGGATCTCTTGGCTTCTCTGTAGAATACAAAATCAGAGGGACGATCTGATAAATCACATAACGTAAACACACAGGTGCTAAAGTCATGACGTGTGTGTGTGTGTGTGTGTGTGTGTGTGTGTGTGTGTGTGTGTGTGTGTGTGTGTGTGTGTGTGTGTGTGTGTGTGTGTGTGTGTGTGTGTGTGTGTGGGGGTGTGTGTGTGTGTGTGTGTTGTGTGTGTGTGGTGTGTGTGTGGTGTGTGTGTGTGTGTGTGTGTGTGTGTGTGTGTGTGTGTGTGTGTGTGTGTCTTTATCTGCTATTACCTAATGCGTTGGATGCAGTGTTCTATGTCACTGGTTACCTCCATTAACCAGCCTTGCTCATGTCTCTTCCTCAGGGGCACCTCATCTACCTAAACAGGATCCATGCAAAACACAATCACATATCACATTAACACACACCCCAACTCTCTCCATCACACAAAAACTAAACAGACATCGCTACCATCACATAGGTAGATTAACAGCAGGGAGGGTGTTATTGGCCAATAACAAAGTAAACACACTGACCTCGGCAATGACCCCCACACAGCCAGCGATGACAGCAGCCTTGGCTTGTGCCCCGCTCATTCCCCCCAGCCCCGACGTCACCAACACCCGCCCCCTCAGGTCATCAGACCCCAGATACCTCCGCCCTGCATTCAACACTGTCAGCTAAAGAGGGAGGGAGAGAGAGAGACGGGAAGGAGAGGAAAGAGAGACAGACACAATGTTAAGACAACTTCAATGTGAGTTTCAAAGGGGATAGTGCCCTCTACTGTTGACTGTGAGAACTTACCATGGTGCCATGGACAATTCCCTGAGGCCCAATGTAGCAGTAGCTACCAGCAGTCATCTGACCATACCTAGGAAAACAAACAAAAAACACATCTTTGGGGGGTTAAAAAAAACTAACTGGGTTATATTTGTTACTTACATTGATACACCCAAAGCAAACATCTTCTCATACTGCTCTCTGGAGGAGTAGTTTGGAATGACCTGAGAGGGAGCGAGAGAGAGGATGGGAGGATGATGGCAGAGAGAAGGAGGGAGATCAAACTGGGAAAACCTAAATGGTAATGCCAAATCAGTATCTAACTGAAATGCTGTAGAGCACAGTCTTAGAAAAAAAGGTGCTATCTAGAATCTAAAAGGGTTCTTCGGATGTCCCCATAGCAGAACCCTTTGAAGAACCCTTTTTGGTTCTAGATATAACCATTTTGGTTCAAGGTAGAACCATTTTTGGTTCTATGTAGAATCCTTTCCACAGAGGGTTTTACCTGGAACCAAAAAGGGTTCTACTATGGGGACAGCTGAAGAACCCTTTTGGAACCCTTTTTTYCCAAGAGTATAGTGAGGAGAGGCTGAGGGAGGGATGTGTGGTTACCATGCCGTTGGTAATGATAGCGCGGGGGGAGGAGGGCAGGCTGGGGAACAGCCCTGCTGGATGACCACTGTACATGACCAGAGTCTGCTCCTCTGTCATCTCACTCAGGTAGTACATCACCAGGCGGAACTACACACAAACACACATACGCAAAGATATAGAGTGATTCATTAAATTCGGTCTCCACGCCGTACAAATAAAATTACACACACATTACCATACAAAGATATCTACATAATGCCATCATAATTGCATGTTCTGTGCTTACCTGGGCCCAGTTACTGAACACCTGTCCATTTCCCCCATAGGTAACCAGCTCCTGGGGAAACTGGAGAGCAGAGCATGGGAAGATGATAAAGCAGCCATAGATAGCGTGACTTAGGTGGATTAATACATTGTTTTAGTTAAATTAAATAAAGTGAGCTGTTGTGTACGCTATGTGAGAGTGGTGGTTACCTGGGCAACTGCATGGTCCAGGTTGTTCATGATCATGAGCATGATGGAGGCAGCTTGGCGTGTACGACAGGGGTACTGATCTATAGGGTAGGCCCTGAGGACACACGCACGCCCGTGCAGTACATGCACACACACACACACACACACACACACACACACACACACACACACACACACACACACACACACACACACACACACACACACACACACACACACACACACAAGGACTGATCAGGGTGTGGTAGACCATATCACGGCATCAACAGATAAAGAGGAATACTACAGATGGGGAGATGAGAGGTGGTGTTAGGTGATTATACTGTACGTACCTCATATGTATGAGGGGGCAGAAGCGGTACATGTAGATGTGTCCATACTGCCTGAGCTCCTGGGCGAATTCAGCAGCCAGGATGTTGTGGTGGGAGGGGGGAAAGTAGCGCAGGACATTCCTCAGGGCCAGCTAGAGAGGGGGAGTAGATGAGGAGGTGAGATCAGAGTTCAGAATGGGGTGGCCCTCTTCCTCTTTTGCATCCTTTTTTCCCCTAACTTTCTGGTCATTTGTGTTTCACTCCCACTCTCTATCCATGAAAGCACTCACTCTTATCTCTCTTAATCATTGACAGTGCCCTTTGCTCCCAAACATTAGCGAAGCTGATAGAAGGTTCTGAGGGGATGAACCAACGCTGTCTCCTACCCTTAAGCCAAAACATTCCACTGTGCTGAGTATGTGAACCGTGCTTTATTGATCCCAATAGATTGAATAAAATAATTCACATGCACTGTGCGTTGTTGTGTTCTGTGTCCTCAAGTTTCTCCAACAGTATGTGGATACAACATTCCACAAGCTTGAATCTCAACCCCTTCAGCTTTAAAGATTCACTCTCAACGAGTAATAAAACATTGGGTATGATTTTACACATTAACTGCCAATTCCTATCTTTATTACATTCACAATCACTCTACCTCTGTCTGGATCAGGTAAGACAAGCAAATACCTTTTTATAGCGGCAAAAAGCAAACTACAACAAAAATGTACATTTATACAAAACATTAAGAACACCTGCTATTTCCATGACATAGACTGACCAGGTGAATCCAGGTAAAAGCTATGATCCCTTATTGATGTCACTTGTTAATAAATCAACTTCAATCAGTGTAGATGAAGGGAAGGAGAAAGGTTAAAGAAGATAAAGATTTTTAAGCCTTGAGACAATTGTGACATGGATTGTAAGATGGCGCTGATAGAGATGGCAGCTTCGCTTCAAGTCCTTAGGAAACTGTGCAGTATTTAGTTTTTTTATGTATTATTTCTTACATTGTTAGCCCAGAAAACATTAACTGTTATTGCATACAGCTGGGAAGAACTATTGTATATCAGAGAGACGTCAACTTACCAGCACAAACAGCACTACGACCAGGAATACGACTTTCCCAAAGCAGAACCTTTGTCTGCACCTCCTAGGGCATTTGAACTGATTCCAGAGGCCGACCCAAAACAATGCCATCGGAGGAGAGGGTGCTGGAGCGGTCTTCTAGTGAATCTTCGGATGCGCGCACACCACCCACCGCTTCCAAGTATATTACTCTCTAATATCCAGTCCTTAGTTCACTTCTCTAGGGTAGGGGGCAGCATTCGGAATTTTGGATGAAAAGCATGCCCAAATTAAACTACCTGCTTCTCGGGCCCAGAAGATATGATATGCATATAACTGGTAGATTTGGATAGAAAACACTCTAAAGTTTCCAAAACTGTTAAAATAGTGTCTGTGAGTATAACAGAACTGATTTGGCAGGCAAAAACCTGAGAAAAATCCATTCGGGAAGTAGTTTTTTGTTGTTGTTGTAGTTTTCTATTCAATGGCATTACAGTATCCATTGACTTAGGACTCAAATTGCAGTTCCTATGCCTTCCACTAGATGTCAACAGTCTTTAGAAATTGTTTCAGGCTTGCATTCTGAAAAATTAGGAAGTAAGAGCAGTCTGAATGAGTGGACCCTAAAGTGTCACAGAGCTTTTTCATGTGCGCGACCGAGAGAGTGCCTTTCTTGTTTACCTTTTATATTGACGACGTTATTGTCCGGTTGAAATATTATCGATTATTTAGGCTAAAAACAACCTGAGGATTGAATATAAACATCGTTTGACATGTTTCTATGAACTTTACGGATACAATTTGGATTTTTTGTCTGCCTGATTTGACTGCGTTTCAGCCTGTGGATTACTGAAGAAAACGTGCGAACAAAACTGAGGTTTTTGGATATAAAGAGACTTTATCGAACAAAAGGAACATTTATTGAGTAAATGAATGTCTTTAGTGTGCAACCATATGAAGATCATCAAAGGTAAGGGATTAATTGTATCTCTATTTCTGACTTGTGTAACTCTTCTACTTGGCTGGTTACTGTTTGTAATGATTTGTCTGCTGGGCTATGTTCTCAAATAATCGTAAGGTATGCTTTCGCCGTAAAGCATTTTTAAAATCTGACGTGGTTGGATTCACAAGAAGTTAATCTTTAAACGTATGTAAAATATGTTTTGTTTTCTGAATTTTTATAATGAGTATTTCTGTATTTGAATTTGGCGCCCAGCAGTTTCACTGGCTGTTGAAGAGGTGGGACGCTAACGTCTCACGTACCCAAGAGAGGTTAACAAAGTCGACGAAATTAGGGCAAGAGTTGCTTTCCAAAGAGATATCCGGGATTGTAACATACTCTGTTTCACGGAGACATGGCTAGCTGGGGACATGCTGTCGGAGTTCGTACAGCCAACGGGATTTTCAGTGCATTGCGCCGAAAGGAACAAACATCTATCTGGTAAGAAGAAGGGCGGGAGTGTTTCATGATATAATCGTAACAACATACAAGAACTCAAGTCTTTTTGTTCACCTGACCTAGAATTCCCCACAATCAAATGCCGACCGTATTATCTCCCAAGAGAACTCTCCTCGGTTATCGTCACAGCCGTGTATATCCCCCCGCAAGTGGATACCAAGACGGCCATCAAGGAACTTCACTGGACTAMAGGCAAACTGGAAACCATATATCCTGAGGCTGCATTTATTGTAGCTGGGGATTTTAACAAAGCTAATCTGAGAACAAGGCTACCTAAATTATATCAGCATATCGATTGCAGTACACGAGTGAGTAACACACTTGACCACTGCTACTCTAACTTCCGCGATGCATACAAGGCCCTCCCCCGCCCTCCTTTTGGCAAATCTGACCATGACTCCATCTTGTTGCTTCCCTCCTATAGACATAAACTAAAACAGGAAGCGCCCGTGCTTAGGTCTACCCAACACTGGTCTGACCAATCCGAATCCAGGCTTCAAGATTGCTTCGATCACGTGGCCTGAGATATGTTCCGGGTAGCCTAAGACAATAACATTGACGTATACGCTGACTCGGTGAGCGAGTTTACAAGGAAATGTATTGGAGATGTTATACCCACTGTGACTATTAAACACAACTGTAGGCCTCTCCAGAGGGTGGTGCGGTCTGCACAAAAGATCATCGGGGGTAAACTACCTGCCCTCCAGGACACCTACAACACCCGATGTCACAGGAAGGCAAAAAATATCATCAAGGACAATAACCACCCAAGCCACTGCCTGTTCACCCCGCTTCCATCCAGAAGGCGAGGTCAGTACAGGTGATCAAAGTTGGGACAGAGAGATTGAATAACAGATTCTATCTCAAGGCTATCAGATTGTTAAACAGCCACCACTAGCACAGAGAGGCGGCTGCCTACCTACAGACTTGATATCATTGGCCACTTTAATAAATGGAGCACTAGTCACTTTAATAATGACACTTTAAGGATGTTTACATATCTTGCATTACTCATTTCATATGTACATTTTATACTGTATACTGCATCCTTCGCTATCTATTATTTACTATCTATTGCATCTTANGTTAACAAAGTCGACGAAATTAGGGCAAGAGTTGCTTTCCAAAGAGATATCCGGGATTGTAACATACTCTGTTTCACGGAGACATGGCTAGCTGGGGACATGCTGTCGGAGTTCGTACAGCCAACGGGATTTTCAGTGCATTGCGCCGAAAGGAACAAACATCTATCTGGTAAGAAGAAGGGCGGGAGTGTTTCATGATATAATCGTAACAACATACAAGAACTCAAGTCTTTTTGTTCACCTGACCTAGAATTCCCCACAATCAAATGCCGACCGTATTATCTCCCAAGAGAACTCTCCTCGGTTATCGTCACAGCCGTGTATATCCCCCCGCAAGTGGATACCAAGACGGCCATCAAGGAACTTCACTGGACTAMAGGCAAACTGGAAACCATATATCCTGAGGCTGCATTTATTGTAGCTGGGGATTTTAACAAAGCTAATCTGAGAACAAGGCTACCTAAATTATATCAGCATATCGATTGCAGTACACGAGTGAGTAACACACTTGACCACTGCTACTCTAACTTCCGCGATGCATACAAGGCCCTCCCCCGCCCTCCTTTTGGCAAATCTGACCATGACTCCATCTTGTTGCTTCCCTCCTATAGACATAAACTAAAACAGGAAGCGCCCGTGCTTAGGTCTACCCAACACTGGTCTGACCAATCCGAATCCAGGCTTCAAGATTGCTTCGATCACGTGGCCTGAGATATGTTCCGGGTAGCCTAAGACAATAACATTGACGTATACGCTGACTCGGTGAGCGAGTTTACAAGGAAATGTATTGGAGATGTTATACCCACTGTGACTATTAAACACAACTGTAGGCCTCTCCAGAGGGTGGTGCGGTCTGCACAAAAGATCATCGGGGGTAAACTACCTGCCCTCCAGGACACCTACAACACCCGATGTCACAGGAAGGCAAAAAATATCATCAAGGACAATAACCACCCAAGCCACTGCCTGTTCACCCCGCTTCCATCCAGAAGGCGAGGTCAGTACAGGTGATCAAAGTTGGGACAGAGAGATTGAATAACAGATTCTATCTCAAGGCTATCAGATTGTTAAACAGCCACCACTAGCACAGAGAGGCGGCTGCCTACCTACAGACTTGATATCATTGGCCACTTTAATAAATGGAGCACTAGTCACTTTAATAATGACACTTTAAGGATGTTTACATATCTTGCATTACTCATTTCATATGTACATTTTATACTGTATACTGCATCCTTCGCTATCTATTATTTACTATCTATTGCATCTTAGCCGCTCTGTCACTGCTCATCCACATGTTTTATATTTATATATCCTCATCCCATTCCTTTATTAGATTGTGTGTATTATGTTTTGTTGTGGAATTGTTAGATATTACCTGTTAGATACTGCTGCACCGTCGGATCTAGAAGCATACGCATTTTGTTACACTCGCAATAACATCTGCTAACCATGTGTATGTGACCAATAACATTTGATTTGATTTGATTTAATTGTGATTGTGTGCCATTCAGAGTGTCAATGGGCAAGACAAAAGATGTAAGTGCCTTTGAACTGGGTATGGTAGTAGGTGCCAGGCGCACTGGTTTGTGTCAAGAACTGCAATGCTGCTAGGTTTTTCACTCTCAATAGTTTCCCGTGTGTATCAAGAATGGTCCACCACCCAAAGGACACAACTGTGCAAAGTATTGGAGTCAAAATAGGCCAGCATCCCTGTGGAATGCTTTCGACACCTTATAGAGTCCATGCCCCGACAAATTGAGGCTGTTCTGACGGCAAAAGGGGGTCGGGTTTGGTATACTCAGTGTAGATGTATAATCATCTTGTGAAGATATGCATCTTTGGTCTAGTTTACTACTAACATACCACATTAAAAGCATCATGGTTTCACTCATAGATATTCAGAGAGGCCTTAAAAGCAAAAATACTTCAGTATTGCAATACTAAATCTGCAGATAAATCCCTGAGTATGACGTCAATGCTCGTTGACACGTTCTGCATTCAGAGATGTGACAGTACGTCTGTGGACTCACCCTCTCCTCCTCTGGAGTGAGGTTGGGCATCCTGACGGGTGCATGTGGCACACTGGGGTCCCGGCCCCGATTGGATGGCATGGGGTCCAGAGGCAGGCCGCTACACAACTCCTTCAGGTTTGACATCCTGTCCACTGTGTCCTGTCACACTATGGGCGATTTAAGCAGGATCAGAGGAGAGACAAACCCAGAGAGACACACAATGTCTGGGAACGCAGGAAAATGGGCACGCAGCTCTGTAGCTCACTGCTGACCACTGTTTATCAGAGTAAAGGGTCTGTAGTCTGTGGGACAGCTACCTGTATAAGGTTGAGATAAGGGTCACCCTCCTATCGCCACTCCCATTGGCTATCTGGCCTCTTTCCCCTCCTCACCCCACCAATAGCAGGGCAGAGCCAGAGAAGGGTGTGTGGTAATAATTTATTTTCTAGTGAACATGATGTTGCACACGCTTCAGTCGACAAACACTGGGGATGTATCCCAAAAGGCACCCTATTCCCTAAGTAGTGCATGACTTATGACTAGAGCCAGCCTTATGGGCCTTAATAAAAAGTAGTACACTACTTAAGGAATAGGGTTCCATTTAGGATGCAAACGAGCACTGACCTCTGACCACTCAGCTAAAACATGTAACTCAGTTACACAAAAGAAAAACACACTCACATGCGCATCTCAGAACCTTTGGCAAGGCCCATGTTACCCCCACACAAACACACCTTAAGAGTCCACCCGTGATTCAATCTAAATAATAGAATAAAGAAATCCCCATCAAAATCTGTCAGTTAAGCTATAGATATCATGTTTTTTGCTTGGTCTGTGTCTCAATCCACTGCATCAGCATATGTCAGCCTTCCGCATCTGCAGTGGAAGGTGGCCGAGCTACAGCAGTGTTTGTCAGACCATGAGACATCCCGAGAATCTGTCTTCGCACGAAAACGTACAAATCAACTTGCAAGATTGCCAGCCTCCTAACGTTAGCCCTACTAGCTTGCTAATGTTAGCCCTACCAGACTGCTAATGTTACGTTAGCAACTGGCTGACTCATTCAGTGATATCAACACTTAGTTTGCAGCTACATTAAAATAAACCAACGTTTTGGAAAAACAGAACGCCATCTAACCAGTTATCGAAGAATGTTAGCTTTATGCAGTTATCACAGCCAGCAAGCTAGCCAGCAAGCTAACGTTGGCTATTTAGCCACCTAGCTATTAGCTTAACCAGCCTAGCCAACCACCATGGTTATTGTTGTCAAGCTAGAGCCCAACTACTGGAGACCAGCTAGAACCCAATTAATGATACACAACTAAAACATAAACAAAGAGAGAGCAGAGACTTACAGATTGATGGCTGGGGCCCATCTGATGTTAAAACTTTTAAAAGAGTGCAGGCTGAGTTAGCAACCAAAGCGAGGGGGAGGCGGTGCTTCAACGGGCCGATAGAGTCAGGGAAATCCTGGAAAATAAATCCTAAATAGATAGATTCCAGATGTCAGTCAGCTAGTSCTCTAGCACTAARCCAAGGTGGAAAAAGTTACAAAACTCCCGAAGCCTACTTCACAGAGTACATGGCGAAAAGTTTATAAAACTAAAAGGAGAACAGACGAGGTACTACACAATTAGAGAAGCAGGTATGAATTTCTCTTTCATTTTGAGCCCATGTCAAGAAGGCACCAGAGCCTACCGTGCTAAAGGGTTCCCACTAGATAACACAGCACAATGTCTGTGAAGAGCATGAGGTGTGGCTAACATTAGTCAGCTTGAGCTAGCTACTGAGATAGCACCGAGTAGATCCTACATATGATGTTGAGAAATAGTAAATTGTGGATAGTTTAGAAGATATCCGGAAATAAGTTAATAAATATGTAATAACCCCAAAACATAACGATGTTTGTACTTATAGGTAACCAGATTGTGACTACAACTAAGTTAATAAGTCTTTGACCACACTATGTTGTTACATTTGGTATTTGGTGTTTTATTAGGATCCCCATTAGCTATTGTGATCGCAGCAGCTACTCTTYCTGGGATCCACACAAAACATGAAATAATACAGAACATTAAGAGACAAGAATAGCTCAAGGACAGAACTACATACATTTAAAACATAGCATTATATAGATATTATATTCTCCCCTACACAGCCTAGATATCAGTACATACACACAAAATACCTAAGTCAAATAGGGGAGAGGCGTTGTGCGGTGAGGTGTTGCTTTATCTGTTTTGTTTTTTTTAAACCAGGTTTGCTGTTCACTTGAGCAATCTGAGATGGAGTTCCATGCAATCATGGCTCTATATAATAGTCTAAGTTTTCTTGAATTTGTTCTGGATTTGGGGACTGTGAAAAGACACCTGGTGGCATGTCTGGTGGGGTAAGTGTGGGTGTCAGTGCTGTGTGTAAATTGACTATGCAATCAATTTGGCATTTTCAACACATGAATGTTTCTTATAAAAACAAGAAGTGATGCAGTCAGTTGCTCCTCTACTTTTAGCCAAGAGAGACTGGCATGCATAGTATTGATATTAGCCCTTTGATAACAGTGAAGAGAAAGATGTACCACTCTGTTCTGGGCCAGCTGTAATTTTTCTAGGTCTTTCTTTGCAGCACCTGACCATATGACTGGTCAATAATCAAGATAAGATAAAACTAGACCCTGCATGACTTGATTTGTGGAGTGTGGTGTCAAAAAAGCAGAGCATAGGGCCTCCCGGGTGGCGCAGTGGTCTAGGGTACTGCATCGCAGCGCTAGCTGTGCCACCAGAGATTCTGGGTTTGCGAGGTCCGTGGGGCGAAGCACAATTGGCCTAGCGTYGTCCGGGTTAGGGAGGGTTTGGCCGGTAGGGATATCCTTGTCCCATCACGCACCAGCGACTCCCGTGGTGGGCCGGGCGCAGTGCGCGCTAACCAAGGTCGCCAGGTGCACGGTGTTTCCTCCGGCACATTGGTGCGGCTGGCTTCCGGGTTGGATGCGCGCYGTGTTAARTTAAGAAGCAGTATGGCTTGGTTGGGTTGTGTTTCGGAGGACGCATGGCTTTCGACCTTCGTCTCTCCCGAGCCCGTACGGGAGTTGTAGCCATGAGACAAGATTGTAATTACTAACAATTGGATACCACGAAATTGGGGAGAAAAAGGGGCTAAAATTATTTATTTTTTAAGAGAAAAAAAAAGCWGAGCAATTTTTTATGACGGACAGAGGTCTGTCCGTCATAAAAARWTGCTCWGCTTTTTTAAAAATCTTTTTAAAATCTTWAAAAAAAAAAACTTTTACACCCTTTTTCTCCCCAATTTCATGGTATCCAATTGTTAGTAATTACTATCTTGTCTCATCGCTACAACGCTACAACTCCCATCTTCACAACCATTGAATCAATATGCACAAATTRGGGTATTGTTGTATGGTGGTATTGAAACTTTTGTGTTGTGGATATGTGGTGGTGTAGGGATGTTATGTGATGAACTGTTTTATCTTTAGCTCATTCAGTACAAACATAGTTCAACTGATTTATCTTTTATTTTATATGTAAAGTGGGTGCTTTGGTGTGTTTGAACCCCAGGAAGAGTAGCTGCTGCCCTGTTTTGACCATGACAGTTTACAATCCAAGGCGACACCAAGTAATTTAGTCTCACTCAACAKCCACATTATTCATTACCAGATTCAGCTGAGGTCTAGAACTTAGGGAATGATTTGTACCAAATGTAATGTTCTTAGTTTTAGATATGTTTAGGACTAGTTTATTACTAGCCACCCATTCTAAAACTGACTACAACTCTGTTTAGGGTTGCAGTGATTTCACTAGCTGTGGTTGCTGACACGTATAGGGATGAATCATTAGCATACATAGATACACAGGCTTTGTTTAATGCCAGTGGCAGGTCATTGGTAAAAATAAAAATGAGTAGAGGGCCAATAGAGCTGCTATGCGGCATGTTTATCATTAGAGAAGCTTCCATTAAAGAAAACCTTCTGTGTTCTATTAGATAGATAGCTTTAAATCCACAATTTGACAGAGGTTGAAAAGCCATAACACAAGTTTTTTTTAAAACAGGTTATGATCAATAATATAAAGGCTGCACTGAAATCTAACAGTACAGCGCCCATATCCTTCTTCTTATTTATTTGAACCAATAATCAGTCATTTGTGTCGATGCAGTACATGTTGAGTTCCCCTCTCTATAAGCATGCTGAAAGTCTGTTGTTAATTTGTTTACAGAGAAATATTTATCTGGTCAAACACTATTTTTTACAAAGTTTGCTAAGAGTTGGCAGCAAGCTGATTGGTTGGTTGTTAAAAACCAGTAAAGAGTGTTTTACCATTCTTGGATAGTGGAATGACTTTGGCTTCCCTCCAGGTCTGAGGACAAACATTTTTCTCCAGACTCAAATAAAATAGATAAAAAATAGGAGTGGCAATATAGTCCGCTACCATCCTCAGTAGCGTTCCATCTAAGTTGTCAATACCAGGTGGTTTCTCATTATTGATGGACAACAATACTTTTTCTACATTACACACACTAACTATATATACTATTTCATGTAAGTAGATTAAGTAGACAATATAGGGTATGCTTTTACAGTGATTGTATATTTATAGATAGGCTGAGTGATTTTATGGAGGTGGATTTGGTGGATGCGTCCTTGGTCAAAAACAATATTCTAGCATGGTGGTGTAAATGGTGTTTCATAAAGAAAGTATGTATATTTTTGCCATTAAATAAAGTTGAGGAAATCGAAGCCTTTGCAGCCTGAATGGAGAATGTTTTAGGTTTCCAACCGGTCCACAGGGGATATGACTGTTTTGCCGGCTGCATACAAGTCATTTGGACGGTAAGATGAACTCAATATCGTCATCTGCTGCGCTTTGGGCTATACGTAAAGTAAACGTTAGGCTACCTTCCTCCTTGACCAGGACATTTCTTCGATGTGGTATCTATCTGTGCTGTTCAAGGTGTCAATGTGGTTCCGAGTTTCCTGGAGATAAGTTTCACAACTAAGTAGCTAACACACAAGGTTTGTGGGCAACTTAATTGGGGAGAACAGGCTCGTGGTAATGGCTGGAGCGGAATAAGTGGAATGGTATGAAATACATTAAACACATGGTGAATTGCCATTCCATTTGCTCCGTTCCAGCCATTATTATGAGCCGTCCTCCCCTCGGCAGCCTCCACTGGTTTCTAGCGCTTTCATATTGTTCTGACTAGAGGGAGTACAGCTACGACCTGGAGTTACTTTTTCATAGCAGGTTAGGATCATTTTTACAGCAGGTTAGGAGAGTTAGGTTAAGGTTAAGAAAAGGGTTACAGTACACCGTTTTTGTATTGGTGCATCTGATGACGTCAGCACAGAGTTTCTCAACCCAGAGGCGCAAGATCGCGAGACTTCCGGGAACCCAAGCAAACCAGGCCGGGTTTGAGAAGTCAATGAGAGAAGTGAAAAATTCTTCCTTAGTTGTTCATTTTCTCGAAATCTAAAGGCACAACCTAGATTCGAGCCAATGTCTTATGTAGTTGAACATGTTATTACTCCAACCTCGTGAAAGTGACAAACTGGCACGTTTTAATTTCTGTAAAAAACAACTTTACATCAAATGATTTGACGACATGCACAGTTCGGCGCAAGATGACCTTACTAACATCCTCTCGTGCCGGCGTGTTTCTGCGCATGAGCTCAGCTAGCCAATGTCACCATGACATCACCTACAAGGGTGATCGGGATTTCTATTGGAGAAGGAGTTGCTACCTATCTTGTACTGTCACAGAGAGAACAATAAGCCAAAATACGAAGCAYCTGGGTTGCGTTTCCACTCAATACCAAATATGGTGATGAGAGGAAGCCCAGTTGCCCAGTGGAAGAAAATGGAACAAGATGGATTTTGGCCGACATTCTTCTCCTTTTCTCATCGATTAAACTTTTGATATCAATACATTTCTGTTTCCAAAACTAGAATCTGTTACTAACAGAGTGGACTAAGTTTTGTAGACTTTACCCTTTGCCAGTTATTTAGGAGTGCAAGGGCGAATTGAATTAGTGCAGATGTGCACTTCATTGAGTAGGCGTTCCCTAACGGAAATATGCAAATATATGCTAGAATGCGCCAAAAGCATCTTGTTAGCTCATGCTTGGCTCTGCCTGCTCTTGTCTGCCCACCTCCTTGCTTGCTCCACTATGATTCATTTGCTTCCATTGGAAACGACAGGCTGTGGTCTATCTTGGCTTAGTTATAAAAATCTTTGACGGCAGGACATAAGAACGAAGGACCCCTTTTATCTGCCCCTCTTAGTTCCTGATGTAATTCGTAGTGAACTGTCACACTGATAGAGAAGGGGGTAGCTGCATCCCAATATGGAGAACAGAGCATCAAATCAAATTTTATTTGGTCACATATACATATTTAGCAGATGGTATTGCTGTATTGTAATTCACAAAAATACACACAAATCTAATAGTAAAAGAATGGAATTAAGAAATATATAAATATTGGGACGGGCAATGTCGGAGTGCCAGTGACTCAAATACAGTAGAATACAGTATATACATATGACATTTTAGGGCTCCCTAGTGGCGCAACAGTCTAAGGCACTGCATTTCAGTGCAAGAGGTGTCACTACAGTCCCTGGTTTGATTCCAAGCTGCATCACATCCAGCCATGATTGGGATTCCCATAGGGCGGTGCACAATTGGCCCAGCGTCGTCTGGGTTTGGCTGGGGTAGGCCGTCATTGTAAATAATAATTTGTTCCTAACTGACTTGCCTAGTTAAATAAAGGTAAAAATGAAATGAATAAAACAGTACGTAAACATTATTAAAGTGACTAGTGATTCCATGTCCATGTACATAGGGCAGCAGCCTCTAAGGTGCAGGGTTGAGTAACCGGTTGGAAGCCAGCTAGTGATGGCTATTGTCATGACTTGCCCTTTTAGGTGAGGATCATAGGCGCCAGATCCTCCCCCCTTCTCTCTCTCTCCCTCCACAGTTTTATGACGGTCGTAAATACCTGCAGGAAAACTCTCTCTCCCACTCTTTCAGAAATGGAAGTTAAAGCCCTTTGTTACCAGAGAGAGACGTTGCAGTACGTAACATCAAAAAGTTGAATAATTAAACAATATTTCTGTAATCCAAACAGTTGGAAGGGTCCATGGGTACTTAAACAATCATGTCAAATTCATTACTAATTTGTGATGTAACTAAGGACAGCAGAACAACATAACATCTGAGTGTGTATATTTCCCATTGATCAGATTCACATCTAGATGTTGTGGACTTATATGATTAGATTAAATATGAAATAATTTGTCAGAAGATGTAATGTGATGTTAGCCTTCTAAATGAGAAGTATTTTTCATATGAAGTCTTAACCAGTCAGTGACCACACCCACGTGAGCACAGACATTATGACAAAGGGAGGGAATGCCCCTTCCCCCCCCCCCAGTGCTTATTAAATAGGACGTGACAAAATGCACATTAGGCCAGCGAGGCCAACAACGTGAGCTGAAAGGTACAGATTGGCTAGAAACTATGAAACTTTCAACAGAGAAGAAGAAAATCTCTAGTCTTCACTCAAAGAAAAAAAGAAAACTTTCCCCAAAATGAGTTTTTATTGAGAATTATTTTTTTTCTTCCCAGAATACATTTGTTCAGAACAGCATTTTTACATATAAAACCCCCCCTGTTATTTTACACTGTAGATGAATTCAATGCTTGGTATATACAGAAAACCAAAATTCACGGTGTGAAAGTGTTTAATACAGTCATGCTCAAAGCAGACAAAAATAAAAATCACCCACCAAAATGGGCAAAAAGGTATGAATGTGGCATATAAGTACGATTACATCTCCCTAAACGTACACCACCTCCCTTCAGCCCAGTTTCAGGGGACCTATGAGTGGTTCACTTGATAACTCTTCCAATGCACACTTTCATAAAAAGTAAACACTTGACAAAGCTGCACCACATTCTAAGAGCCCTACGCTCCACTTTCTGACCTACAGTATTATTGGAGCGCGGCTTTAAACAGTCACATGTCTGGTGGACAAACATGGTTATATTCAGAGAGTCTTGACCAAACCTTCCCTTGCTACTCAATCAGTGAAATGAGTGGCCATCAGGTCAAAATCTGATGGCCATTCAAAAAAACATACCAAAGAGCCCAGTTGTGAAGGTACACTCTACATTCATGCCTATATCCTCCAGGTAATTGARGTGATGGAATTTAAGCAGAAATCCAAAGCGTTCCTATGTATACTGTGTTGGGTTGTATGAAGTCAATCCAGTAAGAGGGACTTCCCTCATCCCAGTGCAGTATACATGCTTGTATACTACAGAGCCGTTGTCGCAGTCTGAAAAGGGACAACACCCCCGCATAAACGCTTGTGGATCAGACCATTTTAATAGATATGAAACACTTCAGATGACCCTGAGGAGGCTAACCAGTCTCAGGTAAACTGTTACAGAGCGGTTGATCAGAGTGTTGTGAATGTCAGGATGTAGTCAGTCCCACCACTTCACTACACACACACCATTCTGTTTGGGCTGAACCTCCTGTAGGCCATGTCAGGGGAGATGCCAGAAAGCATCCGGAAAATGACACAGGAGAGAACAGATTCATTGTGCAGATAAAAAAAAATGTAAATGGACATAAAATAATGTGAATAATAAGCATTTGGTAGGACTTGGTCTGATCTGGGGCATGTCCATGTGCATTAAGAGGGTTGCTTCGTCACAGGTGTTGCAGCCAGGTGTCTGACTAGAAGAGCAGGGCTCCCATGCTGCCCATTTCACTCTGCTCCTTGACAAAGATCTCAAAGTACTGGTAAATGATGGTGACAGCCAGCAGGATACCCGTGCCAGAGCCAATAGCACCCAGGAAGTCCGCCATGACAGATAGACCGCCGATACAGAGACCACCAAAGGCCGCCGCTGTGGGGATGTACCTGGAAAGCACAGAGGCAAGATTTCAGCTTGATACAGAAGGCAAACTCAAGTAGTAGTGCACCAATCATTACCTGAAGAAAGCATGTTTGGAAAAGTGTAATATTAAACCCTGTTAAATTAAGACATGGATTGTTATGGCTAAAAGGTTCGAGTTTTGACTAAGATAGTTTACCTGTTGAGTTCATGAACCATGGAGGTCTCTCTGTGTCCCCTCATCACCATCTGCTGCTCCTTTAGCTGCTTAGCCACCTGGGAGAGCAAACACACTCATGGATTACATTACGTAACACATGTACAGGTCCTCTGAAACATGCTATCCTCAAATGCCGTAGACATTTTAGGAGAGTCCTACATCAAAATTATGAATTTATGATTACATAGTCTAACAAATGTACAGCACATGCGGTAGAAGGACTTACATCTTTGGCAGAAGAGCCAGACACCTCGATCCAGGTCTTGGAGAAAAAGGCACAGGAGCCCAGCATGAAGCAGATGTAGATGGTAGCGTGGATGGGGTCGTCTAGAACCGAGCCAAACGACTCCGGGGGAGAGAAGTAGTAACAGAGCCCACCCACTGGGTAGGCACGAGCTGGACCGCCTGACGATGTGTCCTACAAACACACAAGTCTGGTCAGCTTATACATTCTGTGTTGCTGGATATGTTCAAATCAGATTTGATTGGCCGTGTACACATTTTGCAGATGTTATCACAGGTGTATGTTCCTAGCTCCAACAGTGCAGTAATACCTAACAATACACGCAAATCCCCAAAATAAAAAGAAGGAATTAAGAAATATTAGAATGAGCAATGTCAGTGTCCAGAATATAAATATATACTGTATGTATATTATGGTGTGTATAGACATTATATAGATAGAAAGGTGTGTACAGGAGTAGTTATATACGATGAGTCTTGACTATAAAATACAGTGTATACACACATGAAGTGGGTAAAACAGTATTTAAACATTATTAAAGTGACCAGTGTTCAATGACTATGTACATAGGGCAGCAGTCTCTAAGGTACAGGGATGAATACAGGATTGTAGCGGGCTAGTAACAGTGGCTTAAGTTCAGGGTACTGTGCGGATGTTAATGTGACAAACCTTGAGTTTAGAGTTCGGACATGGTAGTTCAGAGAAATGGTTTAAAATGGTGTGTACTTACAGACCAGGTGCCCAGCAGGTTAACCAGGAAGTTGCCACTGAAGCGAGTGGAGAGCATCTGAGAGATGACGTACAGGTTGGACACGAGGGCAGACTGGAGGATGATGGGAATGTTGGAGGTRTAGAAGAGCTTGATGGGATAAGTGTTGTACTGGCCACGGTAACGGGCAGACTTGATGGGCAGGTCCACCCTGAAGCCCTGTAGAGAGACGGGAGGAAGAGAGACATGGTAAGAGAGAGTAGAACATACCCATATCATAAATATATAGTGTCTAAATGGTCATTAATAAAAAGGTAAAGAACTTTTTTTTTTAATGCATTGTGTTGTTTTCTGACAATAACAAATGTCTTCAACTCCTTTAACAGGTTTAAAGGAAGAAAGACAGTTACTGACCTGGAAGTATATGACTACACCAAAGACGAAAACGGTGGCGAGGAGGTTCAAAAGATTTGGCAGGTTCTGGCGGTAGAAGGCCTCTCTCAGGGCGCGCACTTTGTCTGTTCGCGTGGCCAGCAGGTGGAAGAGGGCAATGATGGCTCCCTCAAACTCTGTACCTAAACACAAGAGACTAAAACRTCAGCCTCACATCTAGAGACCACCTAAACTAACCTTGACCCCTGGGGTTCTTCTCAAGACCAAGTCGATCTATAGGAGCCATAGTTGGTCTTATGTGAAATTACCACTTGCATATAACCAGGTATTATCTCTGATAGTGGAAATTAGTAAGTCTGTCCTAAATGTACACCCAGACAGGGCACATCAGTTTCAATGCCTCAGTTTAGCCCATGAGACCTGCTGTCCTTCTCCCACAGCCGTCTGCTCTGGTGTCTTACCTCTGCCAGTGTTGACAGTGGTGGGGCTGAAGGCCTTCCAGACAATTGTCTCACAGATGTTGGTGGCAATGAACAGGGAGATACCAGAGCCCAGACCATAGCCCTTCTGCAGCAGCTCATCCAGCAGCAGCACGATTAGACCTGCCACAAACAGCTGGAGGGGTAGACAGGTGGGTTAGAGACCGAGACAAACCACTCACACTGGAGCCCTGTTTGACTTCCTTTAAATAGACATTTTCTTCATACATTCATTGAAGTAATCGGAGAAGGTTGGATTGGTTAAAAATTAGGATGTGAACCTCGCTTTAAATTATATAATCACTTACAGATTAATAGTGATAACCTCTGAAAATGTAGCAAGAAAGGAGTATTGGACCAAGTCCTGAATCTGAGGGGGGATAAGAATATGACAGAGGGGTGGAGAGGAGGGCTCACCTGGATGATGATGAGCAGACAGATCCCAGCGCCCATATCGGAGGGGTCTCCATACATTCCAGTCATCACATACACGATGGCCTGACCAATGGTGATGATCATACCAAACACTGTAGGAGATAGCAATGGGTTAGAAATTATATGGCCTCATTCACAGTAATGCTTAAACTTGACAGAATTAGGTCAAACTAGGAACAAGAAGTGGGGCTTGTGGTCTACATTTCTGTGCTCCGTTGAAGAGGGCCCTGTCTTTGGGGGTGTCTCCAACCTCAATGATCTTAGCCCCGGCCAGGAGCTGCATGATTAGGCCAGAGGTGACTATGGGAGAGATACCCAGCTCCATCAGGGTACCTGGATGGACAGGAGAGACCCAGAGAACGTTAACAGGAGAGCAGAGCCATAGAGTTGTTCAGCCATTCAATCAGAAATAATACCAATTACCCACTCAAGTCAGAGATAAAATTTCACTCCTATCGATCAATTCATCATTCACTCAACACTATCAATTCACACACTCAGTAACTAACTAATTGACTCATTCATTGCCATGTCCCTTGATTGTGGTATCAATTCACAGAGACATTAATTTATTCACTTGTATCTACATTGCAAAAGTGACAACCCACCTCTGTTGGAGGCCAGAATGACTCTCATCCAGTAGAAGGGGTCTGCAGAGTCTGAGGACATGATGCCAAAAAGGGGAATCTGGAGGATAGGTGACAGAGATTCAGGTGTGACTTTTTATTCTACTCAATTAAAATGCTAGAAAAGAGAGAGTGTGTGAACAATACAGCAGATATTTACCTGGCAGCACACAAGGAAAATGAAGAGCGTGATGGCTGTCCATAGTACCTTCTCTCTGAACTGGATCTGTTGAAAACAGCAATTACAGTGAGACATGGAAGCAACAATGACAGCAGGAACAACAGAGGTTTATACAGTTGAAAGTAAAACATACTTGTCTTCATAAAGTAAATACTGTACCTTTCTTTCAGGTTTCTGGATTTCAGGTAATACTGCGCAGAACGGCTTTATTACCTCCAGGAATTTGACTGAAAACAGACAAAAGGAGGGATGTTATTCAATAGACTCGCCATAATAAACATAAAGGCCAGTGAAGGACCTAACAATTTATAGGGGGACGTGGCATAGCGGTACATGCATAGCGGATTGGATCTTTGGCTATAAACTAAACGAATTCACAATGAAAACAGATCTTTCTATACACAATTGTTAATCCAATGTAAAACATTTAGCATACCAGCGAATGTGTTTCAGTAAACAAGTACTGCTTATGATACGAGATATTTAAACCTGTGTCAAACACCGGCTGTTAGCTAAGCGTCGTCATCACTAATCTGGATGTGTCCGTCTGCATCCAATATAGCTAACGTTAGCTATACTAGCTAACGTTACATGTTAACTAGCATGCAGTAGTTATCATGCTCCGAGATATCAATTACCATGTAACACTGATTGATGTGATATAGTTATCAATGTAACGTTAGCTGACTGTACATAATAAAAAGTAGTTAACATCTGTACAGCTAACATTAGCAAACTAGCTAGCTAACGTTAGTTAGCAAGTGACACTGATAGCTAACGCGTTAGCTGGCTAACTAGCTAGCTCTTTTAAACTTCCGTTTCTTGACAACTGACGAAACTAGCCATTTTCTTGCAGACAATGCTGTTGAAGACAGGAGTTAAAAATATTCGTGAAACAAAGACCACTTGTCATCCAGCTAGCTAACAGTTAGCTCTAGCTACAATGAAAATGGCCTTAGATCCAATCATTGAAAAATGACAGCCTGCATCGGATTCGTCAAAAGTTCCCCGATTATGTGAAATAGTCCTTCACTTTAGCTAGCTACTTTAGTCTGGGGGATACTCACTGCCCATGATGATTTCCCAAGCGTTACGATCTTTGAGTGTGTGGTCCTTATGTGTCAATAGGTCTCTCCAGTTTTCGTTCTGACTACCGGCGAATTGCTCTACAGCTGAGAAAGAAAGCGCTTTAGAGACACGTCAACACTACACAAGCAAAGATAGAACAATGAAACAGATATTTCACTGGATGTATAAATGTGAAGCATCCGGTTGGCGTTTCCACTCACTACCAAATATGGTAGCGAGAGGAAGCCTACTGGCGCGCAGTGGAAGAAGAGGTAACGAGGGGGATTTTGGCTGACATTCTGCACATTTTCTCATCGATTAAACATTTGATCTTAATGCGGTTTTCTATTCGCAAAATCGGTCATGAACAGGGTGGGCTAAATTTTCTAGACATTACCCCTTGCAAGAGTAGAAATCGCGCTGTTTAGGAGTGCAAAAGCTAATTGAGTTATTGCACACGCGCACTTCAGAGTAGGCGTTCCCTAACGGGAAATATGCCGCTATATGCTAGAACGCGCAAATGGATATCGGTAATGCRTGCTTGGCTCTGCCCCATCCTTGCTTGTTCTGCCCACTATGACTCATTTGTTCCTATTAGAAACGACAAGCAGTGGTCTATCTTGGTTTAGTTATAAAAAATATTTGACACAAGCGCTCCAACAAAGACGGAAGAGGAAGCGAGACACACAATCGCTTTTTTCCCCTGGTTCAATGAACTAAATAATACCAGACCCAGCTACTATTGCATTGGTGTCACACCCAGTTAAGTAGACCGGAACTAACCTTTTTTTCAATGGTTAACGGCATCCAATAAATGTTTCATTACCGCCACGTACTAGACTGGAGTATAACTCCCTTATACTTTGCTTAAAAAATAATAATACAAAATGACGAAATAAATCAACAAATACCCTAACATCTAACCTTACACTCATTAAACACCCACCGCCATACTCCACTATTTAAATCTATCAAGTCCTACCTCAGGCCTACAGCCTGAAACGATAGGACACCATCACTCAACACACTAACTCTTCTGACGTCAAGTCTCGTACACCTAAATACTTCTCTGCAGCTGCCACCACAACCTCAATTTTCTGCGACGTACATTCCATCCCTACAGTACAGTTGATAACCATGGCTATAAATGCAACAACAAAAAAATCAAATCTTACTGAAACATATCACTTGTTGGCCTGCCTATTCCTCTGTACTGGTACAGATCTACTACTCACACCACTCCTCTCAGGATCCCTCCACCTTGACCCATCTTCCTCTACTTTCTTCACAACCTCAGAACACGACAACCTCTGCACTACTCTAACCCTGGAAACCTCAACCTGCTTCTCTCGCACCGGACATTTCTGATCCCCAGCCACATGGGCTCCACTACAATTAACACATACAGCTTCTTTCCCCAATGCTACACATTCCTTTGTCTCATGCCCTTCTGCACACTTCTCACACCTAGGAACCTCCCTACTACACAGAGCTGCCACATACCCATAAGCTTGACACCTGTAACAGCGTAATGTATTCGGCAAAAACTCAATAACAGACAACGACTTTTCTGTTTCACCATTCACGCCACCCTGTCTGCATCGCACCAAACAACGAGCATCACAAATACCCTTCAGTTGTTCAACTTTCACATTCACCGCTACCCCAGTAATCACTCCTTTCAATGGTGCCCTTTTCTTGAGATCAAAACAATTTACATCACTTGTTCCCATTCGCTTGACGTGGAGCGCCTGCTCCCTCTGACCAGCAGAAACACAAACAATTATCACAAGACCATTTCTGGTTACCTTCACCGATTCCACAGCACCCAACTCTGTTTTCACCCACCCTGAAACCACACATGGATCAGCCAAAAGACAACTATCCACTTTTTCCAAAAATGTCACTCCATCACAAAATCATCTTTAACAGATTCATAATTTCTCCTGTATTCGAGCCAACATACAGCTCACTCTGCTTTCATTTTCCACCATTATTCTTAATCAAATCAAAGTTAATTTGTCACGTGCGCCRAATACAACAGGTGTAGACCTTACAGTGAAATGCTTACTTACAAGCACTAACCAACAGTGCAATGTAAGGAAAAKAATAGGTATTAAGGTATTAGGTAAACAATATGTAAGTAAAGAAACCCCCCCCCCAAAAAAACCCTGTAAAACAGTGAAAATAACAGTAGCGAGGCTATATACAGGTGGTACTGGTACAGAGTCATGTGCGGGGGGACCGGTTAGCCGAGCTAATTGAGGTAATATGTACATGTACAGTTGAAGTCGGCAGTTTACATACACTTAGGTTGGAGTCATTAAAACTCGTTTATCAACCACTCCACAAATGTCTTGTTAACAAACTATAGTTTTGACAAGTCGGTTAGGACATATACTTTGTGCATGACACAAGTCATTTTTCCAACAATTGTTTACAGACAGATTATTTCACTTATAAATCACAATTCCAGTGGGTCAGAAGTTTACATACACTAAGTTGACTGTGTCTTTGGAAAATTCCAGATAATGATGTCATGGCTTTAGAAGCTTCTGATAGGCTAATTGACATCATTTGAGACTTTTGGAGGTGTACCTGTGGATGTATTTCAAGGCCTACCTTCAAACTCAGTGCGTCTTTGCTTGACATCATGGGAAAATCAAAAGAAATCAGCCAAGACCTCAGTAAAAAAATTGTAGACCTTCACAAGTCTGGTTCATCCTTGGGAGCAATTTCCAAACGCCAGACGGTACCACGTTCATCTGTACAAACAATAGCACACAAGTATAAACACCATGGGACCATGCAGCCGTCATACCACTCAGGAAGGAGACGCGTTCTGTCTCCTAGAGATGAACGTACTTTGGTGCAAAAGTACAAATCAATCCCAGAACAGCAGCAAAGAACCATGTGAAGATGCTGGAGGAAACAKGTACAAAACTATCTATACCCAGAGTAAAACAAGTCCTATATCGACAACCTGAAAGGCAGCTCAGCAAGGAAGAAGCCACTGCTCCAAAACTTCCATAAAAAAGCCAGACTACGGTTTGCAACTGCACATGGGGACAAAGATCGTACTTTTTGGTGAAATATCCTCTGGTCTGATGAAACAAAAATAGAACTGTTTGGCCATAATGACCATTGTTATTTTTGGAGGGAAAAGGGGGAGTTTGCAAGCCGAAGATCACCATCCCAAACGTGAAGCACAAGGGTGGCATTATCATGTTGTGGGGTGCTTTGCTGCAGGAGGAACTGGTGCACTTCACAAAATAGATGGCATCACGAGGATAGAAAATTATGTGGATATATTGAAGCAACATCTCAAGACATCAGTCAGGAAGCTAAAGCTTGGTCGCAAATGGGTCTTCCAAATGGACAATGACCCCAAGCATACTTCCAAAGTTGTGGCAAAATGGCTTAAGGACAACAAAGTCAAGGTATTGGAGTGGCCATCACAAAGCCCTGACTTCAATCCTATAGAAAATTTGTTAGCAGAACTGAAAAGCATGTGCGAGCAAGGAGGCCTACAAACCTGTCTCAGTTACATCATCTCTGTCAGGAGGAATGGGCCAAAATTCACCCAACTTATTGTGGGAATGTCACGTTCGTCGTAAGAATCGTACCAAGGCGCAGCGTGGTATGCGTACATTCTAATTTATTAAAGAATGAACACATACCACGCTGCGCCTTGGTCCGATTCATACGACGAACGTGACAGAAGAACCCACCATAAAAGGACCAAGCAGCATGTTCAGAAGGAGCAGACATCATGGACTTGGGACGAGATTTTGGACGGTAAAGGATCCTGTACGTGGGAGGAAATATTGTCAGGAGAGGATCGCCTACCATGGAAGCAGGTGGAGATAGCGCAGGAGGAACGGCGAAGATATGAGGGGACACGGTTAGCACGGAAGCCCGAGAGACAGCCCCAGTTAAAAATAATTGGGGGAGGCTGGCACACGAGGAGATTGGCTGAGTCAGGTTGGAGACCTGAGCCAACTCCTCGTGCTTACCGTGGAGACCTGATCCAACTCCTCGTGCTTACAGTGGGGAGCGTAACTGGTGTTATGCAGAGATGTGCACGGTGTCTCCAGTTCGCATTCATTGCTCGGTGCGCTCTATTCCAGCTCCTCGCATTTGCCGGGCTAGAATGGGCATCCAGCCAGGACGGATGGTGCCGGTTCAGCATTCCTGGTCTCCAGTACACCTCCTTGGACCAGGATATCCTGCGTCGGCTCTGCGTACTGTGTCTCCGGTGCGTCTGCTCAAGTGAGCATCCAGCCAGGACGTATTGTGCCAGCTCTACGCTCCAGATCTCCAGTGCGCCTCCACAGTCTAGTACGTCCTGTGCCTCTTCCCCCCACTCGTCCTGAGGTGCGTGTCCTCAGCCCGGTACCACCAGTTCCGGCACCACGCATCAGGCTTCCAGTGCGCTTCCACAGTCCAGAGCTTCCGGCGACAGTTCCCAGTCCGGAGCCTCCGGCGACAGTTCCCAGTCCGGAGCTTCCGGCGACAGTACCCAGTCCGGAGCTTCCGGCGACGTTTCACAGTCCGGAGCTTCCGGCGACGTTTCACAGTCCGGAACCTCCAGCGAAGATCCCCAGTCCTGGGCCTCCAGCGACGGTCCCCAGTCCGGGGTCTCCGGGGTCTTTATATTTTGGTTAGGTCAGGGTGTGACTAGGGTGGATACGCTGGTTTTTGTATTGTCTAGGTCGTTTTGTATTGTCTAGGGGTTTTGTAATGTCTAGGGTTTTGTAGGTCTAGGTATTTGTATATTTATGGTGGCCTGATATGGTTCCCAATCAGAGGCAGCTGTTTATCGTTGTCTCTGATTGGGGATCATATTTAGGTTTCCCTTTGGTGTTTGTGGGTTCTTGTCTATGTGTAGTTGCCTGTCAGCACTCTTTTGTATAGCTTCACGTGTCGTTTTGTTATTTTGGTTAGTTTGTTCAGTGTTCATTCTTAATATATTAAAGAATGTACACATACCACGCTGCGCCTTGGTCCGATTCATCTGACGAACGTGACAGGGAAGCTTGTGGAAGACTACCCAAAATTTAAAGGAAATGCTACCAAATACTAATTGAGTGTATGTAAACTTCTGACCCACTGGGAATGTGATGAAAGAAATAAAAGCTGAAATAAATCATTCTCTCTACTATTATTCTGATATTTCACATTCTTAAAATAAAGTGGTGATCCTAACCGACCTAAAACAGGGAATTTTTACTCAGATTAAATGTCAGGAATTGTGAAAAACTGAGTTTAAATGTATTTGGCTAAATTGTATATAAACTTCCGACTTCAACTGTAGGTATAGTTAAAGTGACTACACATAGATCACAGAGAGTAGTAGCAACGTAAAATAGGGGGTTGGCGGGACACAATACAAATAGTTCAGGTAGTCATTTGATTACCTGTTCAGGAGTCTTATGGCTTGGGGGTAAAAGCTGTTGAGAAGCCTTTTGGTCCTAGACTTGGCGCTCCGGTACCGCTTGCCATGCGGTAGCAGAGAGAACAGTCTATGACTAGGGTGGCTGGGGTCTTTGACAATTTTAGGGCCTTCCTCTGACAACATCTGGTGTAGAGATCCTGGATGGCAGGAAGCTTAGCCCCAGTGATGTATTGGGCCATACGCACTACCCTCTGTAGTGCCTTGCAGGCGGAGGTTGAGCAATTGCCGTACCAGGCAGTGATGCAACCAGTCAGGATGCTCTCGATGTTGCAGCTGTGGAACCTTTTGAGGATCTGAGGACCCATGCCAAATATTTTCAGTCTCCTGGGGGGGAATAGGTTTTGTTGAGGTTTTTCACGACTGTCTTGGTGTGTTTTGACCATTCTAGTTTGTTGGTGATGTGGACACCAAGGAACTTGAAGCTCTCAATCTGCTCTACTACAGCCCCGTCTATGAGAATTTGGGTGTGCTTGGTACTCCTTTTCCTCTAGTCCACAATCATCTCCTTTGTTTGGTTGACATTGAGTGTGAGGTTATTTTCCTGACACCACACTCCGAGGGCCGTCTCGTCGTTGTTGGTAATCAAGCCTACCACTGTAGTGTCATCTGCAAACTTGATGATTGAGTTGGAGGCGTGCATGGCCATGCAGTCATGAGTGAACAGGGAGTACAGGAGAGGGCTGAGAACGCACCCTTGTGGGGCCCCAGTGTTGAGGATCAGCGGGGTGGAGATGTTGTTACCCTCACCACCTGGGTGCGGCCCGTCAGGAAGTCCAGGACCCAGTTGCACAGGGCGGGGTCGAGACCCAGGGTCTCAAGCTTAATGACGAGTTTGGAGGGTACTATGGTGTTAAATGCTGAGCTGTAGTCGATGAACAGCATTCTTACATAGGTATTCCTCTTGTCCAGATGGGTTAGGGCAGTGTGCAGTGTAATTGTGATTGCGTCGTCTGTGGACCTATTGGGGCGGTACGCAAATTGGAGTGGGTCTAGGGTGTCAGGTAGGGTGGAGGTGATATGGTCCTTGACTAGTCTCTCAAAGCACTTCATGATGACGGAAGTGAGTGCTACGGGACGATTGACATTTAGCTCAGTTACCTTCACTTTCTTGGGAACAGGAATAATGGTGGCCCTCTTGAAGCATGTGGGAACAGCAAACTGGGATAAGGATTGATTGAATATGTCCGTAAACACACCAGTCAGCTGGTCTGCGCATGCTCTGAGGACGCAGCTGGGGATGCCGTCTGGGCCGGCAGCCTTGCGAGGGTTAACCCTTTTAAATGTTTTACTCACGTTGGCTGCAGTGAAGGAGAGCCCGCAGGTTTTGGTAGCGGGCCGTGTCAGCACTGTGTTGTCCTCAAASCGAGCAAAGAAGTTGTTTAGTTTGTCTGGGAGCAAGACATTGTGGTCCGCGACGGGGCTGATTTTCCTTTTGTAGTCCGTGATTGACTGTAGACCCTGCCACATACCTCTCCTGTCTGAGCCGTTGAATTGCGGCTCTACTTTGTCTCTATACTGACGCTAAGATTGTTTGATTGCCTTGTGGAGGGGATAGCTACACTGTTTGTATTCGGTCATGTTTCCGGTCACCTTGCCCTGATTAAAAGCAGTGGTTTCAGTTTTGTGCGAATGCTGCCATCAATTCACGGTTTCTGGTTGGGGAATGTTTTAATAGACGCTGTGGGTACAACATCACCGATGCACTTGCTAATAAACTCGCTCACCGAATCAGCGTATTCATCAATGTTATTGTCTGACGCTATGCAGAACATATCCCAGTCCACATGATTGAAGCAATCTTGAAGCGTGGAATCCGATTGTTCGGACCAGCGTTGAACAGACCTGAGCACGGGCGCTTCCTGTTTTAGTTTCTGTCTATAGGCTGGGAGCAGCATAATGGAGTTGATTTTCCGAAAGGAGGGCGGGGGAGGGCTTTATATGCGTCGCGGAAGTTAGAATAACAATGATCCAGGGTTTTGCCAGCCCGGGTCGCGCATTCGATATGCTGATCAAATTTAGGGAGCCTTGTTTTCAGATTAGCCTTGTTAAAATCCCCAGCTACAATAAATGCAGCCTCAGGATATGTGGTTTCCAGTTTACATAGAGTAGCCTACAGTACATTGTAGGTCCGTTTTTTCATAATCTCAATGAAATTTTACTGTCTCAATTAAAAATTTGATGTCTTTGATGGATATTATTATTATTATATAGAGACATAAAAACATGGACACGTCATTGGCGTTAAATAATAAATGGATGACTTCCTGCAAAGAAATACAAGTGAATCACTATTTCAGTGAAGAGCCCATCATGGGACAAAAATTTTACTTTTCTGTTCATTCTATTGTACTTAGGCAAACTTGTTTTGTCTGGCAACATTCAGCTGTGGGTTTGCTTGTCTGAGAGCCTCACATAATGTCATCAAAGTCACCAACAGGACACAGCACATCCTAATAATTACAGCAGTACATCTAACATATTCTTACCAATCAGTATTTCAGTGCATAGACCTTCTGGCAGATTCAGGTTCAGTGTTTGAAATACTTAATGAATTATGTGTATATGATTTTGGGCTAACCGTTATATTACTGATATTGGCAATATTGCTCCTCTCTGCATAGCTGCGCGAAGTAAGGGTACTGCAGCACCCTCTGAAAAATCTGAATAAAAAKAATATAGAATTATTATAATTTATTATTATAAATATATGTTTTTATAATTATAGAATAGGTTGAAGAGTGTAATTGGCACCAAAGAGTGTAATTTGCTTAATATTAGGCATTATAAAGTTGACATCATTAGAAATTCTCCTCTAGGTATGTTATTAAAAATGTCTTTATTCTGTTGTTGCTAATCAAATGGCTACCCAGACTATTTTCATTGTCTCTCCCCCACACCTGCATTTTTACACAGCTGCTATTATCCATGCAGTCACTTTACCTCTTCCTAAATGTACATATTACCTCGACTAACCTGTGCCCCTGCATATTGACTCTGTACTGGTACCCCGTGTATATACAGTGGGGCAAAAAAGTATTTAGTCAGCCACCAATTGTGCAAGTTCTCCCACTTAAAAAGATGAGGCCTGTAATTTTCCTCATAGGTACACTTCAACTATGACAGACAAAATGAGAAAAAAAAATCCAGAAAATCACATTGTAAGATTTTTTATGAATTTATTTGCAAATTATGGTGGAAAATAAGTATTTGGTCAATAATAAAAGTTTCTCAATACTTTGTTATATACCCTTTGTTGGTAATAACAGAGGTCAAACGTTTTCTGTAAGTCTTCACAAGGTTTTCACACACTGTTGCTGGTATTTTGGCCCATTCCTCCATGCAGATCTCCTCTAGAGCAGTGATGTTTTGGGGCTGTTGCTGGGCAACATCGATTTCAATCTTCCTCCAAAGATTTTCTATGGGTTGAGATCTGGAGACTGGCTAGGCCCTCCAGGACTTGAAATACTTCTTACGAAGCCACTCATTCGTTGCCCGGCGGTGTGTTTGGGATCATTGTCATGCTGAAAGACCCAGCCACGTTCATCTTCAATGCCCTTGCTGATGGAAGGAGGTTTTCACTCAATCTCACGATACATGCCCATTCATTCTTCCTTTACACAGATCAGTCGTCCTGGTCCCTTGCAGAAAAACAGCCAAAGCATGATGTTTCCACCCCCATGCTTCACAGTAGGTGGTGTTCTTTGGATGCAACTCAGCATTCTTTGTCCTCCAAACATGACGAGTTGAGTTTTTACCAAAAAGTTATATTTTGGTTTCATCTGACCATATGACATTCTCCCAATCTTCTTCTGGATCATCCAATTGCTCTCTAGCAAACTTCAGACGGGCCTGGACATGTACTGGCTTAGCAGGGGGACACGTCTGGCATGCAGGATTTTGACCCTGGTGGCGTAGTGTGTTACTGATGGTAGGCTTTGTTACTTTGGTCCCAGCTCTCTGCAGGTCATTCACTAGGTCCCCTGTGTGGTTCTGGGATTTCTGCTCACCGTTCTTGTGATTATTTTGACCCACGGGGTGAGATCTTGCGTGGAGCCCCAGATCGAGGGAGATTATCAGTGGTCTTGTATGTCTTCCATTTCCTAATAATTGCTCCACAGTTGATTTCTTCAAACCAAGCTGCTTACCTATTGCAGATTCAGTCTTCCAGCCTGGTGCAGGTCTACAATTTTGTTTCTGGTGTCCTTTGACAGCTCTTTGGTCTTGGCCATAGTGGAGTTTGGAGTGTGACTGTTTGAGGTTGTGGACAGGTGTCTTTTATGCTGATAACAAGTTCAAACAGGTGCCATTAATACAGGTAACGAGTGGAGGACAGAGGAGCCTCTTAAAGAAGAAGTTACAGGTCTGTGAGAGCCAGAATCTTGCTTGTTGTAGGTGACCAAATACTTATTTTCCACCATAATTTGCAAATAAATTCATAAAAAATCTTACAATGTGATTTTCTGGATTTTTTTTCTCATTTTGTCTGTCATAGTTGAAGTGTACCTATGAGGAAATTACAGGCCTCATTTTTTAAGTGGGAGAACTTGCACAATTGGTGGCTGACTAAATACTTTTTTGCCCCCATGTATATACACGGGGTACAGTACAGAGTCAATATGCAGGGGCACAGGTTAGTCGAGGTAATATGTACATTTAGGAAGAGGTAAAGTGACTGCATGGATAATAGCAGCTGTGTAAAAATGCAGGTGTGGGGGAGAGACAAGAAAATAGTCTGGGTAGCCATTTGATTAGCAACAACAGAATAAAGACATTTTTAATAACATACCTAGAGGAGAATTTCTAATGATGTCAACTTTATAATGCCTATAATTAAGCAAATACACTCTTTGGTGCCAATTACACTCTTCAACCTATTCTATAATTATAAAAACATATATTTATAATAATAAATTATAATAAATTCTATATATTTTTATTCAGATTTTTCAGAGGGTGCTGCAGTACCCTTACTTCGCGCAGCTATGCAGAGAGGAGCAATATTGCCAATTCAGTAATATAACGGTTAGCCCAAAATCATATACACATAATTCATTAAGTATTTCAAACACTGAACCTGAATCTGCCAGAAGGTCTATGCACTGAAATCTGATTGGTAAGAATATGTTAGATGTACTGCTGTAATTATTAGGATGTGCTGTGTCCTGTTGGTGACTTTGATGACATTATGTGGGCTCTCAGACAAGCAAACCCACAGCTGAATGTTGCCAGACAAAACAAGTTTGCCTAAGTACAATAGAATGAACAGAAAAGTAAAATTTTTGTCCCATGATGGGCTCTTCACTGAATAGTGATTCACTT